>NC_134706.1:51994601-52352101 GCF_043290135.1 Rhipicephalus microplus
ACAAAGAAGATGGGCGCCGAGCTCCCGAGCGCTCGAGGAGCCTCGAAAAATAAAGAAAAACGTCTGGATGTGGCCCCTTCCTGTTCTCGAACGTGTGTAGACGTCATTTATTATAGGCCGCCTCGGAACCCAGTATATCCGACGGTCACACCGGCACGTCTCTCAAGACTGGAATAAGAAAAGCAGAATCGGCACTTTGACAAGCACCACATTGTGCTCGAAAGAGGACAACTGGATCTCTTCAAGGCTCCAACGTCTGGTGTGAAGATAAATACGTCGTACACCGGTCCACACAAGATAATGAACAAACTGTCACCCGTGAACTACGAGATCGCACTCGCGGACAACATGGGAAGTGACATTGAGCACGTTGAAAAACTAACACCACATCTCAGCCCCATTGCTCACATGCAGCAACCTAATGCTTCGGACCAAGGTGTACCACGAGAAACACTTCTGTGCGCACCCTATCCAGGTGACCGTGCAGTGTAAATAGTTGTTAGTGCTTGTATATAGTTTGCGTGGCGGAAAGCGCAGAGACAATGCCTTGTAGACGTTTCTAAGTAGGTACAGATAGCACTAATCACAATAGCACGAGATCGCTAATGACTACCCGCTGAATACGCATATCATGATGGAAGTGCTCAGAGCACACATGAGGCATCTTACTCGTGCCCCTGCCCATCATCTAGCCTCACTGCCAGAAGCCCGACCTCGTGCCTCATTTTGCCAGACAGTCTTGTCATATCGCACACGCATTCCTACGGGATATACAACTCCATCGAGGATTTCAACTCCCCCATGGAGTATGACCTATGCACATGTTGAACTCACTGTTCCAGGCATAGGGTCAAAAGCCCGGCTCTCGTCTCCAGCGCTAAAGCAGCTTTCTCTTCTCTTGTTTGTTATATGAGAAATACAGTGAGCATACTCTTCTATATACTGACGCTTCAACAAAAGTGGGTGGGTCTGCAGGGTCGGCGATCTTTCCTGCAACAGCGGCAACGGTGAAGTTTCGTTTATCCCACCAGACATCATCGACAGCTGTGGAACTTGCTGCTCTACGTAGCGCGATTCAGGTCATTAAACACCAAGAAGCCAAGAAATGGAGAGTGTTCACGGACTCTAAGGCAGCACTACAGTGTTTGATATTCGCCTTACGCCGGGGACCTCATGAGCAACTAGTGCTGGAAATTAGAGAGCTGCTTCACCACCTCTTCGACGAAGGACATAGAATCAAGTTTCAGTGGCTTCGAAGTCACTGCGGCATATTGGGCAACGAACATGCCGATGCAGCTGCCCAATCAGCACACGAAGATGGTGAAGAATAATCTATACCATTTTCAAGGACTGATGCTGCAATGACCATCCGAAAAATCGCTAATGCAGAATTAAAATCCCTGTGGAACGCCGAGTGCTTACGGCACACGCGACTGCATAGACTGGACACGTCTCGTCGACTCCGGCCTCCGTCTGGACTCTCTCGACTCGAGACAACGGTGCTTTGCCGACCATGGCTTGGTGTCGCCTTCACCAAAGCTTTCGCCTTTCGAATCGGCATGCAAGACAGTGCTGCTTGCGGTCATTGCGGCAGCGATGAAACTATAGAGCACGTTCTCTGTCACTGCCCTCGTTACAGCGTGCAAAGACGGCAACTAGCTGCTGCGTTAGCTCGCCTTGACGACAGACCTTTGTCTGAACAATCAGTGCTGGAAAGATGACATGATTTGTGTGCTCACAGAAAATCACTGAAGGCCTTACTGAACTTTTTGCGTGACAGCAGCCTATTTTATAGACTGTAGCACCCCAGCTCGCCCCCCCCCCCCCACACTTTTTTTTGCACGCGTCTATTTCCGTCCGCTTTCTTTCCAATCTTTCTTCCCCATTCCCCCTTCCCCTAGTGCAGGGTAGCAAACCGGATGCTCCATTTTCTGGTTAACCTCCCTGCATTTCCCTCATTTTATTCTCTCTCTCTCTCTACAGATAGCTCTGTTTAAGTTAGTTATGTCGGCTTTTCTTCCGTTTTGGTGTTTTGTATGAAGTTGGGACGACTAGTTTAACCCGGGTACGTCACGAGCGATAGCAGGCGACGCTCGTTGTTTGTCTCGCGCGCGCTCGAGGAGCCTCGGAAAATAAAGAAAAGGGTCAGGCAGTCCTTTCCCCTTCTCGAATTTGTGTAGACATCATTTCTTAGGCCACCTCAGAACCCAGTATATCCAACGGTCACAACGGCACGTCACACGGGCAATCGTGAACATCTGGCCGTGGCACCATCTCTCGCCGGGAAAGACAGCAGCCTGCCATAACTGAATGGGAAATGGATGAGTTAATCACGTATCTTGAAAAAAAGCCAGTGATCAAGAAATCAGCATATCCATGGAGTGAATGATGATGAGTGGGGAGAAGCGTTCGTCCGTCTGTGCTTCGGTCCATCTATCCGTGCGTCCGGCTGTCCGTCCGTCCGTGTTTCCGTCCGCATGCTCGTTGTTACTTCCGTCCGTTTGTCCGCGTGTCCGTTCATGCGTCCATGTGACAGCCCATGCGTCCATGTGTCCGTTCGTGCGTCCATTTGTGCATCCGTCCATCCGTCCGTCCGTCCAAGCGTTCGTCCTTCTGTCTGTCTGTCTGTCTGTTTGTCTGTCTGTCTGTTACTTACACTAGCGCCACCTGCTGAGGGAGTCATGCAACTAGGTGGTTACGAATCAGTCACAGACATGCATGGACAAACCCTTGGCTTTCCGAGCTTTGCCCCAAAAACGACTCTGGGTTATATGCAGCAGAGATTTACTAGTACATTGTGGCAAAGTTGCAGTATCGTTGAACGAAGCGTGTAGCTTCCGAGGACAATTGAACTCCGCCCTTAGAAACACATGGGATTTTATTGTTAAATATTAAACACTTTAGGAAGCCACGCCGTTTGTAGTGCGACACTGTAACTTCACCAGACTTTTCACATACGTCTTTTCTGTATAGAACCGGAACTTGCTTTTCATAACTAGCTTTTTTTGTGGGATATAATATTTTACGCCTATTTCCCATTCAGTTACGGCAGGATGCCGCTGTTGCTGACGAGAGATGGCGCTACGTGCAGATGTCCCCAAAGCCTGGTCATGGTCACTTGCCATTTTGCGTTGCAACATTTTAGTGTGGCTTGAAAATGAACCCATATGCCCTCGTGTTTTGGTGCCGTTGCTGGAACGGAAGTCATTAACGTCTCGGGCATGATGTCGACTGCGTAGGCGCGCCCTCACGTCACGTCCGCAAACAATCAGAGGTGTTTTGCTTCCGCTGAAGTTAGATAAAAAAAGAAAAAAAGTAGGAAAAACAGCTATAAAGGAAGAAAGAAAGAGAAAAGAAAGAAAAAAGAAGAAAGAAAGACACAAACAAAGAGAGAAATAGCGGGTTATGCACGCGCAGGCCAATCTTCGCTTTGCCACGTTCTACCGACAGGGAAAGAGCTCCGAACTTTTTTGTATATTAATTACCGATGCCTGCACCCCGCTGCAATAGAAGGGACATGCCACAGGGTACTATGAGCATGTCACCGAGTGAAAGATGTTGAAGCGACGAGAAGCGCGCTAATTGGCGTTGGTTGATAAGAAACAGCCGCTTTTGCACATAGGTGATTTGTGTGGGTGCAGAAGCAGAGAAGCCCGTGGGGCTGTCTATTCTTGAACGGGTGGTAGCTGTTAAAGCCTGGCAACTCATTTGCGTCGGAAATCTGCTTGAGTGGGTCCTCCTTTTTCTTTTTGCTTGCCAAAAGTATTTAAGATAACGAGAACACTCGTTAGTTTAGTTTGCACGAGGTATTTGTCAGGCATCCTTCTGCAACAACTTAATGTTTTTTTTAGTTTTAGCGCTTTCTGAATGGGTTGTAAAGAAGTTTCGCCGCACAAGTAAGGTACCTACTTCTGTTGATATTTTAAAGAATCTAAGAACGAAAATAGAGGGCCTAATAATTGCATGTAGCATAGCATTGCCATTCATTACGTCAAAAAGTTAGAGATGTAATAGAGAGAGAGAGAGAGAGAGAGACGAAAGCACTGTTTCTCCTCTTTGATATTATGTCTTTTCGGATGAATAATATTTTATTCCATCATGCGTGCGTATACGTTTACAGCTCCTGCCTCTTTCCCAGTTTTTCATCGATCGTCAAAATAATTCACTCGCGCTCTACTAACATCGATTGCCCGATAAAACAGCAACCAGCGACGAGTGAGTTGCTTCTCAATAAACTTTGGCATATCGCAATCATGCAGCACCATGTAATGACAAACCAAGCGTCGAAACCTTAAACACTGGCGAGTGAAATTCACGTGAGGGAAGGCTGTAAGGAGTCTATTAAAGTTAATTTGCCTTTGACAGTCTGCAGTGTATGGAAATGTTTCTATTTCTGTCTCCTTGTGCGCGCGCGTGTGTGAGTGAGTGGGCGGGTGTTTGTGTGTAGCATTTGATGTGAAAGGGGCAGGATTAAGGTCTAAAAAGTTTGCCTTGCAAGCACATAAATGCTGAAGAAACGGCGACGCAGTGAGGAAGCGAACGGCTTTGCGGCGCCTTTCTTTTACCCGTACGTGCTTTCACTACAATCTGCTTTAAAAATGCCATTTAACCCATTAGTCCAAATAGCCGTTCTTCGATACAATGAAGTTGAACACCTTCTGAGAGAGAGAGAGAGAGAGAGAGAGAGAGAGAGAGAGAGAGAGAGAGAGAGAAGGTTGAGTTTTTTTTTAACCCTGCACAGGGGAAGAGGAAAGGCATGGAAAGGTAATGAGGGAAAAAGAAAAAAAAAAGAGCCTCTACACTCGATCATAGGAGTGCCACAGTCTTTCTGCGAGTCCGGTTGACTGCAGGAACTTCATCAGCGCCATCGTCACTAACCTCGCCGGAAGGTCGATTGTTCCGGCACTCCGAAATTGACTGTTCCGAAAGTGGCTGGTCGCCGAGCCGTGCCAACGTTGCCGAAGGCAGTTGTCTTTGGGAGCTGGGATGAGGAGAGTCACAAGAGACGTGGGCAATGGTTTCCTCGCTGCCACAGGGATCACACGCGGTACTATCAGCATTTCCGATTCGCAAAGCAAAATTGTTCCTGAACAACACTCCAAACCTCAAGCTGCAGAGGGCGGTTGTTTCGCGTCGGCATAGGCCGAATGGAATTTAAAGTTGAAGTGAGGGATCCAGAAGGTGAAGGCTGGTATGCAGAAAACCGGTCGTGTCTCGCCTTGAATGTGTTATATCACGTGCGAGCGAGAGAATATTCGAAGCGGCAACCAGTTCTTGATAACGGAATGAATTAGTTGCACTACCGCAGAAACGCAGTTTTTCAAAACAAGTATTTCAATTCACAACGTGTCATGAGCGCGCGCGTGCGTGCTTGCATTCATATACACAGGCAATGCATCAGAAGTACGGCCACAATAATACAACATTCTCCAATCAATTTTCATTCACCAGTATTGTGGCGAAGGGAACTACCATGCTTTCTTTCTCGGGACTTCGGTGTATATCTCTTTTCCGCGTCGTCTAATTCCACAAAGTTCGATGAAGAACCAAACTACGTTATTGTTACTTATATTTTTTTCCTTTTGTCATTTGCGATCCTATAACCGTCGTGTTTACTCTGTTCGCAATTTTCCATCGAACTGAGCTGCCGTACTTCACATCGATAAATCATTTATCGAAACGAGGGCGCGAGGTACAAAAAAAAGCATTGTCGCCAAATGGTGTGACCTTCGCCACAAGGCCACACACAAGGTGACTGCGTGAGTGTTAAGTGCTGCGGTTCTAGTTTTATTTATTTGTTTTTTTCTTTAGATGTGAAGAAAAAATAGTAGAAGTATGATCGATAATGATCGCGCATAACCACAAGAACTTCTGTGCGAGTCTGACAACAAAGTGCACAGAATGTGTTCCCGAAGGACGCCAGGCTCTGTACGTTGGAACACCACGACAGAAGATAAAAAGACAGAGTGGAGATCATCAAAAACCATTTGTCTCCCTCCTCAACGAGTTAACGCACGGCAAAGGCCGTTTTGAAACGAGCTGCGTACAGTCGATCGGTATAGTCTCGTTTGTTAGCTACACGAATAGCACTAGCAGTAGAGTGTCCTCCAATTGCTCACTTAGGGATCGAAGTTCCCTCTGGCGGCCTATATTGGTTCGTCCCCGGCGGCATTTCCAGTGCTTTCGAAGCAATACAATGGCTAGTGATCACAAAACTCTGAAAGCGACCGTCTGTAGGTATACCGATGGATAATAGAAACAAGAGGCCAGCAGAAGCAATATTAAAGGTCATGTAGCGGAAGGCAGTGGACTATCTCGGAAGCTGCATTAGGGACTGAAGGAGGCAAAGTGAATTCTCAAGGTTTGTCCCGACCAAGAACAGTGCAGAGTTTTCTATGCTCGTTTAGAGTTAGCTTCGTTTGAGGTCGTGGTCAATCGGTTTTTGCCACCTTGCCTTTGCGCGATAGTCAGCTTTTGTTAAGTTATTTGCACAGCGTCAGACGTTTTTCCAGCTGTGAGCGTGCCGAGTTTTCTGTACTTTCGTGTTTGCTGGTCGGGTAGTGCTGGTTTACCAGCTTAGACGTTTAGTGTTAGTTACGTTCGCGGACCGTGTTGGCTTTGTTTTCGCGACGTTGTTTTCAGAGACCCACTCGTGTGCTCGCTAAGAGTATCTGCTTGGATCTGCAAGAGGGGTGAGTTTAGTAGTGTGTCGAGAGTAGGAAGGACAAAAAGATTCACGGGAAGAACATATTGGCTGGCCACGAAGGTTGTTCTATTGTATTGTGCCGAGTGCACTCCGGACTAAAGCAGCATGCGATAAAAAGGAAAGAAAAAAATTGGCCCCGTATATGCATGTTACGCTGCAAATGTCGTCGAAAGACGAGTCTTGCATATGGAGAGAGCGAACAAAAACGTTTATTTGATGTTCTGCGCAAGAACAATTGGTGAATGGTATTCTGGATTTGCTGCGGATTTGCTGCGTTAGAGTGCCTCGAGCGTGCAGCGGAAGCGAACGAGCGCATCAAGTAACGTCACACGTGAGACATGAGCGCTATCTGGCAGTTATCCTGGAAAACGAAGCGCGCGGCGTGCGCGCCCGTCTCGGAAGCGATAAGGTGTAGAACGCAAGGCGACGGGTACGTGCCACCACTGTGTCGTCTTAGGAAAGCGTTGAAAACACTTGCCATTTCTTGCAAGCGTTGCATTACTAGAGCAGTGGGATAAACACCATGGTCTTTATAATGCAGTATGTATGCCTTGACTAGTAAAATACACACATACAACGTATTGACATATTTTTATGATGCTTCAGATATGCGAAATAATTGCTTTTAATTGACAATCGCACATCTATGAACTCTACACCTTCAGCAAAATTGGTGGGCCCTGCGGATAGAGTCGGGCGTTTGGGTTATCGTCTGGTGCCTTTCATGGTGACGTTAAGAACAGACAAAGAGACAAACAAACGAAAATTTTGGCGTCGAAGGTTCCCTAGAAAGACTACCGTCTTTAAGAAAATGAAGACAGCTCGTGCAATTAACAGAGCCTCAAGAACACCGAAAGCCGGCCTGTTCGTGTAGTCTGATCAAGCATTCATGTTGTGAGGGAGCGTAATGGGTAAACTGAACCTTGAATTGAGCGAGTGGAGGCTAAGTAATTTCAGTCTAACCGTTCGTGTTTGCGAGTCACGTGATATAAACATACCTTATTTATGAGGTTTGCGACTTTCAAGTTTCAGCACTGTAAACATACGAGATGGCCTTACATGCCCATAGACTGAGTCCTATAGGCCCCCCTTCGCAGCACATTGCACTGCGAAGGGAGGCGCTGCCGAAGAACGCAGCCGGCAAGGGGCAGTTTGTGCAAGCTGAAGAAATGGTCTACAGGACCTCGCAATATAAAAAAAATCAATAAACTCAAGACAGCAGTTTATATATATATATATATATATATATATATATATATATATATATATATATATATATATATATATATATATATACTTAGCGGCGCTTAAACGAGATGTTATAAGGGGAGTCAGTATCGGCATATTGATTTCGAAAAGTTTGCGGGCACATGCAGGGTGCGTCATGTGTACTATATGGTTAGCTTGCTAGCAATACATTATTCAGTGTTTTTTTTTTTGCTATAGTTTGCATAGTGAAGAATTGGCGTTAAACCAACAGCCCCCTCCCCGCGGCACCCGTAATATCAAACTTTGGGTGTATGCATAAGTGCACTCACACGTGCAGTAATCTACATAAGGGGTGGTTGAGAGACACTTCTTCACCGATCAATCAATATTCAAATATGACTTCTGCAAAGAAAAGCCGGGGCTTCCCTCGCATACCGTGAATCCTGCCTTGACGCTGCGTCATAGGATTGCAGTGGGGGATTGTTCAGATCCATATGAACAGTTCTGAGTATTCGTGTGCAGTGGGGGAGTGTTCTTCTCAAGCCAGATCCATAGGAACAGTTCTGAGCATTAAGACGGGCCGAGAACATTGCTAGAGCCTAAGGGCCCTTGGTGAAAAGGAGTCGTGTCGGACCCGTCCCACTGAGGCTGCCGAAATGTTTTGCTATCTCTTTTGCAGAACTGAGTTCCAAAGGCTGCAAATATGCAAAGGCAAAAAAAGAGAAAAAAGTTAGCGAAAGGAGCAAAGAGAGTAAAAGAATACACAAACAAAGCTGGAAAGAAAGGAGGAGAGAGAAAGCCTCGTAATAAAATCAGCGTTTCAGAAATTAAAACGAGCTGTGTACATAGATTACTCAACGTCACGACGCATCTCGTACTGATTGATATCACCCGTTGCAGCGTATATGTTGCCGCCAAAGGCAGTATGAGAAAAAAAAGTTAGCCATCAATCAACGTACTCGCCGTTCCATGTGAAGAATCTGGCTAGTTACTGTACATTCAGTCTCTCGAGATGAAGCCTGAAAGTATACTTGTCTTCGCAGCGTCACTATCTTCGCTCAGTGCGGTCCGTCCAATATCCTGCAGATTGTATCTACCACCCTGTATCTAGTCATGTGCCCTTCAGGTGTCACACATTATTACTAAGCTAAATATGGGCTTTATATCTTCACAGCTCACCGTGTAACTGTATATTACTATATGAGATTCATTCGTTTGTGTGCGAAAACACTATCCACTCTTCCGCATAGTCGTAAAGAATTGTCCGAGCACCTTGTTCTTCAGGTAATCTTTAGAGCTGCAGCATTGGACCAAGCGAAGCGTGTCGCCAAAATCGCCGTTGCCTTGAAATAGGAACCCACCCACTCTTACTCTCTCCTATTCGGCCTTCTATTTTCTCATTTCGTTTCATTACATTCAACTTATAAAACTCGCAGGGCCTTTTATGCATTTTTCTAAGACTGCTTGAGGAAGAAAACGACATTATTTTTTATCAGTGAATGCATCGATCCTCCCCTCTTCACGCTCTTCCTCTGAAACTTTCTGCGCCTAACATGAAATGGCCAACAGTGCAGCATGCTACTTATGCGGATGTGGAGAGACCAATTAGCATGTCATTTACCACTGTCCGTCCTGCCAGACTCAACGACGTGTTCTAAGCGGCAAACCAAATCGTCTTCACGCAATAACGCTATCAGGAAAGATCGTGGGCTCTTGGCGCATAGTTTTGTGCATTCACAAGGCCGCGAAAGCAGTACTGAGTCACTTGAATGCGACAGGAATTCACAAGTGTCTGTGAACTTACAGCGTGGGTTCGTTTTCAGGATCAGAATCAGGATCATTTCATTTCACGACAAAAAAGAGAGTCTTGAATTGAAGGAGGGTGAAGAGTGGGATTGAGTGACAGACGCCGTAACTGTCTTTCAGGCGAGGAAACCACAACCGCGATACTTTGGGGAGAAGTGGGAGAAAGGTAGGGGAAGAATTAGATGGGAGTGATAGGCATGGGTGTTTAACAGGGAGGGGTAGTATAACAGAGTACTGGCAGCTTAACCTACACACGCGCACAAATTGAAGTGTCTCGCCATCAGGTTGAGTCAAAACAAGGCAAGTACATTATATGTATACGGAGAAGGAGGTCTCTTGGCTATGAGAATGAAACAGGACATCTTCAGTAAGTTTCATTGTGCTGCGCGTAAAAGAAAAGACAAAATGAAGGCCCATATGGACACATTTTGTCCTGTCCTTCACGTGCGCTAGTAGGAAACCTGCAGAAGATGTGGTATTAACAAGCCCTCATTGCAGCTCTTTTTAAACGGCACCTCCTGTGCATTACAAATGTGTGTATAATATGAGCAAACTGGCAACACTGACAAAAGTTAACCTGGTGTTGTCTGTGTTTTGTTAGATTATTTATTTCTCCCGTTTTTCTTCTAAATATTGTCTGTTATTCTCGTTTCCCCGACCCTACCTGCAGGGCAACCAACCGAGCCAAAGCATGTCTAACCTTCCTGCCTCTCTGCTTCTTTTTTTTCTCTCTCTCTCCGTGATCTGAGACGATTAAAGCTTTGGGGACCTCACCTCCTTTTGCACTGCTTCTGTGATCGCTCCATCTTTCCCCAAGTGACAATGTCACGCGATGACCTCGTAGTGACTGCATAAACTCTGTAATGACGTCACAACTTTTAGAGCTCCGTGGCATCATGATGACGTCATAATGCGTGTTATCACGTGATCACCGATATTTTGTAGCCCGTATGTCGGCGATATCAAGAAGAAGGAATATTCATAGGCAGGGCGTGTAGCGTGACGGCAAGATAACGGCTGGTCATTGAGGGTAACAGACTGGATTCTAAAAGAAGGCAAGCGGATGCGGGGGGGGGGGGTACAGAAAGTTAGCTGGACTAATGAAATAAAACTAGCAATTTCGCGAATATAAATTGGCAGCAGCAAGGACAGGATCGAGTTGGCTGGCGGAACATGGGAGAGACCTATGTCCTGCAGTGGGCGCAGTCAGGCCGATGATGATGATATTGACGCTGATGCCCAATGTTCGCGTTTGACGACATATCTAAGACCTTCTCCCTAATGAAGTTCAACTCTCCATGAAGTAATCTCTACACATTATGCCGCAACGACTAGGCCAACGTAGTATAGAAAGTTTGGGAGCGCAGGGACAATCTTTCCGCCCTTCTTCGAACTCAAGAGTCTAAAGGACGTGCAGGTATCGATCTATCACACGACGGCTCGGCCAGGGTGTTAGGCTTCGCGTGCTCTTGCGTACGCTGTTTGCATAGCCTAATTGGAAGGAGGGACGGACGACCATGCTTGCCAACCTCGACATGTCTTGCCCAAATCAGAGGCGAGGGTGGCCTCCGCCTCATTAAGTGACTTTGTAACGAGACCCACGGTTGGCAAATTGTGTTGACATAACGTTGACCTTTGCACGCCGTTTTCCGAGGATCCGCAGTGAATGGAAGCTATAGCTATACAGCGGCTCCCATTTCACCGCCCAGTGGCAGTGTCACTTTGGCGAGGACTGTGGCCGAGGAAGTTTTCTCTGCGCCGAACGGGCGCTGTTTGTTCGTTGCCGGAAGCTTTGAGGACTTTCAGTTGCCAGTTAGGCGCACTCAGTGCGAACGCTCGCTGCGCCTAGGTCAACGTTTCGTATCACTATTTTGTCTACGATAGTTTGTTGATTACTTCCTTGGTACGGTGAAAGAAGTGATTTTTGTTCATCTAGATACGCTTCTCTGTTAGCTGAAACTGTAGCGCACAGAGAATCACGACGATTTGGATAGGCGAGAGTTCGTCCTAAATAGTTGGTTCCAAAAAGACGGGAACGTAACAGCAATCGACCGAAAGAAATTGATTGTGGTGGTTCTGGAGATCGATGGAGACGGGATCGATTCCCATATATTCATCGATTGGCGGAGCAAGGAGATGCCGACTACGGCGAACGCAATCCTGTGCGTGAAGACACTTCGGCGACGCCGGTGTCATTTCGGCTCCTTCCTCTTCATTATTCCTTAGCTCTTTCCAGATCTTGGTTTTCTGTTGTAGCTTCTCTCGTGCTCTTCCACACTTTTTTTTTTCACGTTATGCACGCAGAGTGCTTAGCGTCCACGTGAAGTCCCTAGATTTATTCCCCCTAAGGGAAAAATATAGGGACTTTAGGTGCAGAGACTTTCCTGCGTATTCTGACGTTTTCTTCACTTTGCCATTGTCTGTTATGGGTTTATCGGTATCGACGTACCTCAGATGGGTTTCCGCAGATAATCGTCGAGCGCACGCGATCCATTGAAAGAAATAAATAAATATATAGCGCGGAGCCTAACGGCAAGGTCTTCTTTTCTACCACCATCGTAAGAACAGGCGCTATAAACGCTTTTGCATCGATGGAAGCCTTTATACTTCTGCGGCATAATGGCTGTATTAGCGATTAGGGTAAGAGTACAAAGATGAACGGAAGGTAGGGAAAAATTGGTTGAAGTTTCATGCGTACTATCATCATCGAAGGATGTGCTAAGTTGGACGAGTGGACGAGGCGTCATCCATCACCATTACTATCCTATTCTTTGTCCAGTGCAGGACTCGGAACTTTCCATATAATCTCCAAACTACCCTGTATTTTGCGAGCTGATTCCAGTTTATGCCTTCAGATACTTTTGATGTGCGTGCTTGAAATTCGTGTAAATCATGGTATAGGGCATGGGTCCAAATATTTCTGTACGCATTTTTATATTATATTGGAATAAAATTCTCCATTTGAATAAATATTTGATTGGTGGATTCATTAATTGTTAATACGTACCTGTGTGGCTCGTCTTCTGGCCGTAAAATAAAAGCGATTAAGAAATTCTAAACATGCTAGTGGGACACGTTGGTACGCTCAGTTGATTGCGGAGAACAAATGACCGTGCCGTGACGGCTTTATTAAGTAGAAAATAAGAACAAAGCTTTGGTTCATATCATTCACCTCAATCGTGCCAAACCAATAAGACTGCTATTGCAATGTGGCGTTTCCGTGAATATTTGTTGTCTGTTTAAAGTACACTCGACTGTATTGAAGGGCTCGGACTGAGTGCATGATTCTTCGTTTCTGTGTCTATCTGCATAGCTCTGTGCTTGTTGGCTACTTAGTGACATCAACTGCTATGCAAGAGCCGATGAGTAGCCGGCCCCACTAATTGGCACCAACGTGTTGTTACATAAGCATAACACTAATAAAGTTAAAAAAATCTCAATGTGTTCGCCTAAGACGACGCCGAGGCGAAAGCCACCTTTTTTTCTTTTTTTTTCTTTTCTTCTCAATCAATGTACAGATTTCTCCTCCCCTCCTCCCTCCCTGAAAGATAACATCAAGCGGTTTTGTACTACCTCACAAGATAATTATACGACGCAAACTACTCTGGTAAATTAAACGATATGAAAGTGCGTTAACTAGCAACTAACTTTCTTCTTGCAGAACCACCGAAATATATCCACCATTCCACGCATGTGCAATAACACACCATGCGTCACATCGCACAATCGGACAATATCAATACATGTGCTAGTTCAGAAACCTGTCAGGACGTGTACTTAGAGTTTCTAATTGTGCGATGTGAGGTGTGATGTGTTATTGCGCATGTGTGACATGGCTGATGTATTGCAATGACTAGTAATCATATGCGCAGCGCAGTACCGCCACACGCAGGCACAATTGAGAAACACATGCACAGGAAGGTGCTATACATGCTGATTTTACGAGCGTGACGCTAAAATCACTTGATTTGCATGCGTCCATCTTGTATATGCGTTCTCTAATTGTATCTGCGTCTGTTTGTTTATTGTTTTTTGGCGCTACAAGTATTATTACAAGTGACAAAACCCACATCTTTGCCTTGATATCGCGGTGGTTTTGCAAGAATAAAGTTCGTTGCTAGAGTGGCACTCTTTCCCTTCTCCTTTACTGATTCCGATGGTTTGCGTCGTCTAATGCTCTTGTAACATGCACCATCTAGACCAACAAAACTTTTACTATTGTGCGGCCTTCGTCATCAACGCACCTTTCACAAATCGATGACGTCATGCGATGTTGTCTTCATGGAACGTCGCGTTATTTAACGTCATGGAAACGTCATGATCAGGTCACAAGTTTTGTTTAACAGTGTGGGGTCTAGAAATGAGAACTCCGCGCTCAGAACGCGCGGACACAGTGGACCCAGTCGAACCAAACCAAAGATTTGTACATTCATTTAACTGCTCTATACCGGCGATATTGCCAGCGGAACCAGATACGGCACTAGTGGCACGCTGAAACAACCTTATGCAATATTCCAATGCACTCATTGATTGATTTATATGTGGGGTTTACCGTCCCGAAACCACCATATGATTATGAGAGACGCCGTAGTGGAGGGCTATCACAATGCACTCAATCTACACAACAACTAAGACAAGGTAATGCTAAGGCGGCGTCGCCGATGTTCGACTCACCGAGAGGGACCCACGGGAGACGGCTCGCGGTCACCGCATCCTGCGGGACCCTGTTACAAGAGGCTCAAGATTACTTTCTGTGCGGCCTCCTGGCCTCGCCGCCAGGTGGCTCTGCTGGCGCTACCGTGATAACCATGATGGTGATCATGATGAACCTGCGTACGCTCTGTGCCACCTACCACACGATGGATTTGCGCCACCTACCACTCGATGGTTGTGAAACCTAAATGAGGCCTATCCCCTAGACACGTGCGCGGCCCCGAGACGTAAACGACTTTTACGGGGAGTGATAGCACCCCCACCACTGTCACAAGTGAGCGACGATGGCGATTCATGGGAGGATATCTAGTGGTGACGATGGTGGTGTGCTGGTTATGGTGGTGGTGATGGCGTCTTCTGGTGACGACGGCATGGCGGGATTATGAGTTTTAGCAACACTCGTGTTGACGTCGGTAGTCGATGCTAGCGTTTTGGAAGGAATTAAAGGCTTTCGACTTTTAAGGAGAACGCAGAGAGGTCGGCTGTTCTCGGCAAAAATGGTTATACTGTACATTGGGTAGAGAACTAGATTTGATAAGGAGTGATGACTGTACTCCCCAATGGAACGGTGTTTACAGTGCTCGGCTGCTGACATGAAGTGGGCGAGTTCAATCCTGGCGGTGGTGGACACATTTCGAAGGAGACTATCCTGTAGAGGCCCGTCTACTCTGCGATGTCAGTGCAGGTTAAAGAATACCAGATAACCAAATGTATTGGGCTCTCCACTACGGTGTCTCTTATAGTCATACCATCACTTTCTGACGTAAAACTCTATTATTATTATTAGTGAGTGATGAATAATGACAATAAGATATCAAGCTCGTTACTTTCAAGTACATAACGGTGGGATGATTCTCAATTCGTGTGTCGAGTACGCTGGCTTGAAAGGAGGCTATATCCACTCCGATTTCCGTGGCTTCGCTGGCTCCTGTCGTGCCAAGTGACTAACGCAAACCGATCAAATAACGGCCTGTTATCCATCCTTGTATGTTTTAAGCTGACTAGGCAGTTATCGCTCCGGGACTTTATATTCTGATCAGGAGCTCAATTTACAATTCAGATTTCCTCAAGGCACCGCCGAAGACCTTTAATGAATGCTTACTTCCTGTGGGATGTAGCTGTGTTGTATCTCATTTAAACTTCAGGTACACTGCGGTACATACTTACGCTCCAGGCTGACACCTAACGAACGGCGTTCAAATGAGTTGCGCAAATATGAAAAAAAATCAGTGTCCAGCATGACGCAAGTAGCATTGTTTTGTGTCGTTGCATTACGCTAATGTTCGCATCAATCATTTATACGCTGTTGGCTCTTTCATTATGGGAGTTTATATTGGCTACTGAACATCGATATAATGACGTCGATCTGCAGACAACACGTGCTACCGTTGTGTTGCAAGACTAGAATGAAAACTGGTTACTTATCTCTCTCAACAGCTTAAAACTTTTCAGAGTGAAGTATGCCTTACAGATCCACAGTTGTCTAGATGACCTGTTCCATCACAGGTCTGTTGTCCTGCGGAAAAAAGTATTGACTGATACGTGGTGTTTAACGTCCCAAAACCACCATATGATTATGAGAGACACCGGAGTGGAGGGCTCCGGAAATTTCGACCATCTGGGGTTCTTTAACGTGCACCCAAATCTGAGCACACGGGCCTATAGCGTTTTCGCTTTCATCAAAAATGCAGCCGCCGCAGGCGGGATTCGATCCCGCGACCTGCGGGTTAGCAGCCAAGTACCTTAGCTACTAGACCACCGCGGCTGCGGGACGAAAGCTGTTGCAAACTCTAGCTAATTTTGCTCACTTATTTATTGTAGTTTTTTGTTCCATTCTTCACGCACAAAGGCCGAAGCACAAGAGTTAAGGAAACAAAGAAAGTGCATGATCAGTTTTATATTTGTGATTATAGGTGGAATTTACATAACAAAATGGCGTCATTGATGATGGTGTTGTAATATGAGCTCGTACAACGACGTCTTTGACGATGTCACCACTTGGTCATGTGTCTTTCGATACAATTCATATTCAACCTGTGTGCATCTAACTGTATGCAGCTCCAACCTCCAAGAAAACACGTACGGATCGCTCAAAAAGAAGGATTTGCCGATTAATGAAACATTTTGCTTTTTCCGGAAGGGCAACACTGTTATGAACCTTCAGAAGCCATTCGATGAACTTTGCTCGACTTGTCTGTCACGTATGCATAAGTACAAAGTCGGAACTTCTATATGGAGTCTGGTAAATATTCTGCGAATGTACAAGATAATGGGCCGCCGCCAGTTTACGCTAACGGCACGACAATTTCGCAAATTATGGCGATCTCGATATCAGTAAGAAAGATCTAATCAATCAAGTAAACTACCTTTTTGGGATCTCATAGAATGACTACTATGATGGTCCTTATCAGCAATGCATTATTCTGTCATCTAAATTTATCATTATTCTTCTTTTTTTTGCAGGTGAGTACGGCTACCTATCGTGGCAGACCTTGTTCATGAAATCGGTATGTCCTGATTTATTATCGTAGCCATTTTACTCTCTTATTACTCCCTATAATCAGCCTTCGGCGCCTACACTCGGAATTTATGACCATGGTGTATGGTCGTACACCATTACCTGTCACATTGTAGTGTTATGTTGTAGTGGTTCAACTCCACTGGGGCACGACGGCAACGTTCCCACGCTGCATTAAGAGAGGCGCCAGCTTCTAATTTCAAACCCGTGCTCAAGGAAGCAAAATGTTTGATTGCGTATTCCCACGATCATGGGATCAGTTTGACCTATGTGGTGGCGCTGCTGGCCTGTTTATACACGCCGCAATCGAAGAGGGAAGAGAAGGAGAAAGTGATGAAGACGGCGAAAGCCGGGTTGTGAGTGGTCGGTTCAACCCAAGACAGTGGTCGTCTAGTGACACGAGAAATGTACGTTAACGCGTGGCCAAATCAGTTCTTTTTGCGGAAGTTAGAAGGTGTCCGTGGGCCTGGTCACTACGAGCAGCGCATGCTGCCGGGAACGCGCAGTCATCGACGGTCGCGCACTGAAGCCTAACAATTGCATAGTTTTTAATGGGCTGTGCCTTCTGCATAACTAATGCGGCGCACGCTGTAATCGGGTGATCGGTACACTGAAGCATTCTGACATTTAGAACATTTGGGAAGACACAGGAAAAGTATATAACTAGTTTTGATACCTTTACGAAATGTTGGTGAAAATGGTTCATTCGTTTTCAACAACAACAAATTTTTTATTTGCAGAAAAAAACTCAGAATTTTGCTGCGGGAGACAAAGATTAAAGGCCAGAAGCTTGATGAGGTCTTGAAAGGACTATAGCTTCAAAGGTATTACATGTACACAGGGGACAAATATATGTAAAGAAACAGAGGCTCACTATGCTCATACACCCTCTAGAAATGTTCAATACGTGCCGATTTGATGACATGACACAGATCCAGGTGATAGTCTAGCTAATTCAACACACTTCTGAGCGTAATCGTGTCACTCGTCCCCAGGGTAGCAGTTCCAAAGATTGCCGTCGTCGTGCTGCCACGTGGAATTCGCGCTACAAACTCAGGGAGTTTGTGGTTCTTTTCAGAGATCTTTCATGTGTGTACTATCGGCGTCACTTGAAGCCCGAACAGCAAATATTTGCGATGGTATCATGCTCGCCGTCCAATCATCGCCGTGGATATGCGCACACATATCCAGAGTGCAACCGAACCGGATGCACGCACATGTCAATGGCGCACTCTGGACCGTCGTTAATACTTGCCGCCCTTCGGATTTCACGTGACGCCGACCGTTTATGTCATACAATTGCAAAGACAGCCTTTTCAAAAGGAGTGCTATTCACTTATTCTATCCGTGCATATGAGAAGAATGCTGACAACACTAAGGACTTAGATATTGCCGTTCGTAAGCAATTGTCGTATCTCCTTACAGTCGTCGTCGGCTGATGAACTTCGTGTGATGGTGGGTGGGCGATTAAGGAGGGGGGAAGTGTGCTGGTACTTGGACAGGATCACTTCGCGGCAGGCAAAGACTGTTCGGGTAATTAGTGAGAGCTTCGTTAGGGATACGAAAAAAAATATGAATTCCATTCATTAGCGTATGTACGCGACTGAGGCAACTTTGAGAAAGCTCTGTCAGTCTTTAAAGTTTGCTTCAGATTAGCCTCGACGCGTCACCAGTTTCTCGAGAACGCGTAATCCCCATTTCTCGCTCGTTAGCGTTTCGGCCCGATAAGCTGTGAGTGAGACAAAAAGAAAGATACTCTCGGGTATTTTACCCGTCCGAGCAGAAACGCATCACCGGTTCTTGTTGTGACCGCAGTTCCGTATGCGGTTATTTGTTCGGCGTTCCGTTACATTGTGTCTAATTTGCCGCTGATCGAAGTGTTCTTGATTCGCGATTTAGCCACGCATCAGGAATCGGTGTGTGTGTTGCCCAAAACCCAAAATGAAAACTACGAAACTTCACAGCCCAATAATTTCGGCTGATTAGCCCTTCGTTTGATACTAAGAATCAGACTTCCTGTCTGATTATTTGCCTTATGCGGCTTGATGCTAATGCTACAGAGGTGGTTACAACGTTGTCAGGTCCAATGCTATTTCTGCTAGTCTTGGGAAAGAAAGCTTTGTGCATCCTTATTAGACAAAGTGATCGGCTACAATCATACCCAACACACTGAGTTTCGGTCAAGACGTATTGACTATGCCGGAGGTTAAACTCATCCGATGAGCAATATATCTTCCTTTCCTTTGATCACGACTTCCCAAGTAGGATAAACAAGTTGCGAGCTCAAAGGGAGTCGCCGCCACTGAAGAGGAATAATCACAGCTTCGCTGGATTACATCTTCATATCAGTTGGAGGGCTCGAAAATTTTTGGCTCTTCTGTATTATTCCGCGATTCTGGTTTTCGGGTTCTATTCGCACAACGCTCAGATGAACTGCCCTTGCGCTATTGATCCGGAGCAAAGGCAATCAGATGTGCAAATAATGTTCTCTAAAAACAGAGATTACCCTTCGTCAAACATGCAAAAAAAATGATGACGTCTCATTTTGTTATTTCAGCTTACGTTTCGAAAGACTTTTTATTTATTCGGTCGTATTAAGCTTTGGGGTGCTTGAAACGAAACGCTATTCAGTGAGTTGCTTGACTAATGACCTGAAAAAACTTATTCGTACATAGTGATCTTTTTTATTCTCCATTGGCATGAATGTTAAGCGCGAGGCTGTATTGGCAAATGAGAATCGACGTATTGGAACGCTTTCAGCGCCATGTTCATATCGGAGACGCACTCAGAATTGAAAAAGCTGAAGGTTATTCACATTCAAGTGTAGACGAGTTCGGATGAAAGTGAACCAATCCTTCATTTGTTGTACGGCGTCGTTTCAGGCGCGCAGCTAAGATTTCGCTTTGGCAGATATGAAACTCGTAATATTCCATCAATTCTAATACATCAGCAATGGTGGCCCAGTGGCCAAGATGCTTGGCTGCTGACCCGCAGGTCACGGGATCGAATCCAGCCGCATTTTTGATGGATATGAGAATGCTTGAGGCCGCGCGCTTATATATGTAGGTGCACGTTAAAAAACATTAGATGGTCAAAGCTTCCGGAGACCTCCACTACGGCGTCTTTCATATACATATGATGGTTTTGAGACGTTAAACCCAAGATAATAATAATAATAATAATAATAATAATAATAATAATAATAATAATAATAATAATAATAATAATACTTTATTGTACACATCCATAAGAAATACAAAGAAATGGGCCTACGTCCCCAGGACTTGTGTGACTAGGCCCGGCAGAGCCGGTTACAGCGATGTGGATACGAGGTAACAAAACTATTGTTGTTTCCTTACCAACGAACAGACAAACGATTGACACCATTACTTTTTTACAGACAGTAAATAAAGAAGAGAAACGAAGGAGGGTAAACAGACGCACGTCTGGTTTACTACTATGGATTGAGAGAAAGTATATAGAGGGGGGGGGGGGAGAGATAGAAGAAGAGAGGGAGCAAAGATACACATAGTCATGAGCGCACACGGTGGAGCACTTCCAATCTGCAGGTGGTCACTCATACTTGTGGAGTTGAAGTACTTCAGTAAAGGTATTCTATGGATAGGCGCTGGCGAATTGCGTCTACGAATGAAAGACGCGCACAAAAACAATTTTCTGCGAATCGATTAGCTCGACTAATACCGCGATGTGCTACGCGGCACGTCGAGTGACCCTTCAAACGTCGTAGTGGCATACAAATACGTGCCATACAAATACACCATGTGATTTTACAGCTAAGCGAGTAATTTCTTTTATTGCCTTTTTGAACTCGCTGAAAAAAAATTCGTCAAGTAGTGCATTGAAAATGTTCAGTATATATACACTTCTACATGCTTCTCCATATCTGGTAGAGAACCAGGGTACTATAAAACGCTTTTTTTCTCTCAGGGGTCGACGCGTTACGTATGGCACTTTAAAGTCATCACACCAATTGTATCTTAGAGCAACTATCTTAATAAACAAATCCTGTAATACACAAAAGCCCAAATCCCGAAATATAGTACTAGCGTCTATCTTACTACCGTAAGCTATACTTTTTAAACTACTTCGAAGTAAACTATCAATGCGTGTTTTACAGTGTTCTGAACAAAATGCAAAAACTGTTATCCCATATCTAACTTCACTATATGCTAACGAATGAACTGCATTTCCGATGGAGGCGGAAATGCCGTAGGCCCGTGTGCTCAAATTTGGGCGCACGTTAAAGAACCCCAGGTGGTCGAAATTTCCGGAGTCCTCCACTACGGCGTCTCTCATAATCATATGGTGGTTTTGGGACGTTAAACCCCACAAATCTATCAATCAACGAATGAACTATCATTTTTTTCACTGGTAGAGGCACCACGCTTTTTATATTGAAAAGCAGACATGCCGCACTTCTCAGTTTGCAACAAATAAATGCCATGTGATGTTGTCAAGACATACCACTATGAAAAATTACGCCTAGGTGTCCGAATGTTTCGAGATTTTCGACTGCAGAACATTTGCATGGATTGCAATGTTCGGTGTGAAGAAAAATTCGTATATTCATTTTTTGTGTTTTAGAGGGCTTCGAAAGCAGATAATTTTTGTTTTCTTTTAGTTTACAATTACAGAGTTTTCTTCAAACCATATCATAGCATTATGAATTTCAATCTGAAGAGCATTAATCACCCCCTTCATAACGTATGTGACGTGTTAATAGCACCGTATCATCTGCATACTGGTACACATTGGCTTTACCAATTGCCAAGGGGAAGTCATTCTTTAGCAATGATAATACCAAAAACAACTGATACCAATAATAATAATAATAATAATAATAATAATAATAATAATAATAATAATAATAATAATAATAATAATAATAATAATAATAATAATAATAATAATAATAATAATAATTTTTAACACACGCTTTGTTTCCTCTTGGAAATTATCGGCAGAAACGTATTGCTTTCTTTCGATATAGTTTGGTCTTTAAATGACATCTATAATCGTACGCATTCTCTCAAACTGAGACGTCGATGCGTCGTAACGGTTTCTCACGAAACAAGACGTCGGAGACAAGACGACCGAAACGAAATGTAAGTCCCTGGAAGGCCCTGTCTTCCAAATTTTATCGTTTTAGATGATGGCAGTCTGGACTTCGCAGGACTCGTAAAAACCAGAAATGTACGGGTAATTTTCGAAGCGTGAAATCCGAGTTAGAGCACTCTTGTCTGTATTCTTTCTTTGTACCCGAATTTGATGTGGCGTTACGCAAACACTAGCTACTGGTCGACTTCTTAAACTCCGCGCAGAAAGTTGATCTCGTGAGCTTTCTTTTTGTTCGACCACTTCTCCTTGAAATGTGACTCGTTGCGATGGCCAAAAATCAGGAGTACTCACCAGTGCTTCGATTTTCTAGAAGACTCATGGATAGAAGGACATCTTTGTTTTTTTTTTCTATTGCCGTTTCCGCAGATGTTACACGACACCGCTTTCAATCATCGGCCGTAGTAGTTAAACGTCTCTCGGTGAACTTATATTGGTTGCTTTGTGTTGTCGCGTACCTCGCCTGCTGTTGAAAATAAAACAAACTTCAATTACTGCGGCATGTGGGGAGACAGAGGAAACAGCTTGCCTTTTCTGTTTTATTCTATATTAACCAGGCTGCAAGTTCTCACCCAAACAATCATTGGGCTCCGGTTTCCTTATGTCGATTTTCTTTGTCATCCACAGTGATTCACTCGAAAGCCAACGTGTCGGCTCAATAAAAATTTCTGTTGAGCTTGTTGGTGATGTATAATATGCTGCATGTTTTTGGCGCAAAAGCAGAAAGACGTGGAACTAGGAGGAAGGGAGAGAAGACAGAGAAAAAAACAAAGCAAAGGCTGGCAGGTTAACCAGGTTGCACGCGGGTTAGAAAGAAACACTGCACAGGGGAAGCGCCAAACATCGAATCAGTTTATTTCGGAAACGACCACAGAAAGCATATCCGTCAAGCCCATGCGTGTGAACGTTGCGGCAACAATTTGCAATCAACAAGACTGCACTCATTGTTGAATATATTGATGTGTCACTCTCGGTGCCCTTAATGTTGTTGTCATTTGCTACCCGCAAGTTCCTTTCCAAGGAAACAGTACTATTACCAAGGACCTTAATCTCAGGAAGCCGCACTGCACATGCGCAAGCACCGCAATGGACTATGCGCAGTGAATTTGTTTCTATGCTGTGCCATAGCTAGCTTAGTGGCCTAACCATAGCGCGGCTGGGGACGGTGACGAAGGTTTGGTTAGCAGCCAAGGCTTACCTAATTTCACAGTACAAAAACTTCCCTACACTGGCAGTTAGCTGCAGGTTGAAGAACACTCTTTATCATCGAAATGGGTCACAAGTTCTCCGTTATGGCATGTCTCATTATATATGGTGTTTGTGGCATGTGCAGCTTTGTAATCAGTTTTTTTTTGTTAAGTCACTGTTACCGAAAGTCTGTCCTAACTCCCTTAGCTGATGCAATTTGTTTCGCCTAAGAAGCGACGCTTTTTTGGGGATCTCAGATAAATGCTGACATTTTAGTGTCTGAGCAGTGTTTTCTTTATTTACATCAAGCTAATGCTGAGCATGACAGCGTATCTGAAATTGGCAACCCTTCTTCCAAGCAGAACTAGCAGGGTTGAATCAAGCTTCGTTCATTTTTTGTTTTGTTCTCTCGCTCTCTCTCTTTCTCTCTCTATCTCTTTCTGTCGACTTTCATGGTATAGGGACGCCAAAGTAGATATTTGTTTTTTCGCGTCGCTGTAAATCTGGTTTCGCCACGGTAGCTCTAAGTGTGTGGCGAAGCAGTCCTGCGAAGCAAAAAATACTCACAGAAAAGCCACCTTGCGCAGTCAGGCGTTTGACTTTTGCAGACGTGAGCCAATTTGGACAGGACGGACCAGCTTTTGCTTTTTTTTTCCCTCGACGCCGGCTACAATAAGTCTGTGTAGGACCCTAGGCGAGTGGCGTTGAAGCAAAAGAAGCGAATACCCGACCACTTTGACCAGTAGCTGCGCACGACCCATTTGCTCCGCTAACTGCGCCACCTTTACGGTGTTCGTGCGTGCGGTGTGCCAGGTACTATACCTTTCACATACAGCGACTACTTTTCGAGCGTGCGCGCAGTCCCAGACAACGTGGATTCTCGCTTCCTTCTGCCCAGAACGACAAAAAACTGTGATAGTTTTTGTGGGCAGCTCGAAGAAGATCCTTCAAAGGCACTTGTCTGATTTTTATTGTGCCGAGGCTTATTTTGATCTTTACGTAAGTGGTGGCAATTGAGCAGAAAGCCAGACTTCCTTCGAGGTGTGTCTATTGATTTTGTGCCTGCTTTCTCGGCAGGTAGGAGTAACGACTGGGGCCTGTTCTTTTTATCACTACTGTTAACCTTTCCTTCTCCAGCTAACCACACTGTAACTACGGTATGTTCATTTACTGGCTGTAATTACGTTTCCTCATGCTCCAGGTGTCCTAAGTAGGGAGGAACAATTTCACTTCCAATAAATCTTGATTTCGTGCCTGTCTAACCAAGTTCATTGTTTGTTTCAGTGTTTTTTTTTTTATCGGGACATGTCTGACGATTTGTTACGGGTAAAGGTTTTACGGCTTAATGCTGGGTAGCACTTCATGCAGGTTCGAAGCATCGCCTAGAGAGCTTGAGGATGTTCATTAAAGGGGCTCTACAACACTTTTTTGAGCATGATCAGAAAACGCTGCCGATCGGTAGTAGAGGCTCCCGACAACACACGAGCCGAATATTATAGCACAGCACGCGGTCTGGAATTCACAATAAATTATCAGAGTCAGCTGAAAATTCCTTTTTCTTCTCTCGACAAGTGACAAAATACGCTCTATAATCACTCGTAGAAAGCCCATCTATCAGCCATTGGCTTATTTTATCATGGCGCGTTCAGTCATTACAAAGATTGCCGTGGGAGGCCCTGACTTGTCCACACGTGCACGCGCGATCACGCTCCAAAAGCCGTGCATTCGAAGAAAAAAGGTCACGAGACACGAGTGACTTTTTTTGTTTGCCCTTTTCATCCCTCCCTGCTCAGCTTCCAGCGCTTTCGTCGGGACGAGAGAAGAGAGAACGCAAATGCACCATCCGACAAATCTTTGTAACTTTATTCGCACTGGACGGATTCTTAAAATTTTTGCGGTGTTGAATAACTAAAACAATAAGCTCTTCTAGTGAATTCAATCCATGAGTGTTTGTAAACGTGTTGCAAGTCCCCTTTGAGGAAGATTGAGAACAAGTAATACAGTCGAAAGCCTTCGGAAAACATCAAACTTTCTGTATTTTTTTAAAAATATCATGTCTGAACTTCAGTATTCCAGCATATGTGAATGATTATGCATTATTTTGTAGTGGCATTCTACATGTGCAAGCAACACCTCTGTAGCGGAACCTGTTGCAGATTCAACATATAGAAAAGGTGGCTGGTAGTGGTGGTTGCGGCGTAATGAAATTCAAAGGCTTTCACCGTTTAACTCGGTTGAATTTCATTGAGCCAATATATTTGCTTGAAGTAAAATTATTAATTTTATTTTTCACCGAAATGATCATAAAATACTATGCATGTTATGTCTTATAAGATGGTCAAGGACCTAGTTTTTCTGTAATTTAGAACACTCATCACTCATCAAAGCAAAGAAAAAATTATTGTGTGTTTCAGTGCCAATGAGACCATCTTCGCCAAGTAACACAGGGAATGGATATATATATATATATATATATATATATATATATATATATATATATATATATATATATATATATATATATATATATATATATATATATATATATATATATATATATATATATATATTATACCTTTTTGTAAAATGCTAGAAATGTGGGCGATTTGATGCGTGCTAATGGTTTTCTCATTTTCTGCTTTTAGAGCGGCTCGCTTACATTTCTTACGGGAGGTGCGCGAAAAAATGAACCACAAAAGAAATAAAGCTAAGCAAAGTGCACACTAACAGCTGAGAATTTATTTCAACAGACAACAGCGGTCACACGAGCACGTGTTGAAGACAGGGTTAGACGAGCTGGTATATTGTATTAGTATGTTAAGACGAGTTACCTTCGTTAGAATGAGTTAAAAACTCTCCCAGCAGTCTTTGTTTCTTACCTTAGTCAGTTCTGTAGAACCTTTTCTTTTTGTCTTTGTTTTCAACCTTGTCGTGGTCTCGTCGCAGAGAGAGAGAGATAAATAGAGAAGAAAGGCAGGGAGGTTAACCAAGCTTGGCTTGGTTGGCTACCCTACACTTGGGGCGGGGGCGGGGGGGGGGGATAATTGCAAGGAAAGAGATAGAAAAAAAGAGGAGTAAGAAAGAGAAGGATGAATAGTCAGCTCGACACTACACAGCACGGTCTCACACTGTTCTCTCACAAGTGGTCGTGAAGTCTGGTGGTCATTAAGAGGTACAAGAGGGCTTTCGTGGCTTTGCGCGTGTGGGAAACCGTCGGCCAAGGTCCCAGGATCTTCTCTTCTGTAAGCGGCCGTGAATCCGGCTGACAGAGCTTGGCTTCCATATTACTTCGTCGCAGATTTTTTCGTTAAGGTCACCTCTTCAAGTGAAACGAGCGTCATGGCTCAGTTAAGAACTCTTACGTGAGGAGATGTCTGTAATATTGCAGGCTTTGCTTTCTTTTCAACTGTTGAGCGCCTTTGAACTACCTCGAGTTCAAAAACGAGAAATCGATTTACTTCTCGTTTTCTCTACCCTCCTTACGGGTGCAGTCTCATCTTTGCCACTTATTCCTCCATAAAACAAGGGGGCACTAAGGGTACTAATCGTTGAGCCTATCAGGATATCTCGCTTTTCGGCTGCATGACGCTATCCGCGCTTGAGTAGTCAAGGACGAACAAGAAGAAGTAAAATAGTCTGATAACGCGTGACAGTCACTCGATGCAAAAGAGTACATGGACATACGACTACGTGACGAAGCAGGGAAGGAGACAATTTACGACTGATATAACTCGTTATGGACCAAGTGAGGTCCTCTTTCCTCCTGACGCCGCGTTAAGAGAATTCTGGTGTCAAGAATACTGCCGAAAATAGGTGAAACGCCAGGGGAGAATAACGCGCTCGTCTCTATTTTCGAAAGGCTCTTTAGAGACCTATAATTAAGCGTTGCGATATGGAAAACATTCATTAGCGTTTTTCTTCTCGAAAGCTTTCGCAACTGCGGGTCCTGTTGAGGGCACGTCCGTGTATGGGTGGCTATAACACACTATAAACCTATAGACGTAGCATGGCTCCTCCATTGGACATCGTTTTCCGCTGCTGTTTAAGATCCATGCAGCGGGGCGCACTGGTAATGGCACGGGAGCGCGGATGATCTTGTATACATGGCTGCCACTGCGTGTATGACGTGAATAGTCATGCAGGGACACTGGTAACATGGGCGCGCTGGGGTCACAACTATAATCACTCCAGTGCACCTTCGTCATTTCTCAGTGGCGCCGTATTAGTCGTGGGCCGGCAAATAGGTCATTTGTTTGAAAACGCTCCTGGACTTGACGACCACCTGCAGCCGATCCACGCGTCTATGGGTTTGTTTTCGGTGGAGGCTAGCTTTGAAATTCGTTGTCCTGCTGGGTAGAATTTGCATTAAAAAAAGTCAGTGCTGCTCACTGCCGATGCTGCCCCTTGGATAACCTATTTCGTGTACTGAGAAGAAAAGCTGGACAATTAAGCCCTTAATAATTTTTGTGACGTCCATTCTCTCGCTAGTGCTTCAGGCAGCCGACTTACCCCTACGTATCCGCGTTCGTGCCGTTGGTTTTAGGTCGGAAACATGGGTGTCCTACTGAATTTGTTCAGGTAATATGACATGTCTGCTCAGCTATACGTCTTGATAGAGAAGATAACGGTGCACCGTTAACTCTTAACCGGCGCAGTGTTTATATTCGCCGATAAAACATACGTTTCAGTGCCAACCTGTAGCACAACTTTCATTCACAAGTTAAGCGGAAGTGTGCCGCCATTTTCTGAGTGGAGCTTACTTTTTTCTTTTATAGCGAAAGCCTGCAATGTTTAATACTCGTGGCCCTTAGTGAACATGCGGTGTCGGGTCCCCAGGCATGGTGCCAGCTTTGACGTCTCCTCCTCACGCGGAAAGATGAGTAGGCCTAAGGAGTCCTGGAACACGGAAGCGTGAGAATACGAACGCAGGTGAAACAAAGGTATTTTAGTCTCGCATCTCATTGTGATTCGCGGTAAATTAAAAAAATAATAATCATAAAACACGCACAAACTCTGTGTGCCTTTCCGCTGGACGCGAAAAAAAAATCATGACGTAGACAGTAGGATAGCCTTAGGCTTTCACCAGACACAGTTTAGAATTCGCGAAGTGTCCTTCAGTTCTTCTTCTTGCGTTGTAACCGATGAGTTCTGACGCCAACTTGCCTTTTCTCTTGTTCTTGGACTGCTTTGCAGCGCATACGACTAATTAAAGCTTGTTACCTCGCGTCCCCAGTCCGTCCTTTAACAAAGGGTAATTGTGTCCGATATCTGCATGCTTTTTTAGCGTAAACTTTTCATTCTGCTTCAATTCATTTCAACCTATACTGAAAATACTACAGCGCAATTAAAAACAGCAGAATGATGTCCAGAAGGGTTTCCTTAGTTTAATAGGCTTTTTTATTAGGTTGTGACTAACGAAGAAACGAGCGATTTGAGCAATTCCTTTTCTTTTGTTCGGCCTACTTTCGGATATTCGATTTACTCGCAGATGAGGGTCACAAACCGTTGCATTAAACAAAAAAGCGTCCAACATTACCTCTAGTTGATACACAAAAGGTCGCATCTGCGCTAAAGAAAAACGAAAGCTCTAAACACCAAACTTTGTCTCGAAAATCATGAAGCAAATGGAACTGCATCGTTTAAAGCGACTCCGTTTGGGTAATAAAAGCTACCAGCGGCGAGAAAGTACATCTGCAATTTCGCGAAAGCGTAAACAGTTGCCTTCCGATTCTCCATCTTATAACACCGCCGTCTGTAATGTCCCACTATTACACCAGAGTGCGCCAGCAGCGAAGCCTAAGCGGAGGCAGTAAACGCGCGCGCCACCGCCAATTCACTCATGACATCGGCGTAAGCCTGCCCCGAGCTAAGCCGTGTCATCCGGTGGCAATATATGGAAGTCCCGACTCCGCAGATGAAAGCTAAGCTGTAGCCAAAGACGAAGTCGTTTTACAGCCGACGAGTCCGCCGAGGAAACGGAAAATAGTGCGATGCCCGCTCCGAGCGGTCATTGTGTGCACCGGACGTTGGCGGTACTGCGAACGCTCTATGTAGAAGCGAAGAAACCAAGCGTACGCAGTAGGACAGTCCGAACAAAGGAAATGTCGGCTAGGGAATGGAACCATATAAAAAGGGTTATTTGCTTAGAGCGAAAACTTTTCTAGGCTTAGCTCGGTCGTAAACGCCACGGACTGAATGGGAGGAACTGCTTCATTGAGTAAAGAAAGCAAGTGGAGGTGGAATTGTTCATAGAGGCCTTAAATGAGAGAAGGGAAGATAAGAAAGACAGAAGGGTTCAAAGGTGGACCCAGGGCGAGTTCTATTTGCTACCCTGTTGATCGGGAAAGAGGAGGAAAGAGAAGCCGAGGGAAGAGAGAGCCATTGTTATTAGCGTGCTGGTAAACGTATAACACAGTCACAAGCTCTCGTCTACATGCTCGTCAAAGGGGCTATCATCACCGCTTGATGGCTTTGAGAGTCGTATAGTCGGATAAGTCCGAAGAGGCCATACGTAGACAACCCTTAGAACTTCATTATAGTACACTCTGGCGCTAGTGCCAGCAACGCACGACAGTTCAGCTTGCGTGGGACTGATGGGCAGTACAGTGACACTCACCGAGTTGCAACACGTTGTCCATGATTTGAAGGGGTTTAGGGCCTTCGCGTTAACGCAGCAAAGCCTGAAAATTCGTTTCGGAAATACCTGTCGCTGCAACAGTGTTTCGCTACAGGGCTCATAAATGCGTGTCGCTGAAACGCCGCTTGTAGTTTCCTGCGCTGCCGTCGCCCTTCGGTGTTGCGACTGTACATGGATTTGCCAAGTTCAACAGTCCCGCTTCACCATCTTGACATATTTTGACCATCTTGACCAATCGAAATTAACTAACGTGGTTCAGAACAAGCCCAAAAGACGAAACACAGCAGTAAACAGTCATAAGTGTGTAGGAAGCAGCAAGCACGAACACTAGGCGAATCCTCTTGCACGTACTACCCACCATTCCTATGGTGGCTGAATAAACATAGCGCCACACATTCCTCTAGTAAATACTGTTGGAGCCTCTACGAGACAGCCTGACTACATGCGACCTCCAAGCAGAGCGTAAGCTCGGTCGTCACACCCTTACGCTGTTAGATCTTATGGACCTAGAGATGATGTTTACAAACATTTCTTGCTGCTGAAAGCCATCGAAGGATGTAATAGACGAGGCTCAGAAGTATTTTATGGCATAGATTTGCTAAAGAAAAGCTACAGTTACTCCGTACCCAATTTCGATTATCCCATTTTCTTGTATAATTGCACAACGTCGTTTCTATACTGCTGATTTGTATTTTCTTGTATGCTGATACACACATTTTTGCTGTTGAGTGTCCATTGTGATGTTTGCACTACGCCATATGTATATTTACTTGGAGTCTTGTTCACTTTCTTACCCTGTAACAGCCTGAAAGAGCTGACAGTTTTGAAAATAATGAATAGATAGATAGATAGATAGATAGATAGATAGATAGATAGATAGATAGATAGATAGATAGATAGATAGATAGATAGATAGATAGATAGATAGATAGATAGATAGAATGCCAGACAGACAGATAGATAGATAGATAGATAGATAGATAGATAGATAGATAGATAGATAGATAGATAGATAGATAGATAGATAGATAGATAGATAGATAGATAGATAGATAGATAGATAGATAGATAGATAGATAGATAGATAGATAGATAGATAGATAGATAGATAGATAGATAGATAGATAGATAGATAGATAGATACTTATCAAAGCCAAGTTACCTCCGCGACTATAGAAATAGTCTCGCGCAAGTACTCTGATATGTTCTCCGAAGACGGCGGTAACGGCCGCCCGGCTCATGATGTCACTCTGGAGTGCGCAACTATTGAAGCGGGAGGAAGCTCAATGGACTTGTAAATATGTATTGTCTTGCAAATTAAAGCAAAATGCGCTGCGTGAACTTCTCCTTGCGTTAGTTAGGAATCGGGGCACGGAAATTTGATTGATTGATTGATTGATTGATTGATTGATTGATTGATTGATATGTGGGGTTTAACGTCCCAAAACCACCATATGATTCTGAGAAAAGCCGTAGTGGAGGGCTCCGGAAATTTCGACCATCTGGGGTTCTTTACCGTGCACCCAAATCTGAGCACACGGGCCTACAACATTTCCGCCTCCATCGGAAATGCCGTCGCCACAGCCGGGACTCGATCCCGCGACGTGCTGGTGAGCAGCCGAGTACCTTAGCCACTAGACCACCGCGGCGGGGCGGGGCACGGAAATTTGAACGCCATTGCCTTCGTGCTCGTGTACCTGGACGTCGTGGAAATAATTTTTCTCCTTCCGTCGCGAGATAGCGCGTGTTAATACTGTCAGCAGAAACAGCTCAGGGTGGCGTGCGACGTCATAAGCACGCGTGGGCAAAGTTAGAGGCTTGCAAAGCAACGTCGAGTGGCGCCACTGCTCTTGTCGTAACTGGGAATATCCATGGGGCGCTCTTTCGCCACGACACATCCGCCCGGGCTCCCGCGCATGCGCAGAATTCTCGGATATTGCACGTGTCTTCGGTGACATTGTAACTATTGCTGACAAGCAGTGCTCCAGGCCGAATGAGGAGTGCATGCGCGCGCGTGTCCTTGACGCCGCCGCCGCCAAATTCGACAAAAGACCTCCTTCGCCGGTGGCGTCTATCCCCAGTAACGCATAGCTCGGCCGCGCGAATGTCATGCCCAAACTTGTGCCTGGGCTCTCTAAACAGTCATCAATAGATCAGTCCGAAGAAAGCCTCTAAGGAAACAGAATAAGAAACACGTGAGCGTTATCCACATATCATGACTAACGAAATTATACCTTCTTATAACAATCAAACCATCCCCTAAGTCTCGTTGATTAGTTACTGCTAGCCTGTGTGCAAATGTCAGGTTATATATTTATAGATTCTTATATTTATCTTGAAGGACAGAACATGGCTTGAAAAACAGTTTCTTTACATTTTGTGTTTTTTTCTCTACCTTTTTTCTTACTATATAATGTTTCATATTTTACAACTGTGTTTATTTCCACTAATTTAGCCACATCATCCCGCTCTGGCACTTCAGTACCAATGGAAGCGTGGTCCCGTTGCTTGTCATTTCCAATGCGGTCCTAAGGTGACCAGCCAATAACGCCGACAAGTAACAATAGGAAACAAAAGAAAAGACAAATGTGCTTGTTCCAGCTGCTGACGCTGCGACCAGAGTGTGCGACGCACCGGGAAATTTCGTGACGCCATCAGCGCCAGAGGGTGCTTCGGTCGAGACCCGCTGACGTTAGGATGTAGTGCGAGTCGCCGCTTGTTGTATACCTAAGGGCCACAGTTGTTTGCTGTAAGACGCCACGCTGCACCTATCCAGCTACGGAGAATCGACTTTTGCCAGCCCTGTGTTGACTCTACGCTACGTTGTCTTGACTATGTGTTGGTTCACCAACGTTAGCGGCCCGGAGTAGCATCATTACTTTCACCAGCGAGGCTGTTTAAAGAGACTCTAAAACACAGAGCGCTTTCTCGCGCATTCGTAAGGTAGAATATCACAGTCCCAAAAATACCGCTTTTACCATGAGACGACGCTTGCTGAGCGAGAAAACACGGGAAATGAAGACGTGGATGCAGACGCCACCTTGAAATTCCCGCGCCAAACACCGTGACGCCATAGATTTCAAGGCGTCTACTGGGTCCTACGTAGCTTTTAATTCATAAAAATTAAGTACATTTTAATCTGTGCGTGCCTTAGACATATCATACGAAGTTTCCGAATACTTCATCGAGACAATGTTGCGAAAGAACGAAGAATACGTTTTGAAATTTTAGACGGCACGGGCAGAGATTCAGGCGCGAAATTGAAAAGTGGATGTTCAGTCTTGATTTTCTCCAGTAATGACGCATTTATGGTAGTGAAACGTAAGGCATTTGAGCTCTCAGAGTGCACTCTAGCATTCTAAACAAAGTTATTGATTCTCTTCAGTATCCCATGCAGATGCCGTTATATGTGTGTCCTAACACGATTGATTGAGCAAAGGCCCACTCACCGCAATCCGGTATGTGCCACAGAAATTGGGTGAATCCCGCACCTAAACACTGGCTCACTGAAACGTTCCTCCCCGTGCTTTATTTAGGACAATGGGGACTTCTCTGATGAGTAACTGTCGTCTTGGCTGTGAAGCTGCCGAGCCATTGATTGATTTGCCAAAGCTTGGTAATGCAGCACAAGCCGATACTTCAAAAGAGGAGCAACAACAAAATATTTAAAGGACTGAAGGTGAAACCAGGGTCGAAGCGTTTAATGAAATGAACCCAATGTCTTCCCAAGAGCCGAGATTGGAGATTTCTCTGGTGATGATTGCGATGAGTATGATGACTACGATGACAAAGCTTGCTCAATAAACAATGACTTATCGGCAGCGAATTCTGTCTCTTTTACACATACTTGGGCCCACTTTCGGTCAAATCATTCAGCCAGCTACCGCACCACAATATAACGGCGTAGTAATTAGCCATAAGGTCGCAGCACTTGAGCAACACATAGTACTCGGCTAACGTCACATTACTTGGCTATGACGTGGTAGTGCTTGGTTAAAATGTCGTAGCACTTTGTTGAACTTGCCTATAACGTCGTAGAACCTAGTCATACTGTGATGGCATTTTGATACACTTAGCTATAACGTATGATAACTTAGCTGAAGTCTATAAACGACATAAGCGACCTAAAAAAATTCGTTATCATCTTGATAAGGCTTTGAAACAGCCTTGAAGCAACCAGATCAGTCTTCAGAATCGTCCCGTGTTATGCTGTCAAAGCTTGCCCGGCTTAGTGATTATAGTAAAAGCTTCTCGAATGTTTTATTTGTATTTTTTGGCATCAGTATCCCCGTCGATCACCGCGAAGCAGGGACTCGTGAAAGATTAACTCTAGCGCGTTGTTTAACGTGTTGCAACTTCGCCCTCGTCTAATTACCTATATTGCTTCTTGAGCTACATCGCTTTCGCCTACTGAATAGCACAATCTGAATGCTTCTTTTCTTTGTCTACAAACGTTTGCGCTTTGGTGTTGCGGATCTGGAAATGCCGAAATTTGCGTTTAAGCGGCCGTGTGCGTGGTGTGTTCTTCATGCCTAAACATCCATATTCAGAATTATATATTGCTAGGCGTCTTCGCAAAAGATGCAATGAACAATGTCCTCGCATTGTTTAGAAACTTTTTGATGTATTCATTACCATGACCAACCATTATACACTGCGCTCGATCAATGGCTCTCTCTTATTTGTTACCTCTTCTTGTCTAAGTCTCCGTCATTTCTTCTTTACTCCTCTCTCTTCTTTCCTGTTTCTCCCCTCCTATCTTCCTGTCTTCTGTGTCCTTGTCTATCTGTGTTTGCAAATAATAATAATAATAATAATAATAATAATAATAATAATAATATTCTGAATACCTGGTGTTTAACGTCCTAAAACCACGATGTGATTACGAAGGATGCCGTAGTAGAGGGCTCCGGAAATTTTGCCCATCAGGAGTTCTTAAACGTCCGCTGACAGCGAACCCATGACCTTCGGTTCAGCAGCCCGGCGCCGTATATATCAGCTACACCACCGCGGCGGACATCACCTCTTCCGACATCAAGTGTCAGAGAGGAGTCTAGTCGGATGGACATTAAGCTGATCGCCCATCACTTACGGGCAGCAATAATAAAACACAAGGAAAACCAGGTACTCATAACATCTACGTGAACTTCTGTACACATTAATTCTGGAGGACATTATACGAACTTTTTTTTTTGATGGCCCGCCGTGGTCGGTATACTTCTCGTAGCAACAGCCGCGTACAATCTTCTCCGCAGTCTAGCATACAGCTTATAGCAGTGTTGCGTACTAACTCCCACGCTACCCCCGAGCCTCCTTTCGACGCAGTGATTGTATTTTACGCATATAGCCCGAACGTCCTTGCCATTTTTTCGCCTGTCTTTCTTGTAGGAAGGACGAGGTCCTGTGACACCGCTTCACTTGAAACGTGAGATGCGGCGTAGGCTGAGTCACGTTACTGGTTTATTGGTTTATTCGTTTCGTTTCCTGTACTGCAATGTCCGCCTAATGTCTCCTGGACACGTCGCAAACGCCACTAATCTGTAACCAATTCACGCAGCTGCTAGCCATGAATCGAATTCTTAGTTTGGTGGCTTACGGTCGTTCTTCTCTTCGTTGACGAAAAGTTCCTTTTTCTTTTTATTTTGCGAGCACGTACGCCCATGCGTTCCGTAGTCAAACTTCCACGCCCTGGTTTGACGTTTGAGTTTGCCGAAAAGAGCAAGAAACAACACGACGTGATTCGGGAGTTCGTGACACACCATATAATGTATTGGTGGTTCGAAGTTGGTTTGTATTAGCGAAGAGCATAATGAGAAAGAAAATGAAAAACGTGAAAAAAGCTGTTAAGTAATGCGCAGGGCGTGTTTTCTTAGAAATAGGCTGTGATGATGTGTGAAACCACACTGTCCGAATAGGAAAGGCTTGGCAGGATAGTGCGTATCCCATACGTTACTATTGCCTTTGGCTCGCACGCCTTCACAGTGTTTCTTGGGAGCACTTATCCGTGGTGTGGGTGGCGCAATGTTTAACGGTAATTTGACATCACAGACAACAACGTAGCAGCGTCAGTTGGCCCTATAAAAGTAGTGCGGAAGAAGATTTAATGTTTTTTTTAAGCGTGCTACCCCTTTCTTAAATATTTTTGCTGTATTCTGCTCGCAAGCAACAGATTCTTTGCGTTTCGTGGCACAATTTTCCCTCATATCACTCTTCTTGTCACTGGCTAAAACGATCTTATCTTACCAACTAGCCCAAGCTGCCAGACTTCTCGCAAGAGTCTCGTATAGTATGGTTTTCCGTCATTCGCTCTTTTAATCCCAGTAAAAACAGGATGCTGGGAATGGTCGTCTGCTGAATGGCGTCTCAGACGGCGCTGCTGTCATGGATTCGAGTGTGTGGTTCACACGTTTTTCTGACCCGTAGCGAAGTGTGAAACTCGGGTGGCGTTTGACGTAACTTCTTTTGCACGCCATGGTGTCATTGCACCTCAGCCGAAGATGCGATAGAACGTACGCAAATCGAACCTTATGCAAGCCAATTCCCCCTAGCCACACTGCCGACGACGAAAAGGGTGAAGTGTGCTATGCCGAACGTGTCGATTCGTCATCATCATCGCCAGAGTATCAAGGATCATCATCATCATCATCATTATGCTCAGTCACTAGATTCAGTTCTTCTAAACTATAAGAAAAGGTTGTGCTAGCTGGAGATTTCAACTCTCATCATACATCATGGGGATTTAGAACGGATCAGAATAAAAAACGTCTATGGGACTTAGTGGCATTGAAAAATTTCACCTGTTACAACACGGGAGGGATCATTAACATTTTTACGGGGCCTGTCCCGATCAGTGCTAGATCTTACGTTTTCGGGTCCAGGACTTTCGGCGTTGCCCTGGGAGACTGTTGACACTGGTTGGATTAGCGACCTCATTCCCGTGATATTCAAGATCCACGGGTCACAGTATAATGCACAGCGTCTCGTTCGTTCGTTTATTGACCACAATAGGTTCAAAAAGAATTTACGGGCAATTTTTACATCTCTGGCTGAAAATACAAGCAGCGCAGGTAATGTTTGCGATATTCTTGACTCTGCTCGTAGGAGGTCGGAGTTCAAGATACACGAAGGAAAGATTCTACAGCTAATATTTGGTGGAACGACTACTGCTCGAGGGACTACAAACAACGGAAAGCAGCGGGAAGTAACTCGTGCATAATTAGTCTCCTAGTAACTGGAACAACTACAAGTTTATTGCAGCGGGTTTCAATCTTACTGTCGCGAAAGCAAAAGATGAATATATTGTTGGCCGTTTTCAGTTCCTTTCAAAATCAAACAATAAAAGCGCATTGTACCGGTATCTCAGATCTATCAGATTAATTCCACGTCCCAGAAATGCAGAATCAATAGTGTACACTACCCAAGAAATAGAATATTCTCTTGGTGCAATCGCCAGGGGTTCGGAGGCTAGATTTTCTACCTGCATTCATTTACCTCCTGGGAGGCAAGACACTCTCTAAAATACTGAAGATATATCATTGTCGGTCTTCTTGTCAGTTGTAGCACGTTTACTAGTGGCAGCAACAGGCCCTGATGGTATCACTACGAAGATGCTGAAAATCTTCTTTGATGTTGCTCCGAATGTGTTATTGGGTACCGTATATTATTCTATAAAACACTCTTGGATTCTTTCTGTGTGGAAGGTAGCTAAAGTGATACCCCTGCTTAAAGATAAAAACAAGGGGCTTACTCTAGACAACATTCAACCGATTTTGTTAACATCCAATTTTGTAAAATAGACTGAGAGACTATTGCATGCTGAGATAACTAAATTCGTTACTGTAAATAAATTATTAAGTCTCTGTCAAACTGGTTTTAGAACAGGAATGTCTATCTGGATGATTTGGAGAGCAGAATCCAGCTGTCACGGCGACAGAAACAGTATGCAGCATTAGTTACACTAGATATCTTTAAAGCCTACGATAGTGTCGAATACCCAAATTTACTAAGAAGGATGAGAGAGATTGGCTTGCCTGACTTTTTTATTGCACGAAAGACTGAGTTCTTGCTGGACAGGGAGTTTTACTGTTTACAGGGCGGGATATCAACACAGAAGTTCATACAGACACGAGGTGTTCCCTAAGGAGCGGTTTTGTCCCCGCTACTCTTTAATATCTTGCTTAGCTCCATTCCTCGTCATCAGAGAGTGAACACGCATGTTTACGCGGATGACGAGGCATTCTTTGCATCTGCGGATGGCGCACAATCACTTTATACCCTTTAACAAGGATATATACTTATCTACCTTGGAAACTTGGATAGACAGCGTTTGTTTACCTCTTAACGTACAGAAATGTGCAGTTCTAGCGTTCTCCCTGCAAGACGATATAAATATATCACTCTCGTTCCACCAAGCAGATATTACCGAAGTGCAAACACTCAAGTACCTCGGAATCATCTATGACGAAAAGCTCCATTGGAGGATGCATATTAAACATACAGTGGCCAAAGCATCACGTGCGGTAGGGCTACTCAGAAGAATTAGTAACAGTCGGTGGGGCGTGCGGACAGACGCCTTAATAATGGTTTACCGGATGTACATACGCACTATACTGGAGTTTGGGCGTGCCTTATTTTCTGGCGGACCAGCATGGAAATACGTCTGTTAGTTCTAATTGAGCGCCAAGCACTTCGCTGGTGCCTGGGGTTACCCAAATTTGTAGCAAACTCTGTTCTATATAAGGAATCATTAATTCCTTCTTTACCTGTTGGATTTAAATTATTAACAATTCAAACATTCTTAAGAATCTATGACTCACCGATAAGGCGAAAATAATATATATTTATCAGTGATCCAGCTCTGTTGTTTAATATAAGATGGCCTCGCTTTCATACCCCTCGGGTATAATCGTTATTCATAAGCTGTTGAGCCCATTGCAGATAAGGCTTAATATTATAGTGCCTATGAGTTGCAGATTCAGCGATTTAGCCATATCTTATGATGATATATTTTCTAACAATGCGAACTTGCTGCCTAGTAATCTTCTGAATGGCATTTTTCAAGAGCACCTAAATCAAATTGATTCTACGGTTGTGATAGCAACTGATGCTTCGCAGTGTGAAGAAAAGGCCAAGACGGGAAGCTGTTATATTAGCCCTACGTAAAATTCCTTGAACCATTACTTCTGTGGCTATAGTTACAGATTCATTGTTGTTGTGTTCGGCACTAACTGCTTCAACAGATTCGGATATTCTAGGATTATTGCGATTACTTTTTTCCTTATCACTTGCGAAACCTGCGATTAATTTGGGTGCCAGGACACAAAGGAATTGTACCCAATGAAGTTGCGGACTCTGGCGAAAACTTCTCTGACAGGTCCAGTTCTCTCTCTCCTTCCTGTTACGGTGTTTGTTGCTGTTTCAAAATTCAGAAAGTATGCATTCTCCGTGTTTATTCAAAGTCTCAATTCATCGCCGGATTTATGCAGCTACAGTTTTATTGGAGCAGGAAATGGTGTGCAGCAAGACGAGCTGAAGTCGCAATAACCAGATTGTGTTGTAGAATTCCAAATCTGAATTGTCACATGCACAGAGCGGGTTTGGCGGTCTCCCCTTATTGCTCATATTGCAATGAACTCGAAACTATCGAACACTTTTTGTTGAGCTGTCGACGTTTTTCCTTGCACAGAAAACGTATCAAAATTATATTGCGGCAATGGGGTCTACCGGTTACGTCAGCTGTTCTGCTATCTATCGGGGCTTTGGCGCTGGGGCACTCGGATAGGAATATTTTCATAGCTGTCGAAAAGTTCATATGCGACTCGAATAGAGTTGGTAGGTGTATCAACTATGCCCCGCTTCTATCACCTCACAACTCCGATGCAGGCAGCGTCTGCTAGCAGCTTATTGAGAGAACCGACTTCTCGCGCTCCACAACATACGAAGCTTGTTAGAAAAGTATCCGACCTTTGGTGGAAGGGAAAAAAAAACTGGCATTATCAGAGCTTTGGAAACCTAATCCCCCTCAAAGTAGTCCTCTTGGAATTCCACACTCACAAGGTATTGCCGGTGGGAAATTTCTCCTGTGCGTCGTTGAACAACGAAAATTCGCAGAATGCGCATTTACTGCGGGTCTCTGTGTCCAATCGGCGTCTTCTGTCTCTCGTTGCTCATTAGCAGCGATTTGCATGTTCCCGTAGGAAACACCGGTTCATCACTGCGTGCTGTGCGCCTCGTCAGGTTTCTCTCCGGCTCAACGCCGCGATGAGTGCCAGCATCAGCGTCGCCTCCAGTGTAAGCGTTGGCGCCCGCTGCTTCTCATCTACACATGGTTCCCTTCAGTGGGAGATGTCGCAAAATTTTTGCATTCTGGGGCGTCACACTTAAGTTTATGAGAAGTGCCACTTATTTATTACGGGAGTGAGCATGACGGGATCGGCAACGTAATGTGGCGGCAAAATTCATGGCGTAACAGGATGGTCGGGCGTGTGCGGTCGTAAGTAATGAGCAAAAGTGCGGCAATCGATAATCAGCTAGAGGACGAACTAGTCGATAAGGCTCGTTTCGAGTCCCTTCTTACGTCATACTTCGCGTGAGCATGCATACGGTGCGACGTGCAGTCTCGGTAGTTCATTAATCGTAAAAGAACGGGGCGCTTTACTCGAAACCGATAATTAGCACTTGTTTCGCAACAGTAATTCGAAGTGTAATTATATCTTGCAGAAAGCTCACTTAGCCGCTGTATTCGATATCGCCGCAAGAGGCTTGGTCTAGGCACTGAGTCTGGACAGCTCTGAGCAAGTACAGGTCATATCGAGCCTCACTTTTTCAACGCATCATAAACGAGCACCAGCAGCATAATGTCGTATTCATTGTGAAATGATAGACACTCTGGGACAGTCCTAAATAACCAGCCCATGCGAAAGTAGGCTGGATGAACCTCTATTCTAGCGCGGTATTCATGCGAGTTTGACGCGATACAATGCCTCCATTTTTGCACGTCAAAAGCCTTGCGCGAAGTGCAGTGAGCTTTCATAGATATACATGCAAATTTGATTCATGTAGAAAATGTAGGACTGGGTGGTGGAACGGGCCATCAATTCAACGACCAAGGTCGGGTTGTCTGCCAGGCCTTCGGACCAGACATCTAATAAAACACGTAATAGTGAAAAAAAAGACTTTGCTGCCCCACTAAAATCGGGACCTGAGCTCTAATATTGCCCTTTCATTCTTAAGGAATAATAATTGCACAGGAACAGTGAACGGCAACTGTCTTTTGATATATAAACACTTCGAATGACGATGCCGGCAAGGTAACGCATTTGCTCGATTGTAACTCAGCCCTGATTGTAACGCGAACGGTAATTTTTCGTCACCTGCAAGAAGCGAAAATAGAATTTCGCTACTGGATTTCAACTCGATTGTTACGCGAGCGTTGAACATAGGAAGCAATCACCTGAGATAAGACTCGGGCTTCGTTCTAGTAAGTACACTAGCCACCACCTGTTCGTAGTTTTGAGTATACATGAACTCCAATGTAGGCCATTATGCTGCGTAACTAGCGTAAGAACTGGTCGTCTCCTTGCTTTCGTTAATAGTAGAAGCCCCCTGGCGTGCAGCTGCAGCGTACATTTTTATGACAATGGTGGCGTCTAACCGGTAAGATCCGAGACCATCTCTGAACTCAGCGCCATTCGCAAAAGCTTCGCCGCAGAGTCGAGGGGTTACTTACTATAAGCAAAGGTGTAGTGTAGCCATAGCCTATACTGATTTATTGAAGCTACTTCGTCCCCATAGTATGTTACAGCTTCTCGCTGACGACATTATATGGGGGCTTACCATGTTCGGCCTCCGATAAAAAAAGGCACCCACGTCCCAGAAGGCAATCGTAGGGAAATGCAAATGCATTTCTTGTGCCGAGAGAGGGTACCGTCGCTGTCAGATTTCGCCTTTACCGACTTCTGCCATCGCCTTGAGGCCCAGCCAGCAAGCAGTCGAGAGTGAAGAGCGAGGGGACGGTAGAGTGGGGCGCTAGCATTCTTGGCTCGGCGTCGGAGTTTTACAGCGGCGCCTGGAGCACACATTTCCGCGTGTTCTTGAGAAGCGCCCAGCCAATGAACGGTCAAGAGTTGGGCGTGAGCGGACGGGAGAGTGGGCGCAGGGTGAAGGGAGGGCGAACGTTGAGAGAAGGAGTGGCGAAGCACTGCACCTACCCTCTCCGCTCTGTCACCACAGGATTCGCTCGCAGGATTTCAAGCTGGACGGTTGTGCCCTCGCGATCTCCGACTTCAGCGTAGCTCCCGCCGACGGTTCGCCCTCCGCGGTCTCCTGAAGCCGTGCAGCTCTCGCATTGTGGCGCCCCGCCCTTGGACTGCTTCGACCGGATCCCCACTTTCCTATCTCCTTCTTTTTTCTCTCGCTTGGCTGGCTTCTTCTCCGTCCATTTTCCTTCTATTCTTTTTATCCCTCCTTCCCCCCACCCCTATAAGGCACTGCGCCGTGTCGCCTGAAGGCAGACAGAAATTAGGTGCCTTGTTCCTCTTCATTGTAACCACTACCACCACCACCTGTCACCACATGCTCCGGTCGCTAGGAGCGAGGATAAGCGTGCGCGTCCGCAGCTGTTGCTATGGGAGAGGGAGTGAGGGCGGAGAGGTAACACCTGCCGGCGCGCGGACACCACCTCGGACAACGCTGGATGCCTGACAGCCCGACTAAAAAAACGCATTCGCATTCAAAACCCACGAAATGCAATTCGTTAGGTGCGTTCTTTAAATTAGTGACTCTGAAAACGTTATTTAACCTTCATTTGTGTACATTTAGTTTGACCCTTTCTTTGGCTCTGCAAGGCTCGTCGAAATGACAGTGCTGTTCTTTTTGACATGGCGAAATGGACGTGTTTACGCGAAAGCTCATTCGATAACCCTGTGACCTTATTGGATATATTTATTTTATTTACCTATAAATTATGGTTAGTAGTCAGAGCCTGTGCTACTCTACAGCCTATTTACAAAAGGTAGGTGCGAGTTAATGCTGTTTATCTGCCCACAATAACCTGAGTGACTTCATTAAATGCCTCTGGTCAAGAGGGTTATTAAAATGAACAAAAATTATAAGGTGCGGCAGCTATGCTATAGACGGAACGACCCGTGTCTGCACCATTGAGTGCTTACAAAAAGATCAACTATCCCGAGCTTCAATACGCTTTTTTTCTTATCTTACTTTGATGCTTGGCTGCTGGCTTCCACGAACTTTCGAAACAATACCGGAGCGCCATTTGGCGAGCAGTTGAATGTGGTAACCACACCGGGGTTTGTATGTTGTGTATAAAGATATAGACGTTTGGCCGATAATGCGCTGAGAAATAATAATGCCCTTAACCTTAGTGAGTCTGCGCTTATCAATTCAACTATGAAACATAAGTGATCGCGCGACAACAGAGGATTGAACGATGAATCGTTGGTCGTTGCCGCGTTGTGTTGGTTTGGTCATTGCCTTCGCTCTCCTACCGCGATCGCATATGTTTAAATGTTGAGTTCACACTTTAATAAGGATGTCTGAAGTTTTGCATGCTATTGAAGAAAATAACAGAAAAAGCAGAAAGCAGGAAGGTTAACCGTGCAGCTGTTCGGATGGCTAAACTGGGGTAAAAATACTGCAGGCCTGCGCGGAAGGCGCAGCACAGTCACACCGAAAGCTAGAAGAGCGGCCTTTCAAAGCCTTTTCAAAACAGTCACCGGGAAACTACTGCAAACAGACTTGGTTGATACCCAATAGTGCATTCATAAGAAATTTGTTGGGTAGTAGGCTGGCATTCACTATGCTATTTTTTTGTCATTCTTCTGAGAAGCATGGTATCCGCTAAACACTTGCAAGAAATGTGCCAATTGTTCATGCAGTGGTAGACGACGATGAAGAATTATGGCTGAAATGGGTATGCGCCACAGAAGCTAGGTTTAAAAATAAACGTGGAACTAATTTTATCCTTCGGAGGTATTACATTAGGTTATAGGCACAGGGAAGTTTTCCCTGCTGTGTGGGAGTACATAAGGGCAACAAAGAGATTACCCTGTTAGCCTATTGTTATTATTTACGGCTACGAGACTACCTGAATGCCTGACTGAACACACTTGGTGATCCTGCCGCCTGGTTCTTGGCCGATCCCCCTTTGTGGGCGAGTGCCAGCAAAGCCGAGGGTTCATCATCATCATCATCATCATCAAAGTTAATAGCTGTACAAGAACAAGCTTTTGTAATGGGTTGGGTCATTGAACGGCCCGTTTGTTACGCTATTCGCATTGTGCGACGACTGGCTGTTCTTTCGTTGTTTTAAAGCTCTTTATAAGTCGTATTAACGCGGTCGCTTTCCCGACATCAAGCCTTCCTAAGGCAAGTTTGCCAACTAGTCACAAGCACCAGCGTAGCTCAGTGGTAGAATGCTAGGTCTGGTGCTATGTTTAGTGCTAGGTTTTTTTCTAATTTCGTGCGATGTTGTTACGGACACCAGCGGCGAACAACTGCGCGTGACCCGAGTTGTGATCTCAGAACAGCTTTCGCTGTAAAAAAATGGGGAGTAGAAAGATGAGGAACAGAGAGAGGAGTGAAAAAAAAAAGGAATGATCAATAAATACGCTTACGCGTATGGGGCGGTGGCACTCTATAATAGTCACAAGCGTTCACAAAGACCGGTAGTCCTTAAGCGATAAATTGCTCTGGCTTCCTTGTGAGCCGACGAGCCACGGGAATGGGGCTCCAGCAGCATCTATATCTGCTCGGAGAACGGCCGATCTTCCAATTGTCGCAACGCATCCGAAAATGTTCGTTTATTAAAGGCAAATCAGAGGCAATGGCATAGCCGATGGTCGACGTGTTTCTCGTTTGCTGAAACCGCTTTGTGATTATGATGCAGGCCATGGTGAAGAGGATAACGTTGCGCATCTGAGAGCGGAATTATCGGCATCGTTGTGTCCGTGTCTTATGCGTGACGTAATACCCACCAACGGCCAACCAACAGGCCCAAATGCCAACCGTATTGGAAGGCTCCGGAAAGTTTGACGATCTGGAGGTTCCTAAACGTGCACCGACGTGACGCAGTACACGGGCCTCAATCATTTCGCCTCCATCCAAATTCGACCGAAATGCGGCCGAGTACAGCAACCACTGCACCACCGAGGCTGACGAGTCTGGTCGACGCTTTAAGCGATCTAAGTTTGCGATGGACGACCTCGTTTCACAGAGTTAAGGAATGAAGAGGTCCCCATACCCCGAATCGTCAACCGCATTCATGTCTCAATGTCCAATAGCGTTTCGCGGCGTTGGCGAGCCGTGCGCTCCAAAAAACTTTGAAAGCGAATGCTTGTCACTGGTTTTGTATCGATTTGCGGTCTACGTCCTCCTCGTTCATTCTGAGAAAGTTATCTTATTGGCGTGAAAAGCCGCAAGAGCTCTTAGGCGAAATTGGTTCGATTCGCGTTTCTGCAATCACGGCGCGCTCTCTATTTTTTGTTTTGTGTGTTTATGGGTATAGGAGCATGTTGGAGCTTGCTGTAAGGAAGCAGCACTTTCAGTAAATGATTTCGATACGCTGCAGTCAATGATTGATTGCACATAGCCTTCAAACAAAGTCCGAGGTGCGTCGCTGTGTGTTCTGGCAATCTTCTAAAGTCACTTCGTCCGATCGTTGTGTTTCGGAGCTGGAGTGGAGTAACGAACGTTTAGTTTTATGACTTCGAAGTTTCCTAGCTCGACCTGGAGTGCATATTGTCTCCGTCCCCGACCCCCCCCCCCCCCCTGCCTTCTCGGAAATAGATGCGCTTTATCGTTTTAAGGGAGAAGTTGCCGAAAGGCAGTTTGTCTCAAATTGTAATCTGTGGAAGTGGTAGCGCGAACGATACAACGCGATGACAGCAGGCTGAAATCGGGCACGAGCTTGATGTGCAGCGTGGATCGACAGCAGTCGCCGAGGCGCACGCTTGCCGGAAAGATACAGTCATGTGTTCATGATATACGACTTTTCTCTCGACAAGACGAACGCAGTTGATGCTTGCGAATGCGTTGCCGCAGAATGTGTGCCAAAGTCTTATATTTCAGAGAAAAAAAGTGGGTTAAAAAAAAACGAAGTACCCATAGCATGTATGTACTTGATCAGTTCACTGAGCTATAGAGTAATTGAGCGAAAAATTGTAAAATCATCTGGAGTAACAACAGGAGCATCTGTTTGGCTACGCAACAGCCTGAGGTGTGGTTCGAGGGGGTGGGGGACAATACAATGACTAGAGGGTTAAAGCAAATGTGTGATCAGTGGTTCGGAAGAGTTCCGGGGATGGCGTCCAAAACAATACTGAAGCTATTAGCGTGTTATAAGTGAATCGATGGCTCTGGACTATTTTGATGACAGCTGGTTCTTCATTCGAAGAAAGTATACACTGTAATCATTCGAAGAAATATGTTTTGAGGCACATCTAGTTCGTCGCTTTTTAGGCCCTTATCCAGCCAGTGCACATGATCACTGTTCACATAATATGGCCAATGAACCTGGCGCTCTTTGGCCATCACGGATTCTTGCGCCATAAAACACCACGTATCATCGTCACTATCACTCTGAGTCAGGGGCGTAACTTCTCGTTTTCTCAGCGCAGGGTGGCGTAAACGGTGACGAAAACGACAGTTCATAATAATAATCATTTATGGAGTTTAACGGCCAAAAACAACGATATGATTATGAGAGAAACCGTAGTGTAGGGCTCCCGAAATTTTGACCACCTGCTGTTCTTGAACCTAAATCCGAGAATAAGAGCCTCAAGCGTGTTCGCTCTGATCGAAATGCCACAGTCACAGCAGCGATTCAATCCCGCGACCACAAAGTCAGAAGTCCAGTCTCTTAACCACTAGACCACCATGAAGTATAGAAAGAGGGTTCGATGGTGCTATAGGCTGATCTGTTTGTGCATCGAAGGCGCAATACGAAACGAAACGGAAGTGCTTTCACCTTAATCGCGAAGTTCAGTTGCAACAGGCGTTTTCCACGCCTTTATTCATGCCTTGAGAGGCCAGAGGGGGGAGGAAACACGTTTACGCCTTCTTAGTTCACGTCTCCGGCCATAGTCCACCAAAAGATGTTACAACGGATTCCTTGGAAGTCAGTAAGGAGACGGACTGCATCGTGAACAGGTTTAAATAACCATACTAAGGCTCTATTCATGTGCATTTAAACGAAAGTACAGTGATAGTACACCTTTGTTTGCTCTTCCTGTACAAAACAACTAATCAACGAAACAACCAGTGAAATAGCGTTTTTTGAACGAACCATCTCGAACACATCTCTCATGCAGGTATAAAGCTTAATCATTAGAATCTCTCCGTAAAGCGTTATATGATGAAAAGCAGTGGGATACTACTTTGATCAACTATCAAATCCAACGTTCAAGAAGGCCACCATGGGTAGGGCAGAGGAGGTTGTGGAACACTACAGTGTCTAGAAGCGTCCCTTATCCCTTTCCTTTTTAAAGAAAGGTTTTTACCTATATATAAAGCTACGGCACTGAAATATCCTATATTGGGTACGTAATATTAGTCGGCAATATTGACGGAAAAGCCTAATGCCACGTGCTTATGAAGTAACAATAATTTGTGTGGAAGCGACCCCCTTGTACGATTTTCTTGTTTGTGTCGTTTGTTGCGTTGCCTTTCTCACCTTGTTGGCAGAAGCGCACGCTCTGGCACTTCATCTGAGATGGACACGCACGATGCACTGCCCGTTTTTTGTTGAGCACGGTTACTTCGTACTTCAGCGCTTATTCTCCGGCTTCGCATGTTTGCCGACCTCCACGATCGCCTATCGGATATTCTTATCTCATCGTTTACAGTGCGCGCACGAGTGGAGGTGTGTGTGAGTGATTGCGCCGATAGGAAACGTGCAAGTACGTTTACCACGTCTAAGCTGTGAAAACAAAGACGAAACAGAATGATCACGACTGTACCCCTCGCTGTCCGTTCTTAAAGCGAATTCACCCCTCCCTATCACCTCCCGTAATTCTTCACTGTGTCCGCTGACACTGCGTGACGCATCATTGCGTACAGGACGCCAAGAAACTATTGCCCGCGAGCGAACCATTGTAACGAGGCGAGGGTGCCTTCGGTGCTAAGACTATAGCGACCGCAGTGTTGTGTTCCCGGCTGGTTCTTCGTTACTACGGCGTTCTCCATGTTAGAAAATTAGTTGTTCTCCCTTTTTAGTTCTTTACCTACAAGGTGAGAAAAAGCACTTAGCCGTGCCGTGACTATGCCATAGCCGCTACACGACTTCTAACGGCGGTTTGATTAGCGTAAGCGAAGCGGAAGCGCGGTCGCACATCGTTCGCAGTGGTTTTGTCTTCAGCATGCCTTGAACTACCCCTGTACAAACACTTTGCGAGTGCGTATTGAAGCGTGAAGAACTCGATGGAGCGTGCTGCGAATCGTGCCGTTTCTCGATTGTATTTTTGCTCCTCTTCTTGTTTAACGTCTGCGCTCGTCCGCGGAGATTGCAAAGCAAAGGCCGTATTTCTTACAACCGAGTAGATTCGAGTAGACTCGTTCGTTCATTCCGAATTGCATCTTCCCCGGAAGTGCTCCAGTGATAACACGAATGCCCCGAAGGACAGTTGTTTTCTCGCTACAATAGTGTGTAGAAAAAGTGTTAAACAATTTTGAGTACTGCGTTCTCAACTACACAAGGTAGCAGTGAGCCGTCCCGATACCAGGGGCTGCCTTTCTCAAAACAAGTAAGGACACCGAAACGTGTGTTTAGAAAAAAATTTGAGCGATTTAGAGCACTTTGTATTCTACTGTATAAGAACGTTAAGCCATTTCTATTAACTGAAAAAAAACGTACTAATATATATGTAGTAAAAATGTTTAACGATTTCGAGTACTTCCTTCTCAACTATGCAAGATCAGTGCGCCGTCTGTTGCTAAAACCAAGGACTTATGGAGAAGAACGTTTTAAGTGAAGTTTTCGTGAGTTACAGCCTACAGAAAGGTGGTCTTGACGAACGCGGTGCTCCAAAGGGCGCCGATCACGTGCGTATTCGTAGGCACCGTTTCCCGATAACTGATAAGCTCTCGCGATGTAAGGCTTGTCGGTGATCGGCCGATTCTGATATGACAATCTGAACTTTTATCGAGGTCGCTTACCACTTCACGTTGCAACGTTTTTATTGTAGCATTTCGTAATTGCATTTGATTGTTTCACGCATGATCGTCGTTGTTGTCTGAAACAACTGACGTGCTGTGCTACGAATTAGGCGCGCGGATGAAGGTCTAATACACGACATTCAGATTGATTGATTGATTGATATGTGGGGTTTAACGTCCCAAAACCACTATATGATTATGAGACACGCCGTAGTGGAGGGCTCCGGAAATTTAGACCACCTGGGGTTCTTTAACGTGCACTCAAATCTGAGCACACGGGCCTACAACATTTCCGCCTCCATCGGAAATGCAGCCTCCGCAGCCGGGATTCGAACCCGCGCCCTGCGGGTCAGCAGCCGAGTACCTTAGCCACTAGACCACCGCGGCGGGGTCACGACATTCAGGAAGTCAAACATGAAGAGGGAGCGTTCGTAATGTGAAAGAAGCGAAGAAAAAAATAAATAAAGAAAGAAAGAAAGAAAGGCAGAAAGGAAAAAAGAAAGAAAAATAGATAGATAGATAGATAGATAGATAGATAGATAGATAGATAGATAGATAGATAGATAGATAGATAGATAGATAGATAGATAGATAGATAGATAGATAGATAGATAGATAGATAGATAGATAGATAGATAGATAGATAGATAGATAGATAGATAGATAGATAGATAGATAGATAGATAGATAGATAGATAGATAGATAGATAGATAGATAGATCACCCATTTGCTGGTGAATCTGAGGAGCTACGCAAGGTAACATAACACCGATAGGTGCTATAGGGCCATAAACTTTTTCTGAACAGCCACTCGTAATATCCAGCACAACTTTCACCTCGTTACCTAAGCATTACGCAAACGTTTCTTCGTAATCGGGAACGACGCATCCGTGCTACAAACCACACTGTTGAGCCGTGCTCTGAATTTTTGGCAAATGAGTGTAACATCGTTATAAAGCGCAATGTATTTCGATGGTCTCTTCACGATGTCACCTCCTCAACTTTAGGGACCATTATTCAGAGTGCGTGTGACGTTAACTCGTCTAAGGAGCTTTCCGATCAAAACTGTGCCAAAACTAGCCCTGTCGTTCGAGTCTACTCGATCGATTATTTCGTCAAATTTAATCCGCTTCATCTTGCAACGTCGTAATCACCTATGCGAGTACCCATAAAGTGTATAAAAACTAACTCTAATGGAACTTCAAGTCTTTTGTATAGTATGACATACTTTAAGCGTATTCGTTGATGTGCTTTGGTTCGCCCGATGTAGCGCAGACGGAATCGCGCGAGTGAACTTCGCAACGATGCCTGGACTTGAAAGCGGGAAATTCGAGAGCTGTCACGTACGATGCCCGCAGGCGTGAGTGCCAGTACATGTATTGGCACCGCTCTCAAAGCATGATTACGTTTCGAGGCGTTCAGAGACAGGCCATAGAAGTACGCACATTTCGCCTTTTGAACGAATGGTGTAGGGAGGGGGGGATAAACAACAATAGGGAAGGCAGGGACGTTAACCAGGCACATGCCCGGTTTGCTACCCTACGCTGGGGGAATGGTGTATGTGCCTGTTATTGTCTTGGGTGTTGAGCAGTCATCTGGCGTGACGCACCCTGGCGGATCGCCCATGAAACGTGCGGTGCATTGTTTCCGGAAATAAGTAGCTGGAATAACTAGGATGGAATGGTTTAGCGGTGCTTTGAGTCATTCTATCTACCTACTGAGTGAGGAATTCCTCAGCGAAAGAACAAACCGCACCAAATATGTTTGTTAGCAGCAAGGACAACATTGTAAAACACACAAACAACAGCTTTTTTTGTTGTGGTTCATCTGGGGATGGAGTCTCTTTCTCCGATTGAGTTAACTGTCTTCATCTTGGTAATTACAGAGCTCGTACTCAGCTCCTCAAAACTTCAATCACAGCGTCGTAGTTTCTCGGCAACTGCTTGAAAACTTTGACGCATCCTGCGTTTTGTTTGTTTTCAATTTTAGTCATTGCCCATATTTTCCACCTGCTACCTGCACCTGACACTGGCACCTATACAATCGCTACAGTGGTGAAAGGCAGAATAAAAATCACTAAGAATATTATAAGGCATGTTAGCTTCTAAGTGCGCCGTTTTTTGTTTATTTTGTTTTCATCACTGTTGTTGCGTCACTGTAAGCTACCATGCAGCACTCCCTGATATATAAAAAAAAAAATCCGTATTTCGGTTCTTACGCTATTATTTGCGTTCCCGTGAAAAACGCATCAGTAGGGTGTACTGTACTGTCGGTATATTATTTTCTGAGTTCTTATTTATTCCTGCGAAAAAAGGAAGGACATTAACGTTGGAAAGGCTGACTCATTTTAAAAATTAAAGCACGCACAAGCGGTCGATGCACAAAGCATTCTTCGAAAACGCAGAACTGACAAATAGAGACAGGCTAACGAAATTTTTCGGTGGAGTATCTAAACGGCGATAGTTATAGCGCTGGAACAGAACGACGACAAAGAAACAAAAAAGACACGTCGTTCTGTTCTCGCGCTATAACTATCGTCATGTCATACCATCTAGCCCAAACTGCCACACTTCTAAGTATCTAAACGCCGATAAAACTCACACTCCATCCCCTGTGCCAAATAAACGATAAAAATAAAACATTGATAACCGATAACAAAGAGAGTAATTCGGCAGTAATTCGCACGTACGTGACCGCGAATTTATCTCGCGAGTCCACGGCCCACTCTAGAGAACCGCTGTCCTGAATCGCTTTGCTAAACTGGATTACGATTTCACAATTCGAGCACTGACTTTTACGGAAAAGCTTGAGTGGAATGCGGAAATACCATTGCGCCCCCCCCCCCCCCCTCTCGGTCTCTCTCTTTCCCGTTTCTGGACGGATGCGATTGTTGCGAACTAGGCCAAACATTAAAAAAAAAAAACTCTAATCGCACCTCTTCAGCCAATCATGTGATGCACTGGGTATGAAGTTACTTTTGCTTCTCAGTGCTTCTATTTCAAGCTCAATTATGTATCTTGTTGAAATGAGAAACGCAGGCGCAAAAAAAAAGAAACAAGAAAGCGAGAAAATGAGAACATTTTTTGTCCGTTTATGCATCATGAGCTGCGGAATGTGGTCCTGTCTCCCGGATTTACAATTACGCCTTGAATCGTCGGTATATTTTGAACGAACGAAAAAAAAAACAAGAAAAAAAAGGTAATCGGGGGATGTAATTTTCCACGTCGTGTTTCGGCGAAATGGTAGATCGTTGCGTGATTACCCGAAATGACAACGCGAAAATAACTAAAGAACAAGCAATGAAGTTACGAAGGAAAAGAGTAAGGACGGATAAAAACAGCATTTAATGAGCACCGGATAAAGAGTGCTGACGAGCTACTTTGAGGGAACAATGATGGCTTTAAACAGCACGCATCCCAATTTCTTCTGGTATCTCGGGGTCGATGACCTTCCTCTTCTGTCGGCTTCCATCAGTATCCGTCTATATCGCCCGTACTCTTACTTCTATCCCCAATCGATGAAGATGTACCAATCTGCTTCATCTTGCTCTAGCCCCTCTGTCTTCCTCTTGATCTATATAAAGCCATGCGCTTCGTACGATTCCCGCACTGAGTCTTCCTTGTTTTTGTCCGCGTGCCTACGAGTATATCAGCCTCGGTGTGGCGAGTTTCGTACGAGAAAAACGATTCGTCGTTCTGGGAACTTCGTAACGGAAGAGAATCACGACAGGCTGAGCATGGTTTTCCTCTTACACGCACCAGCCGACCTTTCTCACTGCCTTTCGCGTGTACAGGTTGTTCCAGGATTCGCGGAGCAACTTGGAAGTGGGAGAAATTGGAAGCAAGAAGTGGGTGGTAGCGCAGGTGTCGTTGTAAAGATAATTTGGTAGGAGTGTTACGTACGAGATTTTTATGTCGTCTGACATGTCTACGTCTTTCTCAGATACTCTCATAGGCGTGCGTATTCCTGGGAAAGGGGGGGGGGGAGGTTGTAAAGGTTCGTCAAAACGCCCCCCTCCCCTTATTTTTTGAGTGGATGGGGCAGACTTCGAGCTTCCTACTTTTCTAAGGCGACTAGGAGGGAGGGCGGGACTGGTGGAGCAGTGGCTACGGTGACCAACTGCTGATGCATAAGTCGCCCGTTCGATCCTGGGCGCGGCAGTCACATTTCTATGGAGGCGAAATGGTAGGGGTACTGTGTGATCTTAGTGCACGTTAAAGAACATGTGGTTGTCAAAATTTCCGCGGTCCTTCACTACGGCCTATCCCATAATCATATGGTGGTTTTGAAAAGCAAAACCCCTGATAATAATATAATTAGCATTATGTGTCTTGTTTGGACGTAACCAGGTGATGCCAACATAAAATTACGCCAGTAAAAGTAAGGGGTACAATACATGCGGTCTTTAACTGCAGTTTAGCAATCATGCAATCAATTGAAATCATTCAATGTTGTTCAGAAAACGCCATATCTGCTTTTGGGACCCGAACGCAGAACCTTCGAATCACGTGACGCTCTACCACTTCGAACTATGACGGTAACCGCTTATGAGTGCACGTCGTCGGGTTTTTTTGAAGTTGTGAACGTGGAAGTGTCTTTAGGTCATAACTGAATTGGTACAGCACCGAGCGCATAGGTTTGTGCCAATAGAAAGAGAGGGCTTATTTCGTGATTAAAATACTGCGCTACAGTTACTGGGAGAAAAAAAAAGTTAGGGAGGAGACGCCTTATAAAATGGACCCGGCAAGCGCAAACTATCAATTGAAACTAATATTAAAACGTAAAGAAAAAATATTTCGGAGAAAGATAATGACGGTTTACGATCGCGGAGGGGTCGCACATTGGCGTGTGTCCTCCCTAAGTTTTTTGTGTTTGTAGCGCAGTACGTTAATCCTGCAAAATAGCTGGTGCAATGTTTTATTTTGATAAGGTTTTTAGTACATTTAACTTAACATCACTTTACTTCAGAGTTATTACACTACAGGTAAAGGCAACAATTTATACTGCGCCTGTTTTCCTTGTCTTATATTATATTCGATTTGGTTGTGTATAACAAAAAAAACAAGCCCCTCGAAAAAAAAAATATCCTCATTTCGTGCTCTCTCGCTCGCCTTTCATTCGTCTCAGCTTACAACTTTCTTCGGTTATTTTTTTTTGTATGTAATTTTGCTGCCAGACATTCTACAATGCCTCGCAACTGTCGTGAGTTTCGCGGACAGACATATCGATAACGAGAAACACGGGCAGCTAATTGAAAGCGCGGTCATCGATCTCGGGCCACCTCCCTGGGCGTCCATGTCCGAGAATAACTGGCGACCTCGTTGGGCCTCTGCGCAGACCACTTTCCCGCCATGTGCTTCGGTTCTGGCGTGAAAGATCAAAGGCAAGGCCGAGCCATGGCCGTTCTTCTCTATCGGCCTCGCGCAGCCGGCACCGCGGCTACGCTCCGAGAGTTCCCAGACTGCTCTTGATTCTCCGAAGTCGTACATGTCGACAGTGTCGTCTCCTGAGAGCTCGTAAGATCTCGAGATAGCGCATCTTTTTACTATATACTTTCGTTTAGTGTGAAACATTGGATGCGTGGCCGCATGCAGGTCGGAACATCTCACAATCGCACTTACGGAAAGAAGGCATTGAAAAAGTACCTTGCAGAGTCCCTTATGCACGCACCTAAAAAGACTAGAAGGCGGAACCCTCCTTCGTCTTCTTTTTCTTCTTCTTCGTCCTTCTCTTTTCTTTTTTTTTCTTCTACTTTACTTCTCTTTCTGCTTCATCTGTCTTTTCTTCTTAGTCGGCGTACTGTTCCTATCCAACACCCCCGACAGCTTTCCGCGCCTAATGTGGTTGGGCTCGGCCTTGAGAATTGGAGGTACGTCACCTGCTTTTGCCCTGCCTTCGTGATCAGCCCATCGCTGACCAAGGGACGATGTCGTGCGATTACGTCGCCACTGTGAGATCACGATCACGGCACAACGACGTCACAATTTTAGCGTTCTGTGCCCTCATGTGGTGAGTTTTTTTTTTCGTCGTTGTTGCACAGAGACGTTACTGTCGCGTGGTTTTCTCATTAACGAAACTTCTTTTCCAGAGAAATCTGTTATATGGCTTGTGGAAAAGAAAAACCGTTCACCTACACGCATGCACGCACGCACACACGCACACACATACACACACACACACACACACACACGCACACGCATACACACACACACACAGAGAGAGAGAGAGAGAGAGGAGAGATAAGAAGGATAGGAGAAGAGGAAGGAGTTTAGGAGAGAGAATTCATAGGACATCAAGACTGAGAAAGTGAAGCCCGAAAAAAGAAAGACAGAATCAAATAAAGATAAAAAACATGGAACCATGCAGACAACAGAAAGGCTAGAAACAAAGGAGAGAAAAAAAAGAGAGTGTGCAAGAAGTAAATAGTAATCAACAATGGCAAGAAAGGCAAACACACAGAAATGACAAAAAAGAAAAAGATTGAGAAGGAAGGAAGGAAGGAAGGAAGGAAGGAAGGAAGGAAGGAAGGAAGGAAGGAAGGAAGGAAGGAAGGAAGGAAGGAAGGAAGGAAGGAAGGAAGGAAGGAAGGAAGGAAGGAAGGAAGGAAGGAAGGAAGGAAGGAAGGTAGGTAGGTAGGTAGGTAGGTAGGTAGGTAGGTAGGTAGGTAGGTAGGTAGGTAGGTAGGTAGGTAGGTAGGTAGGTAGGTAGGTAGGTAGGTAGGTAGGTAGGTAGGTAGGAGACAAAGGGAGAAGGCAAGGAGGTTAACCAGAATGACATCCCGTTGGCTACCCTACACTAGGGGTTTAGGGAAGGGAACAAGAAAGATGAGAAAAGAGGAAGAGAAGGAAAACAAAAGGAAAAACAGAAAGTAAGTTCCCTGCAGCGTGTGAAACTCCCCCGCATATGAGAGGCGTTCACACGAACTCATCGTCCTCTGAAAAGCACAAGAGAGCTTTCACTTCCTTGTGTGTTGTCGAGATATGTGGATGCTGCTGTAACAGCACCTGCGCAGAAATTGGCGTTCCGTTCAGTCGCCGTAATGCGTTGGCAAGTACGTGTCTCTCTGAGGCAAATCGAGAACAGTGATGCAGCAGGTGTTCGATATTTTTTGTCAGTGAGGCAAACATTGCATGTCACAGTGTCAAAGATTGAGAAAGGGGAAACTAAAGTAAAGCGAAGAAGGCCGCAGAGCTCCGCGGTTCTTTTATCCATCGTGAACTTACTTACAGCGCAACACCAGAAAAAATACAGGACAGGGAAGGAGTAAAAGAGAAAGAAAAGACGGCGCTCATAGTTTTATGCTTGGCAGCTCTAGGGCTGAGCTGCTCGTCAGTTCCCCTGTCTCGTTAGAATTGAGCCTTTAACGAAAGCTACGATACTTCGTTTTTTTTTTTTGCGTTTTAAAGCTGATTTGAACATTGTGGTTCCCATGTCGTTGTATACCCCGGCACATGATCGCGTAAACAAGTGTTCCTTGCGTGGTATTGGTCGATGCAAAGTACATATCTTTAAGGTTTCTAGACCCCCTTGAAGACATCCCTAGATAGTGGCTGTTTTTTTTTTCTCTTTGTCACGGTTTTACTTATGTCCTATAGCTAACAAATTTGTCACTAGTACTTGAAAAGACAAATAACTGCGTGTTTTAAAACAGCTGTGTTTTGTTGACTTAACATTTGTATCCGTAAGATCAATCTCTGTAATCACTATATTTCAGGCTGTCGGTGTTCCAAGGACCTATCTTTAACGTTATATTCTGTGCATTAACCAGCGACGGCGTTAGTTCGGCTCATCTGACATTTTCCCCGCACTGTTCTTTTACGAGGTCTTTTATTATCCGCACACTTACGGTCATTGTAGTAGGAAACACAGTCCCGTAACTACAACGTATACGTCGACTGTTTATGAAGAAGATTTTCGGTTCGATGCGCTCGTTTTGTTTTGCCGCCGCGTTCGGCGCTTCTGACCCGGCAATTCAGTGTGTCATTTTGCCTCGAGCCATGACCTCGCTTGTTGACATATGCACGCACTCTCTAGTGTATGCAATACGATTGTCGTTAACCGAACGATCAACATCTGCTTTGTTTTACGGTACTTTAACTTTTTCTGAGTGAGTGATATCGATGGATATGTTTGTCTATCAGGAAGCTTGGGGACGTATGCGTGTGTACAAAGGGTGGCAGGGGGGACGCTAAGAAAAGTCAGCCCTTAAATTCACGCTTACTTAGCTAAAAAAAGGGGGGCTGCAAAGTCTGCACTATATTGTTATGTGCCGCTGACCTAGAGGGCCAAGAAGGTGAGGACTGGTTTTCTCCTGTTTGCGCTGTCTTGGCTGAGGTTGCCTCCAATCACTTTCATTCCGTAAATATTGTAAACACACGCGTCTTTTGTCCTCTCTCCGTAACATCTTTGGAGGAGGGTACGTAACATTATATTCACCTAATAGGAAGGGGGGTGTCACGCAAATGCCTCCCTCCCCCCCCCCCCCCCGCCGAAGGGGAACACTGCTCTGTGTGCACGTCCATGCCTGCGGAGTCAGACGCCCGGTTTTGCTTTTTGTTAATCATGAGCAGCACAGTATTGCAAGATTACATGCAAAAACTGTATGCTTTCCACGATATTAACCTAGACTGACGACCTAATGAAGAGGAGAAGGCAATAAGAAGAAGTAGTAAGAAAATAGAACAAAAAATTGATTGATTTGTGGGGTTTAACGTCCCAAAACCACTATATGATTATGAGAGACGCCGTAGTGGAGGGCTCCGGAAATTTCGACCACCTGGGGTTCTTTAACGTGCACCCAAATCTGAGCACACGGGCCTCGACATTTCCGCCTCCATCGGAAATGCAGCCGCCGCAGCCGGGATTTGAACCCGCGACCTGCGGGTCAGCAGCCGAGTACCTTAGCCACTAGACCACCGCGGCGGGGCATAGAACAAAAAAATTAGGCGGCCTCAAAGCTTGCCTTTAAGAGTTGAACGTGATAGCGATGTCCTGTTCCTATAGTGCGTACCTCAAACACTTAGTGCAGGAAACCCTTTCGAAGTTGCTATGCACCCACTACGGTGTCTTAGATGCATAGGCGCAGTAGCGTGTGTGCCTTGTTTAGTGGGTCGCCAGCTTTAAACCACGAAGTCTTGACGATAATCGCATGTTCTGACACCCGTTGGCAACGGGCTCTTGTACCACGCAGTATTACTGCAGTATTTATTGATGTATTGTCAAACGTGTGTACAAAACGCGCGGGTTTTTAAAGCGTGTGTTACTTTCACTTCACTTCCAAGCAGAAGTTATTTTCACTGTATTCACAAGCAGACGTGTTGGCGTGTGGTACAACATTCTCTTGCCACGCAAACGACCCGTGTTCGATCCCCACTCTAAACCAGACAATCTGCGTTCGAATCCCACACTGCCCCAAGATTTTTGTACTATTTATTTTATTTGCAACGTTCTCGTTGTTTCGGTCATGCATAAGATAATTTTTTCATTCCCAACCAACGACGCTGACACCGACATTTATGCGAAATGAGCTCTTTATTGCTATCGTGTTAAATATGAGCTATAAACCAACGAATATTAGGAGGAGTAACCCAACTGGCCTGCTCGATTTGTAAGCTCAACGAATTTCTTGAGGTGGTTTTTAATACTTTAACGATCCTGAGGGCAAAATAAGTGGAACTGTCAACAATTCGTAAAAAGTCGAAGTACCTGTTGTTTCGGCTAGTTTGCACTTCCTTATAAGAGAAAATTCTAGACGCCTAAACACCACGAGAACAAACCACAGACTCTATTTCCGTGTACTTGGTGCTTGGTGTTCTATTTCCATGCGTGGTGTTCAGAATTCTCCATCAAGATAGTAAAAGCCTGTAGCAGAAACTATTTTGCCCCGCCGCGGTGGTCTAGTGGCTAAGGTACTCGGCTGCTGACCCGCAGGGCGCGGGTTCGAATCCCGGCTGCGGCGGCTGCATTTCCGATGGAGGCGGAAATGTTGTAGGCCCGTGTGCTCAGATTTGGGTGCACGTTAAAGAACCCCAGGTGGTCGAAATTTCCGGAGTCCTCCACTACGGCGTCCCTCATAATCATATAGTGGTTTTGGGACGTTAAACCCCACATATCAATCATATCAATGTAGCAGAAACTATAGGCAGTCTGACTGATCTATTTAGCTTTAAACGCCATCTTTATTCGGAATGTTTTAAGAACCATTCGTATGATTTCATGTGGTGCAATCAGTTGTGGCACAAACGTAGTATATACCTACTGCGTCTGGAGCAGTGTTTTCGGTAATCGGCACTTCCTTTCACTATAACTTTCTTGAGTAAAGCTCTTCCTACGTAACCAGGGATGAATAAAAGGTTCCACACCGATTGTTCATCATTGCTCTCATTACGTGCTGCTTTTTTGCGAGCTCATATTCAATATTGTCTCACCTAAAACACAAGAAAACATAAATTACGAGGAGCGACGAGGCTAACGATTTGTCTTCTTTTCGGCCTTGTGTTACGAAAGGTGAAGGTTCGCCAACAATCCCGGGTGCCACTTTTTTGTTTCTGCTTTTATTGCAATGGCTAGGCTAACTAACTATTTCGTCTTGATTTCTGAAAATAGAAGGCACCAAATTGAACGACGGGCCTCTTTTAGCAGCACTTCGATTTCCATTTGTCTTCAACATATTGCTCGAATCGCTGACGTCCCTCTAACTATTACTGATGCTTCCTCCTAGCTTATCGGACCTTTACGATGATGGTTCGTTCCCGTCAGATATTGCAGCGTGCCAACACTTTGATATCGATAAGTCGTCGTCCGTTCTCTTGATGACCATTGATTTCCGCTTACCTCATCCATATTGCCCATTCGTGGCGCATTTGTCACGACATTTTGCTGATCGGGTCTTGGCTTCCTCTTCAATGCACTCGGTGGCCACTGAAAATGTCCTCGGCGACAGACGCTGCTGAGGGGACAATTTCTCTCCCGTGACGTCACGGGCGTTGTCTGGAATCTTTTTGTCGCTGCGTGGCGTGAGAACTTTGTGGTTGACGTCACCGGAAGGATTTCCCCTCTTTTACGCTGGTTTTAGTGTCGGGAAAAAGGCCGATCAATCATCATTTTTCCCCTGGTTATTGCAGTCTAACGATTCAACCACTTCACTGAGATCGATATACACCAGATCTGGTTATACTGATATAGAAGTGCACCGTTTGTGGGCGTGTCGCAAAAACAAACTTAACCGGGCTTAAAGGTAGAGCATAGCGGTAACCAATGTCGTGTTCATTCCACCTGCTGTTACCTTGTCGCTTGCTATCGCCTGTAAACTTAGATTTTTTTTTTACAGCAAAACTTGGCTAGCAGAAACAAAAACTGTCCGGCAGTGGTGTCACGAGTGGTCTCCATTGGTTGCCCTATCAGTTCTACGTCATTTTCAGCGTCATATCGAAGCACGTGTGTCATTGTCTGCGTTATAAGTGACGTAGTCCATCCCGTCGCAGCCGTGGCGCCGGGCACGCAGGCGTCAGTTTCTATTGAAAACATCAACAAGAGTAAGCGACGGGCAACTCTAGAAGAGCGCCGACAGTGGAAACGTCAGACATTGCATTGGCCGGGCTGATGGTGCAGTCCTGGCACAAGAAAAGGCCTGGTAGGCCCAGCGCCGGCAGCAACTACGTATTGATGATACGGCAGCCGTCCAAGCCACGCTAAAAAATCCCGAACAGGAATGCGAGCGTTGGTGGCGGGCGAATCCTGCTAACCCCGCCACCTCGTTAGCTCACGATGTCAAGCACTTGCGACAACGCCATGCCGAACAAAAAAAAAATGGCCCCGTGTCTGCATGTTACACTGCAAAAGTCGTAGAAAGACAATAGTCTTGCGTCTTGAGGGAGTGAACAAAACGTTTATTTGACGCTCTGTGCAAGAAAATCGGTGAATGGTATTCTGGAGACGCTGCGTTAGAGTGCCTCGAGCATGCAGTGGAGGCGAACGAGCGCGTCAAGTGACGTCACACAGGAGACATGAGCGCCATCTGGCAGTTATCTCGGAAAACGGAGCGCGCGCGCCCTGCTTGCCCGTCTCGGAGGTGATAAGGTGTAGAACGCAAGGCGACGGGTACGTGCGACCACCGTGTCGTCTTAGCAAAGCGTTCGAAACACTTGCCTTTTCGTGCAACCGTTGCCTGGTCAGCGCAACGTGATAAACGCTACGGTCCATAGAATTACTTATGTATGCCTTTTCTAGTAAGAGACGCACATGCAGAATATATACGTGTTGTTATGGTGCCTCAGATATGCGCAATAATTGCTTTTTTAATTGACAATCGCACAAGTATGAATGCTGAATCCTGAGCAATATTGGTAGGCGCTGCGGATGTGGTCGGCCGATTAGGGTATCGTTTGGTACCGTTTAGGGTATCGTTAAGGGTGGTCAAACAGACAAATGTACAGACAGACAGACTAAAATTTTTGCGCCGAAGGTCCACAAGAAAGACTATCGTGTTTAATAAATGCGTGGTTCTTGAAGAAAAAAAAAAGACACTTTATTTCTTTCTGCCTATAGGCGGCAGCCGTGGCACGGCACAGTGCCTGCGCCGAATTAGTGGCGTTGCGGTGTCAACGTGGTGATTTCGGTATAGGGCGTTCGCAGGGGTGAATGTCTGCTTTCGGCGGGACTTTCTCGAATGGCACTTTGGCTTCGGCTGCGAAGTCTGTGACCAACTGTGGTTTTATAAAACTACGACGGCGATTCGGGCACTGCGAAACGCATTTAACCGCTCATTCCACTCCACGATTACCGCGATCACGCGAGGTGGGGCATGTGAAATAAACACTGCGCTAAACTCGAGCAAAAGGTGTGTCTAATCCTATTAATGAGCATGGGCATGTTACCAGTAATTGTGAAAGGCTTCAATGCGACGTCGAGTTGAACCCACTGCTAAACACAGGAGCCGCACGTTTCAGCGTTCGCTGATTAACCATTTGCGTGGAGTGCTTGGGCGGCGATTTTTTTTCTTCTGTTTTGCGCGTGATATAAGCTCAGCCAAGCTGTCAAGTGCATCTTTTTTGCCTTTCACTCGGATCCACGTCTTTGTGTATACTCTTATATACATGTCATATAGTTGAATAAACTCAGGTCAAGTATTTAGGGAACCAGAGGCTTGCCTTGTCACTTTTTTCAATCACCTGGCTGCAGTTGCAAGTTCATTCAACGAATAAGAATAACAAGTGGGGCGTCTCTGTATTCTTGCCGTGCTTATTTAATGAGGTGAAGGGTGAAGGTGGTGCGAGAATATTGAAGGGCATTAGTCGTGAAATTATTCTGATGCTGCGACGGGCACTTTGCTGCGCTTTTACCATCAGTGTACTCAGCTGACTGCGCAGTTTCCTAATGCACACGCAAGACCGCGGTCTCAGACTCCTGTCATATCGGCTGGCGCGGCGTTTATTGCCGGTCAACGTACGAACGTATCGCCGTTCTCCGGAGGCAATATCCGGTCATGCAGATTACCTTTGGCGCTATTGCCTTTCTTTCAGCGTCGTGACTAGCATGCATGCACTCGTGGTTGTTCGCGAAAGGCGATAGCTGCGCCCTTTCAGGCCGATAATAGCCATGGTGTTAACGTTGCGAAACGTCTGGAAGTCCATCATGAGCCCTGTCGAACCTATTGCGCTGGTTATTACACGGCCAGTTTTAATGAGCATCTGCCCCGCCACTTCGTAAGTCTGCTTTCAGACGACGAGTCTCAAGAGCTTTGCAAATGCGCACGTTGTTTGTAAAGGGAACAAAAAATAATGAAAAAAAACAACTGACAGGGTATTGCATATGGCGGAGAGGTGGCTGCGATTGCGAGGCTTAGTGTTGCAATTTTTTTTGTTTTTTTAAATTCTCCAGTGGTATGGTGAAGGGAGAGGTGGTGGGGGCTAATGTCTACACGCGCACTGCAACCGATGACCAATCACCCATATTTGTGGCACGTACGTTTTCGCTCGCTAATGAAGGGAATGCCGTATCCATACACAGCTTCGATGAAAGGTTGTCTTCTCTTATAGAGTCACCATCACCGACTTCGAACCCTACCAATGCATGTTTAAAAGTATTCATAACAACAAATTCGGTAATGCGGAGCATGTGCCGCGATAGAAAGTACGCTTTGGCTACATTCACTGTGAAGATCCCAGACAGGGCTGAAGGTCTAAGGATGACGGGAGCTTGAAAAGAGGAAACATTCTTGGACAAGGTGTTTCGATGAAGACAACTTTTCGACAAGCGGACTTGTCGTTGTCAAGGCACCATTGCTGTCTCAGAAAGACATGTCGGCACGTCGAAACATCCGCAAGTGTTGTTCTTTTCTCTTACTGTGAACGTTAGAAGCCACTTTTACCTCTTTGTCAGATCGGTGCACCGTGTACATATGGAAACTGATTAGTCTTGGTTGTGTCCGCCTCTGTGAATCGGTGACTACGGCGTTTGGCTGCTGAACCGAAGGTCAGGGGTTCGTCACCCGGCCGCTGTGGTCACATATCGGTGGAGCTGAAATGGTAGAGGCCCGAGCAGATCGCAGTGAAAGTTATCGAACACCAGGTGATCAAAATTTACGAAGCCTTCCACCACGGCGTATTTTTCGGGACGTAAAGTCACCGAGAATAATTAAACTTGGTCTCTTTGCTGGCCGCTGTGGCTTCGATGTGCGCAGGCAGCTCTGGAATGCGTGTGTCGAACAGATCGAAGACAGATGGCGTATTATGAGTGAGTACTCGCACCTTTCCGGCGTGGACGCAGACAAATGGCTATGCAAACTCCAGTTCGAGTATGCTGCTACACCTTGAACGAGTTCGGCTGGTCGAAGGTAATTAGAAAGTCGTTTTTGTGACATCCCGACCCCGTGACATGCCTTCCTTACTAGCGTGGTTTTCAGGCAGCAGCATCAGCCAACAACCCGCGGTTGATGCCGATGCGAGAATAATGATGTCGCAACCAGTGGAAGTGTTTCGCTTATTTTCGGAACTCCGCCGTATAATTCTAAATGCAGCGCCCGCGATCGAAACTGCTTTATGTCCCGTTCTCCCGCGTGCAACTATGGAACGTATAGGATAGCCCTAATTTACATATGATTGATGCATATTGATCATATCGACCAGCTGGGCGGTGTTCTGGCTTGTAGGCATTGACTACTGAATAAGTTAGAATATATAATGATGATTTGCTTCAGGTTTAACGTTCTGAAACTATGTTATGATTGTCAGAGACACCGCAAAGGGGAAGTTCATGGGTCGCGAGCACTTCCGCCTCCATCGAAAATGCGGCCACCACAGCCGGGATTCCAACCCGCGACCTTCAGGTCAGCAGTCGAGTACCATAATCACTAGACCTCCACGGCGGGTGAAAGCAGTAAAAAAACGTACAGAGGCGTGCGCAAGGCAAGAAAACAAGACAACACGGAAAGTGTTTGGGTGGTCCTGCTCGATTCCCTTGTGCAACCGTTTGCATGGCTTGTATCGATCTTGTTGATGAGTTTGTCTTTGTCTTGACTATATTGCTGTACTCTTGAGTTTGGGGCGTGGTTTGCAGTGGTTCGTGTAGTCAAGTAGCCCCTGAAACAGCGCTCTTCTCAAGCTTCTGATTTTTCACGGCAGTTAGGTCCCAACTTGAGAAAAAATAGAAGCGCCTGATTTCCGATCATATCAAATTTTCGCTGCTTTCCATCGCATTGCCTGACAGTGTTGTTGCTAAAATTTTTATTGAAAAAAAATTACAAACGAAGGACGCGGAGCCGGACCAAGCATTCTGTATGTTCATTAAAGCCATAGCGCTCAAAACACTGAAACTTGAGGGAGAAAACAGGATACGTGATAAAGTGTGTTATCTTGAACTCCATTCTGTATATGCACATGCGTGTGTTGCGTGTGAACGTGTATATATGCCCCTGCACAGCGTCGTATGCAATGCTTGTGGTTGAATGTAAAACAGTTCCTTGGTATAAGAACTGCTCTAATAATACTCCACAGCCCTGTTACCAATTGTGAACAGTTACAAGCACATTTAGCTTAATGTCTTCTTCGTAAATACCGATCAGATCACGTAACCTCGTGAGAGAAAAGGAACTCACCTTTACCTACAAAAGCTTTCTCTGGAGTCAACTGAGCGAGGTTACTTAGTTGCTGAAGTTTGACGTGCCATAATCACCATAATCTCTAGTCTAGACGTGGTGAGCGGCTCCGGAAATTACGGCCATTAGTGGCAAGTGGCATTAGCGGAAAGGAATCGTACCAGGGACGCTCAAGGTGTCTTTCCATCGTCCCGCCAGCTACGCAAACCTCCCAAAGCCAGTAAATCTATATGTAGCTGACAGTGTTGTCATATCAACCGCGAAACAGTCTGTAGAGTTGTACATAATTCAGTACTGCTTTTCTCTCTATACAGCCAGCGTGAAATTCATGCTTTCGTCAATACGAAAAGTGCACGCATATGCACGTGCTTTTTGCGTGACTACGAAGGGATTCGATATTGCTGCTAGCCCGTGCAGTCGCGTGACCGATAGGGTTGATAGACGACCGTTTCCCGGAATCGAAACGAAACTTATTGGACCCTGGGACTGTCCACGCCAGCGGACACCGATCGACAAAGCAGGGAGAACAAATTGTGCGAGTTCTTCGAATGATTACTCACCACGACGAACCCGCCAAGCTCCGTCGTGCGTGCTGTCATTGCGGAAAACACTGCGGCAGTGCGGCTGTTTAAGCAACGTGTTGACGCATGCAGCACATAGGACGCATTAAGGCCGCAAACATTAAGGTACCTCTATTTCTGCCTTATTGGAAAGTGTCGTTGCGGGGTTCGAACGTTTAGTGTGACGCATTAATGAAAGTAGCATCTGAAATTAGCGTACACGGAACTGCAGTGCTCGAGGAGAGACTAACGTACTCTTCAGCGTAGCTTTATAAATGTAGTCAGTGCTCTATACTATTCATTCGCGGCTCTTTGTGAACCAAGAGTTTATGGGTTGTGCTTCTGTGAGGGTGAAAGTGAGAAGCCAGAGCAGCTACAGGTACACGTTTTGCGACAGCTGATTCACGCCGCTCTCGCTTTTTATCGGCGCACTGGCACTCTTTGAATTTCCGCTCTTCTTCTTCCCAGCAATCGACACGTGTTTGTCCCTCAACGAGTCCGATGGGCGCCTGCTGGTAACAGTGCTAGAGCGGCCTCTACAGTGAAGAGTGAAATTAACACAATAACTGGTGAGAAATACCGTCACCAAAATATTTCGACAAGCATCGGTGTTGGTGAGGAGTTGAGGTGAGATAGACGCAGAGAATTTTGTCCGCAGAAACAATCCGTGAGAACCTATGTACAACATCGCTATAAAAGGAGAAAGTTGTGACGACAACAGTACTCGTGGACTCGTGTGCAACGCCATGTGATTGGGCCGATAAATTACTGGTTTAACTCTGAATATGACTAGCATCGCCGCGTCCGTGGTGGGCCAATGGCTACGGTGGCTGAAAAACCCGAGAGACAAGGGTTCAAGCTCGGTTCCCATAGTTACATATAAATGAAGGCAAAGTTCTAGCAGCCCATGTGCGTACGTTAACCAAAAGTGGTCGAAATTTTCAGAGCTGTCCACTACGGCGTCTCTTTATTATGTCGAGGCTCAGGGATGCAAGAGAGAGAGAGAGAGAGACGAACAACAAGAAAAAAGGCAGGAAGATTAACCAGGCACATGCCCGGTTCGCTACCCTACGCTGGGGGAATGGGAAGAGGGGCATAAAGATGAGAGAGAGAGAAAAAAGGATTTTCAGTCAATGGGCTGACGCGTATGCAGCGGTGGCACTACACAAAAGTTAAAGGTGGTCACGTAGGCCTGTAGTCCTCAAAAAGCACAAGACAGCTTTAACTGCTTTTTGAGCCGACAAAAGGAGAGGACGGTGTTTCAGTAGCATCTGCATAGAGAGTGACCGATCGTCCATTTGTCGCAATACGTCCGAGAGCTTCTGTCTTTCAGAGGCAAATCGAGGGCAATGGCATATCAAATGGTTGATGTCTTCTTTGGTGCAGCAGACGTCGCATTCCGCATTGTTGGTCCATCTGATGACGGTTGTATATGCCTTTGTGAAGGCAACCCCCAACTAAAGGCGACAAAGAAGCAAAGCTTCACGTCGATGGGGTCTGGATGGAGGTCGAAGTTCCAGACGAGGGTTTATTTGGTAGAGTCTCGTATGTCTTATGCTTGGGGTGTTCCACTCTAGCAGACACAGACTACGTGCCAGGTGACGAAGTTGCTTTGCAGCGTCAATCCTTGACAAAGGAATCGCAAGGGTGTGCTCTTCTTGGTGCGATCTGCGGAATCATTGCCACTGATCCCACAATGACCAGGTAGCCACTGAAACTTGACCTCGTGGCCTATTCCTGTGACGTAATGAAGAAGCTTGACAACTTCGTAAGTTAACTGTTCATGGCAGCCTCGTCGAAGGACTGACTGCATGCTCTGTAGGGCCGGTTTTGAGACGGAAAACACAGCTTATTTACTCAGTCTCTGAGATTTGACGTACTCTGTGGTGCCACGCAAAGCCGCAAGTTCTGCCGCCGTAGACGTAGTGGCGTGTGACAGCTTGATTCGCAGAGTGATTCCTCTAGCTGGAGTCACCACCGCACCGCCAGAACCAGACGCTTTGGTTGAGCCATCGGTGTATATGTGCATGTGGTTATTGTACATTTCGTGCAGAAGGTTCAAGCTGAATTATTTTAAGGCTGATGAAGGCAAATTTGATTTTTTCTGTATTCCTGGAATTGATGGACGTACTTGCTTGCGGAAGTGTCAGGCACCACGGAGGATACACCAGGGAGGCAAAACCCCAGCAATTACTATAGGGCTGCATGTGGCCCCAACACGAAGCTTTCGAAAGCACAGCACATATATCAGCCATCAGCTTTCGTGTTCCGAGACAGCCCGCGACCATGATTTTTTCAAACAAATTTGGCATTGCCGACCAAGGGACGTTGACCTTTTCACTTCCACCACATCAGGCTCCTTTCCCCCTCTGAGCCGACCGTTGCATTTCATCTCGGTTTCAGCCGCGCCCATCTGCAGCGTCAGCAAGCTCTCACTCGCACGTAGGACGTATGGCGTGCGGAGTGATGTGATATATTTTGTTTTTATTCGAAACATGATGGCGATGGTGACGACGAAGTTCGCCTAAAGCGTCAATATAGTTAATGTGGCAATAAGAGAGTATGAAGAATGAATTTATCTGGTCAGTCGGTTCATTCTGTTCACGGCTTGGCAAAATATTAATGGGCGCCATTTCGCCTCCCCCCCCCCCACCCCCGCCTTTTTTTTTCCGCCATCTTCGTACGGGGCTCTACTTCCTGTAACTGGGAAGATAATGATTCGCAGAACGAGCCGACCTCGCTAACAAAGCGGGAGAGACGAGAAATCGAGAGGGTCCTTGCGTTACGCTAGGACGTGATATCATTCAGTACACTAATGTAGCGCAAATCGTAGTTGCTTCCGCGATTGCGCTGCGTTTCATTTTTCGCGGAAGCTCTGCGCCATGCCTCAATCGCCAAGAGAAACAGAGCAAGAGAGGATTCGCTTTCCCTGTATCGGCGGGACAGCTTCTGGAATGCAATGTGATCTACAGCTGTTGGTGCGACTAACTTCATGTGAGAGCCTTGCCGGCGCAAATATATTCTTCGAACAATTATACGAGTGACCCTCTTAGCGTGGCCTAAGTAAAAACCGATTTAGGCATAAAAATAATGCAGCTCTTATCGTTCCCCTAAAATAACTCCAAGGTGAAAACCATTAGAATCTTTTTGGTTTCAGGTGATTGTATTGGTCCTCGCCCCACCGAAAGCATTGTGCACCTACAGTGGTTTTGAATGGAATCTGGGAACCAGTTGTGTAGCCAGCGGGTAGCACATCAAGCCCTTGAACCTCCCCCCCCCCCCTCCGCCAAGTTTTTTTTTCGCCATCGCATAGAAAACGAACTCACCAAAGAGTTTTACATGGCCCGGAGGCTATACTCTCTACCACACAAAAAAAAAACTAAGCAGACCTGAGGCTGTGACACTCTGGCTTCTTCAGGTTGAGGCATATATGTACATAACCCCGTGCTATTGCGCTAGATTTATCGCAAAATACAGGGAACTAGTAAATGTTCCTTCTGTGATCATATTGCTAACTTGGAACACATGCTCTGGTGGTGACTCGCGTGACGCTGTGGTGAACTCATCAAGCCGTCCGAAATGGAGGGTGCTGCTACGAGCTTCGCAATCGAACTACATTTATAAGAAGTCCGACGGGCCCGCAATGCAGCAGAGCGACTTAGTCTTTCTGATCCGACGTGGGAGAGTCCCGCAACGTGCTAAATCGTGTTCCGAAGGACCCAATAACGTTCATCCATCCATCCAATCATCCATTTATTCATCCATGGCATACATAGCACAAAATGCCCGTTTGCCTACCCGGTCCCCAATTTAATTTAAAGAAGTGCCTCACCCTACACACTCCAGCAAAAAAAAAATATACCTACGGCCCCGAGAATAAATGTGCTGCAAGCTTTCTGTACTTCGTTTCGTTTCGCGATGCCTCCAGTATCTCCTCAACTTTAACCAAGCGACACTGTGATGTAATGACGCCATCATGTGACGTTACGTCGGGTGTCGTCGTAGCGGCGCGAATAACTTTTGTGATCTTTGTTGTCATAATGTCGTCACATGATGACATCATGTCATGATAATCTTTTGTAACAATTCACGTTGACGCCCATGCCGCCGACGGTCGCCTTCGATGATGTATCTAAGTTGTTTGTCGTAATAGTTGGACATGGGAGTGCTTTTTGGCGTACTCGTTGGTAAATACATAAAGTAGGCGCAGGTAGGAAGGCCGTTTTATCTTTTTTGTAATTGTGGAAGCGCGACTGATAAATACGAGACAAATTATGTTTCTTTTTTAACTCGCATAACTGTGAATCGTGTGCGCGTGTGGTATTTGAAGAAGCGAAGACGGTAGGTCAGGCTCATAAAGACGCCACCTGCAATTCCTAGTCACTTATCAAACAAACACCCAAAAAATAAGCAAACAAACAAAAGGTTAGTGGTGAGGAAGAAGAAAGAAGAAGTAAGAAAAAAATTGGCTTCAAGATACCGTACACGTGTGTTCTGAAACTTGGAAGACTTATTTGAGCCACTTAACGCCGTAAAAAAAGAATAACATAAACTGAAGCTCGCTGTTACAGCGGCCTTTTTGGTACTGACACCGTTCATCATTCTACTTTTTTTTCCATTTCTTTTTCTTTCTCTTGTCTACTAGGCTCTCTTGTCTTTTAGCACTGTCGTCTTTGAGGTCATCGATTGACACTTCCCGGTAGACATGGCACGTGCCCTAATTGGGTTTTCTTTCTTAAGTCGCTTCAATATGTCTTTCTCTGGCCCCGGAACAATCGATCATTCCTTACAATGCCTGTGTGTTTAAGCAAGCACCGCTTCGTCAATGGTATAGTTCGGCGAACCGGAGTTCTCACTTCCTACTCCCGGTTTCCTTCGTTGCTTCCAACATGTGGCCCTGACTTCTGTGAGCTTTGCCTCCTTTATTTTCGGCGAAGTGTTTCCGTAGTCGAAGTTGCCCCGGAATCGGTAGCATTGCTGCCTTTTGTTGCCTTTCTTGTCTTCCGCTATCGTATAAACGGAAGGCGTCTTTATTAAATGCAAATAAATGCAAGGGTTTTTATGCACACTAGTTAACATTACAGTAGAAAAAGACGAGAATACGGGGCACTGAAACACACGGTATTCAGTGCGGTGTTTTTATTGTGTTTAATAGCTTCTGAAAGTGTGAGAGAGACATGTCATGGATGAACACAGGACGAGCGCTGCTGTCAACTAAAAGACAAAATATGTAACGCAACGAAATACTTAAAGAGACTCGTTATCACAGAGCAGCGTCCATTCGGGCTAACACTTCTCGAGAGCGCATACATATATGTACCAGCAAAAAAGCTAAGTGACGAATAAGTTAAAATTGTTTTTTTTTTTTACGCGTGACTCCAAATCTTTCAGAAGATGTGGTGCCAAAGCGTGCAGCATGTGACGCTGCCATGCGCACATTTTTGTTCTTGTTCGCTTTGTACTGCGAATTCTGAAAAGTGTACTTTTTTCAGTTTATTTCTGCTGGTAGGAACATTTATACAAAAGTTGTTGCTACGCATTAAAATTTCAGTTGAATGTAACACTTTTAAATGCGAAGCACCTCTTAGCGAACTTGGGCGACTTTGAGCATATCTATCTATCTATCTATCTATCTATCTATCTATCTATCTATCTATCTATCTATCTATCTATCTATCTATCTATCTATCTATCTATCTATCTATCTATCTATCTATCTATCTATCTATCTATCTATCTATCTATCTATCATCTATCTATCTATCTATCTATCTATCTATCTATCTATCTATCTATCTATCTATCTATCTATCTATCTATCTATCTATCTATCTATCTATCTATCTATCTATCTATCTATCTATCTATCTATCTATCTATCTATCTATCTATCTATCTAGCCGCTTACGTTTGGGGGCTCTCGTGGTCACCCCCTGAACTTGGCGTGAACCGAAATTAGCATGAGAGAGTAAGACAGTTTGACGAATTTGACGTACATGTGGAGACATGAATAATTTCAATAAGCCGTCACATACGTCGTGAAACACATCCCGCCAGACAGTGGCACGTACCCACGGGTGGGTACGTGCCACTGTGAAACGTCAATATTGGTTGCAGTGCTGCCTACCCAATTTTATAAACGTTATATATGTATTCCTTTGATACAGCGGTTACGTCGGGATAACCTCAATTGTGGTTAGTTGCCTTGCGCTGAAGTTGATTTATGTAGCAGTGTCTAGTGCCAGCATCTTCGAGAGAATCAGCGCTTCATATCAGCTTCTGGTGTTGCTAATACGCACGTTCCAGTTGGCATTGTTGTGCAAGTGCGAACAACTGGTTATATAAACATCTTCAACTCTTCAACATATGTCTCTGCGTGCAACATTTGTACATATATTTGGGGTGATTTAATGACACGTCGCTCAATATAAAATTGAAACATGGTCACCTTCCCTCCGCGTGCTTCGCATAACGTCCATTCCCAGGTATGTGGGATTTGCTGATTTTTTTATGTTTTTTTGTCAATAAACCGTGTGTTTCACGCATGATGAAGCTACGGATTCGTACCTACTAGCCCGATCTCAGTGACTGCTTTGCACTTCGCTGTATTTTGCACTGTTTGGGCCAAAACCATGTTTAGTTGTATTGTTCTTTCTCAACTACTAACACGAATGAGCGCCTATACTAACTTATTCAAGGCGGCCATGCAAATTGATTAGTGGCTTTGATCAGAGAGATATTCTTAAGGATCCTCCTAGTTAATGAACACGCATCGATTGGGAATGTGTTCATACCAACCTCGTTACTCAACAAGCCGCCTCGATTGCAGACGCTTTCGTGCTAACACTTCTAATTAATCATTTCAAGAAAGATGGGCATGCGCTGCTTCAGAATGTTTTGGTGGCAGCCCGAGTAAGTGATTAGCTGCTTTGATTGCAGAAATAATGAGAATGCCTCCAACTATCGCCGATGCCTACGAAAGCCATCAGGCAGTTTACACAGCGCTGTACAGGAAACAGACGAAACCAAAAGATGCGAACTAAAAAAAAGAGATGCTACCAGTAATCGTGAGGCGTGAATATTTTGAGAATTTCTTCTGTTCTGTTTGCCCCACACCATGCCGACATAAATATTTTACATGAGCCAAAAAAAAAGTACGTTGAAGAGCCGCTTGCAAAGTTTTTATCTAGTGCTTTTGCACGCGTTCGAATCTTTCATCCAAACTTGTAATATTTAGCCGCCGCTGTCGTGCAGTGATTACTGCACTTGGCTGCCGAACTGAAGGTCGTCGGTTCGAACCCGACTATGACAGTCGCATTTCAATGAACACTAAGTGAGGCCTGTGGGCCCAGGTTCAGGTGCACGTAGAAGTACTCCTTGTTGTCGGAAGTGTCGGAGCCCTTGACATACGGCGTGCATGCCACAAGAACATATCGTTATTTGAACACATAAAGCCCGCGAGGCGGCTGAGGAGCTCGGCATCTCAGTCCCCACGTGAGAGCTGCCCGACACACAGTGATCTGTGTTTTGTAGGACCAAATAAAAGTTTATCCAATTCAAAACGCGTTCAATACAAGAAAACTTCGTTATTGGGCCAGGCTCTGCCACTCAGGCACCAATTGGCTTTGGCAGGCCTAGTACTGTTTATTGGGAGGCCATGTACTGTTTTATTTGAAGAAATAAAAGGCATTATATTATTATTATTATTATTATTATTATTATTATTATTATTATTATTATTATTATTATTATTATTATTATTATTATTATTATTATTATTATTATTATTATTATTATTATTATTATAAATGTACTCCTAATGACCAACGCTTATTTTGTATGCCCGCTACATGGCTTGCCCATGTCCATTTCTTCTTGATTTCGACTGCGATGCTCTTAATAACAGTTTTCTTCTTCGTTATCCACATTGCTAGGTCCTTGTCTATTACTTTTTTTTTTTTTTGCATGGCGTGCTGCGTCGTGCCAGACCGAATTCCAAGAGAGGGCAAGCGCGCAAGGATATAGGCAGGTGGCCGGGCGGGCAGAGGAGATTGAAACGTTTGAAGGGAAAGCGCGGCCTCAGCAAGTACACGACCGAATTTATTGGCGAAATATGGGAGAGGCCTTCGCCTTTCAGTGGGCGTAGTCAAACTCATGATTAGAATGACTGGAAGTTTTTTTTAAAAGCATAGCCAATGTTTGTCCAAAAGAAACGGAGGAGAAACGGACACCTGAAGTAAAGCTTTTAGCATATAAAACCACAATACTTCCGTTGCTGGAATATGCATGCCCGATATGGAAGCCATATACGTAAAATAATATCGCTAAATGTGAACAGGTTCAAAATAGAGCCTTAAGATTTATTTTTAATTCTTACCGTAGAACGCAGTCCGAAACAAGTCTAAGAACTAGGGCTCATATTCTTACATTGCACGAAAGAATGAATATCAACAGCATGAAATTATTTTTTCAGATATTCCACGGTATCTACAAAACAGAGATAACAAAAATTTTCACTCTAGAAACGTCGCATTCGCGGACAAAGCACACCAAACACATTAAACCTCTGAAGCATAACACGAAATCGTTCAAGAATTCTTTTATTGTATCCGCTATTGACACATGGAATAAGTTACGGAATGACGTTGTACTTTGTAACAATGTTAAAGATTTCGAATGTGCGTTACAAATGTTGAACTGAGCTGTGATAAGGCACTCACTTGCTCACCTGTGTTCTGCCGTGTTATGCTACAGGGTGCGCATTGAATGTTGGATTTTTATTTATTATTTTTTTTGCATTGCTTTTGCTCTCTTTGTGTCAAATTGTGAAATGTTACACTTTTGCTTGACTTTTGAAATTTGTGTGCCCAGATGAGCAACTCCTGTTTTGGCATGTATGCTAACAGTATGAATAAAATAAAATAAAAAATAAATAAAATTAATAGGGCGCTTGAGCTTCGCCTCAGGAGTAGAATGCGATAGCGTGATTGGGCTCCGTCTTGAGGGCGAACACCTAAACCGTGCCGAAATGAAACGAAAGTATGTGTGTGTGTAACGTTGTTTCAAACAATTTTGGAATGCCTGCTGTAAGCAGTGTTGGGAAGTGCTCCCTAGGCGATAATGATCATTACATACGTCCGAAGCGTTTTGAAATGGGCGAGCCTTTAACAGACGCAATCGTTCCGCATTTCGCAAGTTTTGGCGGTTGGTGCGGTTTTATTCTACCGCACAATAAACATGCTTTAGGGAGACTCATTCCCCTACGCTATACATTCGTATATTGTTTTTTTTTTCGATGTTTCAAGCGGTGTTGTGGCTCTGAGGTAGAAGAACACTTGCTTACCATGCTGACGGCCTGGGTTTCATTCCTGCTCGGACCAATGTGCTAGTTGTAACTAATTTTATTTGCATTCTTTACGATTTGCCGCTCACGGACAAGATGATCAACTTTTGCTCACAACCACCGACGCTGACGCCATTTTTTTTTTTTTGCGAAACGAGCTCTTCAACACTATCGCGTTAAAAATCAGCCATTCACCACGTTCGTTCCATTTCCCTTTGCCTTTTACCCCCGTGAAGAGTAGCAGGCTAGAAACACGCTTTCCAGGCCTACCTCTCCTCCCTTTTCTCATTGAACACCTTCTTCTTCTTCTTCTTCTTCTTCTTCTTCTTCTTCTTCTTCTTCTTCTTCTTCTTCTTCTTCTTCTTCTTCTTCTTCTTCTTCTTCTTCTTCTTCTTCTTTCTTTTTCTTCTTTTTCTTCTTTTCCTTTTTCTTCTTCTTTTCCTTCTTTTTCTTTTTCTTTTCCTTCTTTTTCTTTTTCTTCTTTTTCTTTTTCTTCTTCTTTTTCTTCTTCTTTTACTACTACCACTACTACTACTACTACTACTACTACTACTACTACTACTACTACTACTACTACTACTACTACTACTACTACTACTACTACTACAGCGTAGACAGTCATCTCCCTTTGCCGCGCGACCGAAGGAATAATCTGGAGTAGCCACCTCATGCGGAATTATTAAGCCTGACAGCACCGCGACCCATCCGCGGTGACAGGTTGGAACTATATTGTCCTGAAGCGCAGGCAGAATATTCTCAAACACGCTGCGTCCGTCTTCTAGTCCGGCCCTACCCACAGAAAGCGGAACTATTGGAAGCCGACCCATTGTAGAACGAGTTACACAGTATCAAAAAAAAAAAGGTGAGGGGGGGGGACGAGTTCAGGGCATGCGCAGTTGCCATGGCTTGGCACCCAAATCATTTTCCTGCAGAAAGGACTAATTTCCGCGCCTTATTTCCCTTGGGCCACTAGGTATATTTAGGAGTCTTAACGGCTGCTGCCTAATCCACCGGATAAGCCTACAGGGCTACATTAGTTCTCTGCTGGCGGCCCCATCTCTTCGCTTGCCTGTTTTCTGGCTACATGCTTCCGCTATTTGTGCTTTGCCTGAGGTGCCCCATCGTATCGCCTTCGTTTGGCGTTGAGATTGACGTGAGTCGTGGGCTGCACTGTGTTAGCTGTGCAGCAGCCTTTAATAGGGGACGACGCCAGCATATCGAAAAAACAAAGAAAGGGGGGGGGGGAGGGGAGGGTGTTGCATGTCCACAATGAGGTACCCCGCAAATAGCGGATTAATCTTGATTTTGTGCGGCAGGTAGACTTTACTCCTGACGTTCATACACCAGTGTACTAATTAAGTTCTCTCTCCCGTTCTCTGGGCTTCCTTAAGGCGCACCTTAATCAAAGTACGTTGCTGTTCTCGCATTTCGTCCCCATTGATTCGTGACCGCCTTGACTTGGAGTCGCGTACCCAGAAGGCTCATCACTTGCTCACTATTCGGCAATAACGCCTGCTTTAAGTTTTACACATTTTTACACCTTTCCATCTGTGGCAAGCAATCTTCTGTATCGCTCCACGCCAAACTCCCCGGCTCTTTTACCTACCACCTAGAGTATAATAAAGACGTTTGTGCTGATTTATTGCATTTAAAACAGTACATTGCTAGAATATTTCTCAAAGGCAAATGTTTTTGGTCTCTCAGCGCCCTCTTTCTTGCCCCTGTTTCTCCACCCGCAGAGCGGGGGAACAAACTGGACGCAAATATCTGGTCAACCGTCCAGCCTTCTTCTTCATTTCCCTCACTTGTTTACGCGAGAACATTTTGAAGTTTGCAAAATGTCGTCCGAATTATCTTTATCACGCAGCTCATTTGGAGGATATACTTTCTCCTTGAAATGCCAAGTATTCTTTACATATTAGGCGAACGCGTATATTTAACATGTTCGAAGTTGCGGAATATTGCTGTAAATACTATGTCATATACACGTTCGAAAAATAGGCTGAAAAATTCCGCTTCCTATTTAATTTTTCAGGAGAGGTACAGTTTGCGTCAAACGTACTTACAGACTACTGAAGCTAGCAAATTTCACACGCGAAAATCATGAATTTGAGAAAACCATTATTGTGGTCCACATTAAGACGAAGTTTGCGCCGAGTGGTGCTCTGCATAAAACTAATATTTATGCCTCAGTCGAGAGTAAAGAAGTAGTTGTTTTGATAGGCAGGTGCTATCTTTACATTTTTTGTGTTTTAAGGAAAAAAAGCTTCGAAATTTACACACACACGCACCCCCCCACACACACACCGACTGTTTTTCTCTGATACGCACTCACCCACACACACACATACGTACGTACATACATACATACATACATACATACATACATACATACATACATACATACATACATACATACATACATACATACATACATACATACATACATACATACATACATACATACATACATACATACATACATACATACATACATACATACATACATACTCACACACTAACACACACACACACACATACACACTCATGTACACACACACGCACATTAGGCATCAAATGCCGAATGTGAGTGCCCAGAAAGTAATATGCAAGCGTTCGTGCGGGAGATTCCTCCTCTTGCACCAGGCGCAAAAGGAAGTGCAGTGCCAGCAGCCGACAGCGTATTGACACTCAAGGGAAAGCAAAGCCTCCCTGAGAACGCTGCTGTCCCAGTGCCGCACGCGAGACTCAGTTCCGCCTGATCAAAAAAAGGAACACAAAGCAGACTGCAGTGATCACACGATACGTAAAGATGGTTGCACGACGTGAGAAAGGTACCAAATGCGACCACAAAATAGTCTACGCAAAGTACCTCCGCTCAAGAAGCAGGAAGTCAAAGTCCCGTGCTTCCTGAATTTTCAGTCTTACTTCTTCGAGAGCGTTTAACCAAACGGATTTGCAAATGCCATAGTGGTTGTATAAAATACCTAAAATACGAAGGAACGTAGTCGGCTGAATAGGAAAACCGGCGCTAAGCCTGGAGTTTGGAGAGCCAATGAAGAAATACCGGGATTTGGAGATGTTCAACACTGCCCCTGAAATGTCGCCATGCTGGGAAAATACACGCAGGATGCGTGAAAGGCTATCTTCATCTGAAAGGTACAAGGCTATATCATCAGTGAAAGCTGCGACTTTCACGACACTGCTACCAGGAAGCGCAAGACCCCGGACACGTGAAACCGCGTCAAGAGCACGCATACGAGGCTCAAGGCTGAGGACAAATAGCACAGGAGATAATGGACATGCTTGACGGACCCTACGTGTTGCGGAAAGAGCATCACTGTCCCAGCCATCCCGAACTGCGTATTTAGAAAAATTTTAACGATTTCGAGTACTTCGTACTCAACTATGGGAGAGCACTGAGCCGTCCCGCTAAAAGTACACAGAGAAGTTTGGTGAATATGAAAAATGAACGAGTCATTTTATCTATCACACGATAACACAGGAGTGGTGACTTTTCACACTCTTCTAGTGAAGTAACCTTTCAAGTGCGGCTGGTTATTGACACGCTTGAGACAAGAAAAGTAACCAATATTGCGAGCAATGTCCGCGTATCAAACTGTTGTTCGTTCAACGCATACAAATGGAATCGAAGTTTTAATTTACTTCACTTTATCATTGTGTTCTTTGTGAAAATAAAGGCTTTGAGATAGTTGCACTTAAAATGGCTATCGACCCTCGCTTCAGGCGGCGGGCTTCGGTACAAGGTATAGTGACATATTCTAGTTCACTATAGGGAACCGAAGCTCAAGTTTGCTGAGCGACGACAACGCCGCGCCTGGCTCTGGTGGCGAACTGTGGAAAGCTTGGGGAGAGACTCGGGAGAGGTCGCGGGCGAGTCAGTTTGTTTCGCCGGAACGAGAGCGCGTGTGACACGTACGCAACGCTTTCTGCGGAGAAGTTAGGCGCCATGCCGTGAGCTTGGCGCGCTAAAACGAGATGCTCGCTGTGCGAAGTTGACTTTGCGCGATGGAAGAAGCAGCCCCACGGAAGCATCATCGAGGTCCGGAGTATTGTTATGTTGTGGGTTCCCACAACAATGCAGACAACACCAAGGGATGCTCTTGACGTGTAAAACTGTATCAGTTTCCCAGTGAATTAAAGCCAGCGAACACAGCCGCATTCACGAAAAATAGAGCAAGCATGACTTGAGAGCCGAAAAAAAAAACAAGGCGAGCCCTTGAACTTGAATTGCTGTGGTTAAACTTAAGCTTGCTGCTTCGCGGTGACGTCAGCGGGTCATGCTCTCACGGTACTGAGAACATGACTATAAAACTTGTCGGATATTTTAACGCCATGACCATATAACTTTTTTACCACGCCGCAAACGTTTGCACATGAAAGTACAAGGCTGCTACTTTTAGATACCACATCAAAACCAACACAGCACAGCATAAAACGTCAACACAGCACATCGATAGAGTACGCGGCTTCATGTCGGCAGAATGAGACTTACCTCGAGGCATACGTCGTACACGGTATTATCACGGAGGACCTGAGACATGCATTTCGCTGTGACTCGGGTGTCCTCGTCTGCTGTCGTCGGCTCCACATCATAAACCTGACTAACGAGCTTAACTTCTTTTGTTAGATTCGCTTCTCGTAAGTGCTTGTCCACCTCAGAAATCTATGTGAAGCCGCAGTGCAAACGGTAGTTTGTGAGGTGACTCACACGCAGCACGTACTCTCTGCACGAGCACGTAAGCGAGCGACAGCGCATTGGCGGGAAGGGACAACGCGCCATTCACATCCCTAATTTCTACTTTTCTACCAGAGATGGCGCTGCCTGTCCAGAGTCGCAGCGCCACCATGCGTCGCTTTGGCCTCCTTAAGGTAAACCAACGGCTACTTAGGAGATACCGGCCCTGCGAGCGTTCTTAGAGTTTGTGGTTCTTGCAGATCTCGGCCGGGGCAAACTGCCGCCGAGGTGGTGTGACTGACAGCGTCTATTTGCGGTATATAAGAGGTGTGTGAGGAGATAGGTCAGAGGATTGTGTAAGAGGGTGAAAAAAATTGCACACATCTCCCCGTAAAGAGAACCCTGAGTTGTATGTGAAGCAGCCATGAGTCGGAGTAAAGTTCTGCAAAGAGATGTTCTTTATTCTACACCCTACACGTTCATGGTTGCACACACAGCCTCTTCGCGAGTCTTCACCTCCGCCGCACTCATGCTCATGTCTTCATTCAAACTACTATGCTGTGCGTCGGAGAGAGAGTCGAATTAGTGCTTGGTTCTCAACTGTCGGGAACCTTAAGACACTTGCGCAATTGTAAAGCCGAGAGAGTAGTTCCGAGAGGGCGTCCCCATTCCCGCCTGCACTTCATCTTCTCCCTGCGTAGACTCTCAAACTGATCTATACTTCCAAAGCCGAAAACTTCTCGCGACGTAACCGAAGGGCCTAATTAAAAGGCGTCGCGTTAAGTTCCAGAAACCTTTTGATACGAGAAGTCGGGGGAAGGGTTTCTCCAGTGCGCCGCGCAGTGTGCCATGCAGTTTTTTCGGCGCTGGATCCTCGACACAGTCGTGTCCCGAAGCGCTGACGGGACTCCGAGATTTCGCGCGCGAGTGCTTTCGCCGCGAGCTGCTTTTGGCGTTAATGCGTCGATTACGCGCACGTGCACTTTTACATTTGTTCATGAACCGTATATTTGTATGGGAAGGCGACTGAGCGAATCATTACGGCGTTGATGAGAATGTTGCACTCATGAATTGAGTGGCAAAGGTTACTTGTAAGGGCATGTCATTTCTGCTGTGCTGCTGAGACGCTACACATTCAACACGTTTTTTTTTTTACTTTTTCGCGATGGCTCGTGCACGCCTTAAAGTAATATTTCTGTTTAGTAAGTATTGACATATCCTTCGACGATCTGTATTAAAGACGGAAAGTCTGCTAGGTGGACCACTGAAGAAGCTAACTCTCACCAAGTCGTAGACAAAGGCCTATTAAGTAACTGAAGCGAGTAAAAAAAACAAAGGAAAAAGCTCCATTTGGGGCTAAAAATAGTGGCTAAAATGGTGAGCAGAGAATTCGTTGATTAGAGTGTTACTATTTTTTGTCTCTTGAACATTTTTCATGCACTATCCACCAATAAGAAAAAAAAAACGTACTCAGTTTATGAGGCCTCCACTAACGCGTTAATGCCAGATCCTTTGTACAGTACACATGAGTTGTCTTTCATATGCCATGATTTTTGAGGTCTTAGTGCTTCGGTGGGTTAAAAAATAAATAATTTTCTTTGTACATTACGAGCGTGCAGCAGTAGGACTGGACCTAGTTGGCTTCTTCGTGCAGCTGTGGTGCGACTGCAAACTGTGCGCACACGTTCTTCATCCACCGTTTCGTAGTGTACAATAACCGATTCAGACCTTAGAAATAGGCGAAAATGCCCGAGACACGTGCGCTTAGATTTAGGTGCACGTTAAAGATGCCCAGATGGTCGATCATTCCGGATGCGTACACTACCGCGTCCCTCGCAATCATACGGTGGTTTTAAGACGTTAAACCCCATCAGTTATTATTAATTACTTTAGGGTAATACCGAGTAATCAGCTATGGCGTATACCTGAAGGTCAGATCATAGCGTCTGCGAGTAAAATTTTACACGTGTATTTTCACTCCTGAATCAATGAGTCAAGGCCTGTTTTCCATAGTCTTTCAACACGTCGCCATTGGAACCACGCGCCCAGCATTCGCTTCGATCGACAGGACAGGACGGGTGAATGGATTGGCTTGGCTCAACAAAGCCGACTCAGCTCGCTTGTCTTTATCGGAGGAGTAAGTTCACTTCGCACTTGTGGTAGTATACATGGAGTGGACGTGACAGCGTACTCGTATTTTTTTGCGGCACTATATGGCCCATGGGGGGTCACTGGTATCGCGCTGACGCTGCAAAGAAGTTGGATGGGCTAAAGTGGGCCGCGGCTGGGAACATCGGTTGCACAAGACGACCGCTTAAGTGCCCACAGAGAGGTCACGACCCTGCTATCCCCGCAGGCTGAAGGTGGTCTGTGTCCGTTCGTGCGAATGTGAGGCCTTTCGCAAGTGCGCTTCCTGTGCGTTCGCTCTTTGCACTCCTCGGCTTTTCAGTTTGTTTTGCTTCCCTAATCGGTGCAAAAGATGGAAGAAGAAGCGTCATTGTTGCTTACGCTGACGTGTGTCACGAGACGGGGATTTGTTTCTACAGGGAACATACGGGAAATGTTGTTTGTCAGTGTTGCGCGAGTGACAAGACCTTTTGTACAGTTGAATCATTTCGTTTTTAAAGAGCCTCTGGGCAACTCAAGGTTCAAAGACGAGAGAGTTGGGTACTTTCTCGTCTTCGTCACCCTTTTCACAGACCCTGACTCTTCTTCACCACTTATTTCGCATAGAACACGTGGACAATATCGTCACTAAGCGTTCAACCTTGAAAATTTCACGCCTTTCGGTTGCACGCTTTTATCTCTTTTGTTGCAAACGAAGTCACACACACGCACACACACACACACACACACACACACACGCACACACACACACACACACACACACACACGCACACACACACACACACACGCACACACACACACACACACACACACACGCACACACGCACACGCAAAGTGTAATAATTTAATCGTGCTTATATACTTGCCAGACAGTGCAGAACAGGTGTGCCATTGCGTGGGAAAGCAGAGTAGGGACAATGCACGACAGGTTTCTGTCGCGCGTGGACCAATCTAAGGTCCCTGACAAGTTTCCATGGTAGCGTCACTCATTGTTCTCAAACCGTCCTCCTTACTCTCTCGCTTACTCCTCCGTTTGTCTGAAATTCGTGTCTGTAATTGGTGCATTCCTTGCACGTGATCTTGCTAGTGGCTGGTGGCGTTATTTATTATTATGCAAGAGGTTCAAGATGAGTACGCATGCGCACATGGCTGCAGCTGTAGTCTCGCCGTGACCAAAGACGAAATTGTAGCCAGCACGTAAACTGAACAGGAGGAGTGCTTCAGTTGGCGCCAAGTCGGCCAACATTGTTTTGCGGTGCTCGTTCAATGCAATCAGTATACGAACTTTAGGGGCGAAGCTCCCTATAGCGGCACCCGTTCGTCCCTCGTAGTAGTAGTAGTAGTAGTAGTAGTAGTAGTAGTAGTAGTAGTAGTAGTAGTAGTAGTAGTAGTAGTAGTAGTAGTAGTAGTGTGTTACCAGTCTTACATTTTGACCTCCAAGGTGATGCCGGTGAGAGATTTCTTGTGCGCGTTATTGAACAATAAAAATTCGCAGCGTGCGGGTTAACTAAAAGCCGAATTCTCCTGTCTCTCATACCCCTTAGCAGCCATTGGCATGCACACTGAGAACTATCTGACAAGAAAGAGTTGCTACGTTATATTCTCTGGGCATAACCTCCTTGGTTTTAGAAAGGTTTAGCGAGCGTTCGGCCGCAGTGCCATGAATACAGTGAACTAGTATATACCATGAACTCGAGGTGGTCGATGGTGGGAAGTAGACAAGAAGCGCAAGCCGTATATAAGAAAGTGTGCGTGTGCCACCTCTCGTTTAGTGCTTGGAATGTCCGCTGGATGGCAGTGCGAGTGCGGAATATATGATGAAAAGATGCGAGATAGTGGTACTTGGAGTGTTGAATAGATGGACGAACGGACACACAGACAGATGCATGGATGGACGCATGAACGGACACAGGGGCGGATGCATAGACGAACGCAGGGACGGATGCACGAACAAACGCACGCACGGACGGGCGGATGGACGCATAGACGGTCACAAGGACGGACGCGTGGACGGACGGAAGCAAGAACGAATGGACGGACGAATGCTTCACCCCACTCACCATCATTCACTCTGTGGATATGCTGCCAATTTTTTTATGCTTCCTTCTCGCTGTAACCGGGATAACCGGAATCACCAAAACAAAATCCGGATGTTGTGGTGTGTACTTAAAAAATATGGATTTCGGGTCGTTGTTTACCTTTCTCCACACCCAGTTAGAGGTAAGGCGATCCACGAATATTCTCCTGATGGACAGCTTGTATACGATTGTACGATAGACCTCTTTTTCTTTTTTTGGCCAAGGCATAGCAATGTGTGTCAATGCTTACGCGAGCCTGCGTCCCCTTTTTTGTGATGTGTTTGCGGAATCTGTAGGCATCAATGCGCCAGGTCTTCGAAAACAGAAAGTTTGGTTTGGTAAACAACGCCATAACGCTGTTTCGCACCCCCACCCCCTCCTCCCCTCTGTGTCAAGATAAGCGGGAAGCGTAAACAACAACGTGTAGTAAAACCTGTGCTAGGATATGTTTACAGACATGATTTAGATAACGTGTAGCCATCCAACACGCCGTAGCAGTAAATTTAGGCTCCAGTAATTTTGATCATTTTCTCCCTTAGCACCAGCTATAAAGGCAGACAAATAAGGTCGATAAACATCTCCCATTAAAGCAGGCCTGTTTACATTTGTTCGGAGACTCACCCGTACGCTGATAGTGAGTTAGGTCGGCGTATGTTTGCTTTTTAGAGGCGCAGCACCTATTAAAACCGCTCACTTCCCTCCGTCCATAAACCGCCGCCAGCAGTCCACAGCAGATATCGATATCGGGACATCTCTGAACTACAAAAAAGTTATTAAAAGGCTGCTAACCAGAACAAGCAAAATAAAAGGCCACAGCACCGGAGAAACGTCAACATTTTATCACTCATCAATCAAATCATATGACAGAACAAAACGCTACCAAGGAACAAAATAAAAGGCTGTTAACCAGAACGAAATAGAAGACCATGATTCATGAACTTATGCACACTGCTTCTTGTAACTATCAGCAATCACTGTTCCTCAAGCTCATGTATCAGGGACGGCTCAGTGCTCCCCCATAGTAGAGACAACACCGCCGCCAAAACATGCGGCATAGCATTATGTGACTGTGAATTTTCGGGGACGGCTTTAAGCTCTCCCATAGTAGGGTATCGAGTACTCTGAATCGTTAACTACTTTTTCTAAACACAGAGTACCAAGTACTCTGAATCGTTAACCACTTATTCTAAACACGCAAGGCCTACGGGACGGCTTTATGCCCTCCCTTAGTAGAGTACCAAGTATTATAAAGCGTTACCCTTTTTTTCTAAACACGAGGCATTAATCTCTAGAATATTCGTCGACGTGGCCAACGTTAAGTTTATACCAGTAACGTTGGACGTGGCCTCGTCAAGTGTGACATCCACGGGAAGGCTTTATGTTCTCCCTTAGTATAGTACCACGTGCTCTGAATCGTTAACCACTTTTTAAATGCGAAGAATTTCTTAGCGAACTTTGGCGACTTTGAGCATATCTATCTATCTAGCCGCCTATGACGTTTAGCTCTCCTAGCTCTCAAGCAGACCATTTAGCATGAAAAAACTTCTGGGCCCGTGGCCAACTGAGTTTTACAGTCCCACGCTTTAAAAGCATTAACACGTTTTTACAAGACAGCGGGATTGCTGACAAGTATTAACAAAGAACAAACTTTCATTTGTAACACATGTACTTATTATGTACAGTATCATGTGACACCCATCACGTGTGTGTTGTGAAATGAATGACGTGTCGACTATTATGTACATACGAGCGAATGCATCTTTATAAAGACCAGACGTGTGCTCTGCTGTTCTGTGCTGGTGGACCGAATATTAACGAGGGACATTTCCAGAGACTTCTTACGTTGACTTTCGAACATTTACTTACCATTAGGTTGTGATATGTGCGTATAAGTGTGTCTTTGCATATCTGTGCCTGAGTTTTCTATTTTCAATGCACTGCTTTGTATGTTTTCCTTCAAGACACGTGTTCAAGTTTCAATCAACGGCTAAGGAGTAGCCGGTGCCATAATGGTGCGCCAACATCTCCTTATATATCATGTCAATAAAAAAATAAGCTCTCCTAGCCGTTTCGAAAATGGTATCAATACCAAACTTGGTATGGCATCTTGACAAGTCGCAACATGAAAATTATGACATGCGTGTCGTGTAACATGATTACATGCTACGCTATGATGCGCTCGCGGCCGTTTTGCTAGCTTCACATGTACCAAACTGGGCATTACGCGACGCGAACGGCAACATAGGTTAATGACACATTCAAACACGATAATCTTGACGTGCGTGTCATGTAACAACATGACTACATGCCACGCTGATGATGCGTTCGCGGCCGTTTCGCTACTTTCACATATGCCAAATTTGGTATTACGTGACGCCAATGGATGACGAAGGTATGTGACTGGTGCAAACATGATATTCATGAGATTCGTGTTGCCCCGCCGCGGTGGTCTAGTGGCTAAGGTACTCGGCTGCTGACCCGCAGGGCGCGGGTTGAAATCCCGGCTGCGGCGGCTGCATTTCCGATAGAGGCGGAAATGTTGTAGGCCCGTGTGCTCAGATTTGGGTGCACGTTAAAGAACCCCAGGTGGTCAAAATTTCCGGAGCCCTCCACAACAGCGTCTCTCATAATCATATCGTGGTTTTGGCACGTTAAACCCCACAAATCAATCAATGAGATTCGTGTCATGTGAGAACATGACTACATGCCACAGTCAAGGCACCATTTCAACGTAACGCGGTGCGCGTGCTCGCGGGCGTCAATTTCGTCGCGTCACGCCGGTGTTGCCACGCCAGGCCCCGGTCCTGCCATATACTCGCAGGTGCGTGCCGCGCTGCGTCGCTTTGACGCATGCGCATTTCAGCACGTCCGGGAGAGGCGGCTGGAGTGAGACGCTGTGCGGACGTGTTTCGCATGAGCTCCGGCCCGGTGACCGACTATCGGCGGACGCGCTTTTTTCTGGACTTGCTGTCAGTGGGCTCGTCTGCAGGAGGTTGCCCTGTACCTACGGACACCACTCGTCTAGGCAAGTTTGTCCCCGTTTTTGGAGTTTCTGAGATTTTCCTATCAACCCCGCGGTGGCAAGGCTAGGCCTATCTCCTAGGCCAAGCCTGGCCTGGGCCGCGTCGCCCGGCGTCTGACTTGCGCCCGGTGACCGTGGGTCTTGTTGGGCTGAAGATGGAGTACTACGTCGAAGGGGAGACTATAACACCCGAAGATTTTGAAGCGGGAGAGTGGGCTCCAGTGCTGAAGGCACAGGACCGATTTAAGAAGACTCGGCATGGCGACAACGCCAAGAGTAAGCCTTGCGAGACGCAGGCCGGCAGCGACGGGCGCAAGACGCACGGAGCGCAGCAAGACAAGCGGGGGAAAGCGCCGGTATGGAAGAAACGCGGACCGTTTCTCAAGTTGCCAGCCACGGATTTCAAGATTGTGTACAGGCCCCAGAACTGGGACTTGAGTGTTGTGAGGGCGAGAGAACTCGGATGTGCTCTGAGAGCAGCAGCGCGTCTAACGAGTGCGATTGCCGCGGAAGAAGACATTGTGCGGGTTAATGGCACAAACAACACGTTGACGGTGAGCACACCGTGCATAAATCGCAGTGGGGCATATGCGACTGTGAAGACGCTCAAGCTGGGTGATCGTGACCTGCCGGTTTCGGCGTTCGTGGCGCCGTTGGAGAACTCCGTGCGGGGAGTGATTTATAATGCTTATGATGGATGCCCAGTGGAAGAAGTTCGGGCGGGATTCCTGAAGAAGAATGAAGGCATAGACATTCTGGACGCGAGACCTCTGGGAAAGTCAAAGGCGATTCAGATTACGTTCGGGGGAAAACACATACCCCGGCAGATTACTTACTGGAACTGTCTGTACGCTGTGATCCCGTACAGAAATTTAGTCGACACCTGCTACAACTGCAGACGAGTTGGACATCGAGCGGACGTTTGCTATCGTCCGAAGAGCAACCTATGTCACCGTTGCGGGAAGGACCATCCTGCCCCGCCAGAAGGAGAGCCACCCACGTGCACGCCGGTCTGCATCGTGTGCCATGGTGCGCATCACACAGGGAGCCGGAACTGCAAGTTTCGCCTGGCTCGCAAGCCACCGACAGGCCGACAGCAGAGCATCGAAAGAGAGAGCGAAGCTGGCAACGATAAGCGTTCCTCGAGGGCCACGGAGCGGTCACCGAGGGGTAAAGAAGGCAGAAGCAAAAGCAGGGGCCGGTCGAGTTCCTTCCCGCCATTGCCAGGGCGCGGGGGCGGCCAAGATGGTGGACGAGCATCCAGTACCAACAGCTGCGCACGCGACACCAACAAAAAGGTGAGCTTGTCAGGCACGGCCTCCCAGAACGAAACCGCTCGAGAGAGGGAGTTAGCAGCGCTGGTTCAGCGACAGGGAGACTTGATTAAAAGAATGGAAAACAGAATTGCAGAGATGGAACGCGCACTTAGAAACGACCAACGGCAGGGGACACAGGCACCAGCAGTGCAAGGCCTACAGAAAGCGACGCAAGAGGCGTCTGCTCGCGTACAGGAGAGTGCAGCTATGGAAGTGGAGAATCGGGGGACAGTGAAGAGACCACTGCCGGGGGATGAAGTAGCTAACGCAAAACGATTAGCCGAAACGTCACCAGTAGACATGCCACAGCCTGTTTTTAAAGTCATTAGTCTTAAGTCGGATGTAACAACACTTGCGGATAAAGTAGGCAAACAAGGGAAAAGACAGGATAGGTTGGAGGCTCGAGTCGAAAAGATCGAAGCCAGAGTAGACACAATAGAGGAGCGTCTCGGCATGCTCTCCACTGAATTTAAGGATTCCCAAACTCAGGTCATGGGCATGTTTCAGCAGCTTCATACTCTATTGGAGGCAAGACTGCCTCCCATGGGTGGCCAAGTGCCATTAGTCAACCTGGTGCCTCATCATGGCGCCTCGCCAGCAAATTGAGGTTTGGCAGTGGAACTGCAGGGGCTTTCGTCAAAAGCGGGGTAACCTGCAGTTGCACGTACAAAATCTGGACAGTAAACCAGACATAATAGCCTTACAGGAGGCTAGTGGTTCAGTAAAATTACCTGGATTTAAGGCATTTACAGCGCCAGGAACTGATTCAAGGGGCGTATCACGCGTCTTCACAGCCGTGCTAGTCCATCGCAACATCACTGCCATTCAGCATTCCGTAGATAGCAGCAGGGAAGACTATGTCTTGCTTGAGATTTTGCCTAAACGAAAGTATGAGAAGAGTCTGTTTTTACTTAATGTGTATAGTCCTCCAAAAGATAAAGGATTGGGCTTGCCACAACTCCTGATTCAAACTCAACGGTTAGCAGCTCGCGCTCCGCTTATAGTGGTAGGAGATTTCAATGCGCCTCACCCGGAGTGGGGTTATATTCGAGCCAGCCCAAAGGGCAATCGGCTTTGGCAAGTTGCCGGGGATCTGCGATGGACGCTGTTAAACAATCCACAAGATCATACGAGGATAGGCAACAGCATAAGCATGGATACCTCCCCAGACCTTACGTTTTTTGAAGGCATCAGTAATGCAAAGTGGATTAACACGGGACAAGCGCTAGGAAGTGATCACTATATTCTTTCCACGACGTTTAGCGCTGCGAAGCATAAAGACAAAGTGAGGGGGCATAGAATTACAGATTGGGACAGATTTAGGAAAAACAGAGCAGACACTGTAAACGGGAAAATTAATGACCTGGATGCATGGGTACAGGCGCTCAAGGAGGATGTAAGTAATACCACGGTAGAAGTGCCAGTCGAGCAGGAGGAGTTTACCGCTGACTCGAGACTATTACACATGTGGGAAGCGCACGCGAGTCTCTTGAGAAGGTGGAAGAAGCAAAAACATAATGGCGTCCTTCGCAGAAGGACTGCCAAGTTAGAACGTAAAATCGAAAATTATACAATCGAGTTGCAATCCAAGCAGTGGGGCCAGATTTGTGATCGCATGAATGGACAGTTTGGATGCAAAAAGACATGGCAGCTGTTAAGGCATCTTTTGGATCCGGCAGCAACAAAATCGGCGCAACGGGGGCAAATGACTCGGTTAATGCATCAATATGAAGGCACAATTGGAGAGTTTATACAGGAACTCCGGAATCGGTACATAACTGATGGAGTAGACGGTTGCTTACCACACTACTCGGGGGTGGAAAACTCAGACCTAGATGAAGAGTTCACAATTGCGGAGGTGGAGTTTGCCATGGGGCAGCTGCGTACTACGTCTGCCGCAGGTCCGGATGGAGTTACTAATAAAATGCTGAGAAACCTAGATTTCAAATCGGTCGGGGCGATCACTGACTTGATAAATGAGTATTGGGTGGCCGGGGAGATCCCAGCACAATGGAAGCATGCTAGGATTATATTTATTCCGAAGCCAGGCAAGAAACTCTGCTTGGAAAACCTGCGCCCCATATCGCTGACATCATGCGTGGGCAAATTGATGGAGCACGTGGTTCTCAACAGGCTTCAGAATTATGCAGAGGACAAGGCCATCTTTCCCCCAACTATGATAGGTTTCAGGGCCAATTTGTCCACACAGGATGTCATGATACAGTTAAAACATGATGTAGTCAATCCCGGGCATGGCACGGGCACCAAAGCTGTACTGGGGCTGGACCTGAATAAAGCTTTCGACAATGTTTCGCATGAGGCAATAGTGAATAACCTATCGGAAATTGGCCCAGGGGTCAGGACATTTCGCTACATCAGATCATTCTTGGAGGGCCGAACCGCAGAAATTTCAATAGGAGATATCAAATCGGACTCATTCGCGTTGGGAGGCAAAGGGACGCCGCAGGGTTCAGTTTTGTCACCGTTCCTGTTTAACATCGCCTTAATTAAAATACCGCCGAGGCTGGAGGAGATACCGGGACTCAAACACACATTTTATGCAGATGATATTACTCTATGGGTAACCAGGGGTAGTGACGCGCATCTGGAAGAAACACTGCAACAGGCAGTTAATATTGTCGAAGAGTTGGCAGGGGAGGCGAGACTTTCATGCTCTCAGCCAAAGTCCGAGCTCTTTGTGGTTCGGGACAAACCCAGAGGGCTACATGCAAGACACTATATTCCGCCACCGCCGTTAGAGGTAAAGGTAGGGGTAGGCCGGTAGCTGAAGCTCAAACGATTAGAATTCTTGGCCTATATCTGCAAACTAACAGGAAGAATAGGGTGGCCCTTGAAAAACTTAAGACCGCGGTCAATGCTACTGTCAGGCTAATCAGAAGAATCGCTAACCGTAAAAGCGGGGTTAAAGAAAAAGAACTCTGTAAGCTGGTACAGGCGTTTGTGCTCAGCAGGATTACTTACGCGACACCTTATATGAAGTTGGATGCCGCAGAAAAAAGTAAGGTCGAGGCTATGATCCGGCAAGCTTACAAGGCAGCGCTTCGGTTGCCTAACAACGCGCCTACAGAAAGGCTGTTAAAACTAGGGGTACAAAACACCCTGGATGAATTATGGGAGGCGCATCTGGTGATGCAGCACGCTAGGCTTTCGACAACCAAAGCGGGCAGGATTATATTGGAAAGGATTGGCATTGGAGCAGAGGCTCCCACTGGGGACACTAAAATTCAGGTGCGGCGAGAGTTACATAAGGCCCTGTACATAAAACCTTTGCCCAAAAATATGCATCCGATTCACCATACGCAGCGCAGGCAGGCAAGAGCCAGAGCTTTACACGTTGAGTACGGCGAGTACAAAGCGGCAGTCTATACAGATGTTGCGGAATATAAGGACAAAGACGCTTTTGTGATTGTGGTGGTGGACAGGCGGGGGCGCTTGATCACTTCTGGATCGGTCAAAACCCGCTCCTCGGAAACTGCAGAGGAAGCGGCAATAGCGCTAGCTATAACTAATTCGCAGTCAGATTTGATTTTCAGTGATTCAAAGACAGCCATCCGAAATCTGGCGAGGGGCAGAATATCGGCGACCGCTGCACGATTTCTGCATAGGGCCACGGGACGAGAAACGAGAGAAATAGAAATTGTCTGGGTACCAGCACACTCTGGGAACCCTGGGAACGAGGCGGCTCACCTGAATGCTCGAGGTTTCGTCAGCCGGGTAGGTGAGCCGCCAGTTCCGGGGAGGTCCGCGAGAGATGGGCTGGTGTCTTTTCATGACATAACGAATCATTATAAACTAGAGCGGAGGTTTTATCCGCCCCCGCACAAGCGGTTGACTAAGTCGCAGGAATGCGTCTGGAGAAAACTGCAGACGCGATCTTTTCCCAATTCTTACGTGTTGAACAAAATGTACCCGGAGGAGATTAAGCCGCAATGCAAATGGTGTCAGGCTGTGGCAACATATGATCACATACTTTGGGAATGTAGCATAGTGCCGCCGCCGGTGGATATTATGCGTGATCCCTCTCTTGAGCACTGGGAGGCCGTGTTGACCAGCTCAGACCCAGTCGTCCAGTTAAGGGTCGTGGAGTGGGCCACACAGGTCGCCGCCAACCTTGGGTTGATGGCCATCTAACACGGAATCATACTCAGTTGCTTTCTGACGAAATAAAGTTTTTCCATCCATCCATCAGCACGTCCGGCGTCCCTCCGTCACGAAAAGAGGGAGACGCAGTTTTGTCTGGGTAACGCGCCGGTTGCCATCGGGCCGCGCCGTCGGACGCTGGTCGCGTCTGGCCTCAGGCTATAGAGCGCTCGCGTTTTGCTAACGTAGCGTCGCTCTGCCGAGCGTGTGCGCGCGTCAACGCTACATTGGAGTATGCTTGGTCCTTCATGATGCGCTTGCGGCTATTTTGCTAGCTCGACCGTATACCACATTTGGTGTTACGTGCATGGCGGCAATGAATGACGAAATATACTACTGGTGCAAACATGATAACCCTGGCACGCGTGTCATGTAAGAACCTGACAACATACCACGCTCATAGCGTGCTCGCGGCCGTTTCGCTAGCTCTACATATACTAAATTTGGTGTCACGTGACGTCAATAGATGATGAAGGTAAACGACACATCCCAACCATAATAATGACATGGAAGTCATGTACGGCATCATTTACCTCCATCTCGTAACTTTGTGCTGATCTTAAAGTGGGATATTAACATTTCTCATTCGTACTTCGCATATCATCGATTCCCCCTGTACGTGCGATCTGCCATTTTTTTAACACACGAACGTGACGGCTCCCTGCTCTCCCATGGTTAAGTACAGAGTCATCTTGCTAAGAAGCGCAGCTACTATAACAAAGAACACAGAACACACAACACAAGCACTATAAGCGCTTGTGTTGTGTGTTCTGTGTTCTTTGTTATAGTAGCTGCGCTTCTTAGCAAGATGGATCCTTACCAACTGGCCCGATACAATTGTTTATTAAGTACAGAGTACTTGAAATCATTGAACGCTTTTTCTAAACACGACGAGGAAAGAAATGTGTTCATAGTTACGAAAACAAACAGCGCTGTTCACGCTATTAAAAAAAAAAAGAAGGGGCGAGAATGAATAGACGAGGAAATACATTACCAAATAATTAAACCGTCAATAGATCAACGAGCGCTGCTTGGCCAGTAAATGGCCCTTGCGCCACTAAGCCAAATAAACCGATCAATAGATCATCTCGCCATTTAGGAAATAATCAACCAGTCAATCAATAAGTCAGTGAAGTGCTCCTTACTGCGTGCTTGTATATATGACATTGTGTTACAATGTTCTGCTAATACTGCTATTTAGTGTAATTAATAACTATTCTCAAAAATTTTTGTTATTGAGCTAATTGGTTTTTCACCTCTTCTAAGACTAATTCTCTCGTCTGCGTATTAATATTGAGATAATGAATTACTAACATTGTTATATAGGTTGTAACAATACAAAAAAAACATAGTATATTCCTTAGAATGGCATTGATTTCAGGACACTCTGCTTGCTTGCATGTTTGGAACGGAAGTGGTAATTGTACATCATCAGCTCTTCTGGTCCTGAACTAAATTTTTCATCCAAGTGTTTCAGTCTTTGAAATCCTTCATAGCATTCCTGTCATTCGATAAAGACTAAACCTTGGTTCCTTTCAGCAATTAAGTACGCTAACGTGCTGTTAAAAATTGTGTCACTTATTAGACCTTTATGAGCCTTACTTGGCCTTGCGCCAACTTCGTGAAAAGACATATTCGTTCAGCTACCTTCCTTGAATGTTTGAATATTCACTAATAACCGCGCCTTCTTTCACAGAAGCGCTATGCATTGAGCGATGGTTATTCAGTTAGACGGCGACTCTTGCTTATTAAGGATCGAATGGCGTCGTCCCCAAGATGAAGTAAACAGGGCTGTTTAGAAAATAAGGTAAAGCCACTTTAAAACAAAAGGTGCAAGGAAACTGAGGTTTTATGGCAAGAATTCCCGATACAGGGGCTTAATGGAGGCATGCACCCATCCTCCTAGGCGCATTCACGCTTGAACACTCCCCAAATTTATCACCGCATAAGATTTTTTTTTTTGCGTCAGTTTTTTTTCCCGCTTACAATATGTGTGCAGCGTCACATCTTGTACGGGGATCGAGCTTATTTTGAAACGATGATGCAATTTGGACGCGCTAAGAATACGACAAATGAATATAGCGAGAAACAGCAATACTTTATTATTATTATTATTAATATTATTATTATTATTATTATTATTATTATTATTATTATTATTATTATTATTATTATTATTATTATTATTATTATTATTATTATTATTATTATTATTATTATTATTATTATTATTATTATTATACAGAAGAGGCTGAACAACTCAATCATTCCCTATCGGAAAAAAACGAATGGTGGGCATGGTGGAAACCACCACCCACTATTATAGTGGATTAATGTAGTGGGTGAATGGTGGGAAACGCCCACCATGGCGCATGGTGGGTATGGTGGGTGCTGCAGTGCCGGCAACACTTGAGCGCGAAATGACGTCAGAATCACCGTGACGAGCTGCCACAAAAAATAAAAAAGAATTCTATAAAAACGGTATAAAAAACACCCGTCCCGTAAAAAAAAAAAACAAGGCGCCACGGAGGATCGATCGTGCAACCTGCGGATTTCCGTTCGAAGACGCTAACCACTGCGCCACACCAACATGATGATAATTGCGTGTTAAATACTTAGTTGCCATACAAACTTATAAGGTTCAACTTTGTTATGTTTGTCGTGTACACAACATAGACAAGATCTACACCTGCTACTAAATATTGCACATTTATTAAACACAAGCAACTGCGGCCTTTAACGATTGTCAATATGTTAATGACACTAGTGCTGTTTTTTGCAATTCACAACTTCAAGAAAAAAAAAACCAAGTGGACTGGGGAGCAGCGACAGTTTACCGGCGGGGTCTGCCAAGTTTAATATCCGTTTCGCGCTCGTTCTAAAGGGCGACATCTGTTCACGCTTTATGACGCTTCTAGGCTCATTCCATAGATACGCCCGCCTAATTTATTTGATTGAGTATTGGGATGCTTTTCGCGCAATGTAGAGGGTGGTCGCGCCAGCGCAATGCTGTAGGTCTTTCGCTAAAGCAACAACTACATAACGGCTTGGCCAAAACGAATGCAGTGTGCCGGAAACATTACGCTATCATATTGTTTCACCAAGCACACGAATTGCCACGTCTGAGTTCTCGTACAAAAGCTAGAGAAGTGCCGGCGAGTGTGACCGGCGGCTGTCGGCGAGAAGACACTTAATTACGTTCTCTGGGAGTGCTTTAATCGCGTCGCATCGATGTTTGTTGCTTCTTGAGCGGACACCATACACAATGAAAAATGCTTCATTTAGGTTAATTGATGCCATATGGCTGCGCTGTATTGTCATACTTAATCATCGTAATCATGTATTCGGAAACCCGGAAGCACGGATAACACAATTGTACGGGCTCGGTCAGTAGGCCTAACCTTTGGTGGAAATCATGGTGGTAGAACATGTAGTGTACAGATCCCAGCTTTGTACACTATATAAGTTGCACGCCATTATAAGCCCACCCATCATCTGCTTACTGCTTCCCAGCATTATCGCGATGGTGGGCAGAGCTTCTCAGCTTGGTACACCATGTGGCCCACCATAACAAGCAGCACCCATCATCTGCTTAGTGCTTCCCAGCATTATCGCAATGGTGGGCAGAGTGTCCCATTATTGCCCACTATCTAGCCTCTGCTTTCCACCATCATTTCCACTTTACCCATCATCTGTACACCATACCAACCAGTATGTCCCAGCATAACCACCATAATTTCCACTACGTCCCACCATAGCCATCATAATCTCCACCATGCCCACTATTATTTCCACCATGCCCACTATTATTTCCACTACTCCCACCATGTTTTCCAGTATCCACCACGGCAATTTTTCCGATAGGGTTGACGCATCAGCTTGAAAGCTGCGGTTGTGGCCGAAATGCAAAGCCGCGCTTATCGCCATTCATGCGTGACCTCCTCGTTCGACGCATAAGCTCAGCGGATGCACTGCTAAAGGAACCGCGGAGCGTCGATTGTGCATGTATGAATTATGTAATTCCTGTGGCGTCTTCACTGTTTCGGGGGACTAGGCCTATATGACGGTGCAGCACCTTGCCGTTTGGGGGAATTCGCTGATGTTTTGTGACTATAATCCGAACGTCTCAGTTTAATGAATTGTATGCACGTACGAAACGACTTTGTTTGGTGCTGAGAATCGTTCTTTCTCGTTTTTTTAGGGGCGAAGCTTCTTATAGCGGCACCCGTTCGTCCCTCGTAGTCGTTGTAGTATGTATTAAGTATAACATTTTGACCACTAAGGTGGTGCTGGTGAGAGATTTCTTCTGTGCGTTGTTGAACAAGAAAAAATAGTATTCAATGTACATGCCAATGGCTTCCAATGGAGAATGAGAGACAGGAGCATTTGGCTTTTAGTTAACATGCACGCTGCGATCCCCATTAGCAGCCATTGGCATGTACATTGAGCACCATTTGACAAAAAAGGGTTGCTACGTTAGACTCGCTGAGTGTAACCTCCTTAGTTTTAGAATGGTTTAGCAATTGTTGAGCTGCAGTGTCATGAATGCAATGAACTAGTATATACTATGAATGAACTCGAGGTGGTTAAAGGTGGGAAGTAGACCCGAAGCGCAAGCCGTAAGAAAATGTGCGTGTGCCACATCTCATTTAGTCCTTGGAATGTCCGCTGGATGGCGGTGCTTCTATATGGAGAATATATGATGAAATGATGCGAGATGGTAGTACTTGGAGTGCTGAATGGATGGACGAACGGACGCACAGACAGATGCATGGATGGACGCATGAACGGACGCAGGCGCGGATGCATGGACGAACGCGGGGACGGACGCACGAACAGACGCACGCACGGGCGGGCGGATGGACGCATGGACGGTCACACTGACGGACGCATGAACGGACGGAAGCAAGAACGAATGGACGGATGAATGCTTCGCCCCACTCTTCTCCATCATTCACTCCGTGGATATGCTGCCAATTTTTTTTATGCTTCCTTCTCGCTGTAACCGGGATAACCGGAGTCGCCAAAACAAAAGCCTCCGAGATCGAGAGGCGCTAGGTGACTGTTCCGCTAGGGCAGGGTTCCCAAATCCACTTGAGCCAGCGGGCATGCAATTTGGTGCTTCAAGAGCCGGGACTGTCAAAGAAGGCAAAGGGAAGGGTGGAGTGGAGTGGAGAGGAGATTGCACAAATGATGAGCGAACGTCTCCGTTTGAAAATAAATTATATACGAGCCACTTTTCGACGACACCTGATGCCAGGATTCCACCATGTTGAAGTGGATCTTCAAAATGACGGCACCTGTGACACCGAATCTTCGTAGATTGATACGCGGGGTTTAATGTCCCGAAACCACCGTGTGAATATGACAGACGCCGTAGAGGAGAGCTCCGGAAATTTCGACCTCCTGGGGTAATTTAACGTGCACCCAAATTTGAGCACACGGGCCTACAACATTTCCGCCTCCATCGAAAGTGCAGCCACCGCAGCCGGGCCACCGAATCTTCGTTTTGTTTTTGTTTCATAGCTGTGATTCAACGCATGAGGTCCACATGAGGTGCCTAACGAAAACAATGATTTATACCATTTATGCGTGTGTAGCTCACGAGCGTCCTTATTAAGCAAAGAAATGCTGGGCCAAGACAGTTTGTGTAGCCCGTGGGCCTGGTGTTTGAGAACTGTGTGCTATAGGGGAACTGGGCATGCATCGTCGCATTGTGACGACAGCAGATTGGGGCCCCGACTTGAGGCTGAAGGCTAATAGCGAACCCTCTCTCCTTGTCATTTTATCTATTTGTTTTTCCGGCCTCGTTCTACTTTCTTCAGCGCCGGGCAGACAAATCAGGTGACCTAGTTCACCCCTCCAGTTCACTTTCTTTCTTTCTCGCGTGTACTTACCAAAATAAGTGAATGGGCTATTAGAGGCCCACGGGGTCATCTCCATTATGATGATGATGATGATGATGATGATGATGATAATTATTACATCATACGCATAGCGTTCACCCCCAAAGGGGGTTGGGCCAAGAACCGGGGGGCAGGATGCCTAAAGTATTGGACTGTGAAACTGAAATCAATCTGAAAAATTAGTTTAGAAATAAAAATTTCAATAAATAAAAATGCTTACTGAGTAAGCGGTCAGAACATCTCTGTTTCGTGAGAATGAAAACAAACTGACAATAATAATAAGTAAAGATAGACTAACACGGTAATCTTCTTATTGCTTTAATGTAGTCAAACACAGCAGAGCATAGATCTCTGCGGCTGTGTCATAATGAAGTGCCGCCAAGTGATAAAATTACAGTAACATTTATTACTATTCGTAACGTCTGCAATGGGGCTTCTAGGAATTTTGTTCTCTCTGATAAGAATAGCGACGACAGAATCAAAACAAAAGTTTAATTGTTTCCATTTAGTTGCAAAAGATTCACAACGAGGATACCTTAGGTCGACATTTCTTTAAGTAATCATTCAGTCGTGCAACTGAACAGTGCAATCTGGTGTGTGTAACTTCTAACTGGCGACCTACAGACCACTGTTTATTCCGCATATTTTCTTGCGATGCGACAGCTACCTCCCTTTTTTTCAAAAACTACTTATTGTACCTTCTTCGCCTCCCTCCTTCCCCTCCTGAAGATTTATGCAACTAACGTGTTTTTGCAATGCCCACAAGATTGAAGGCATTGTACACTTCCGGTACCTCACCTTGTTTTGCACTGCCTCCAGGTTCGGCCCACCTCTGAGAAGGTAATCACATTAAGCGATGACTTCGCCCTATCATGTCACGCTATGCTACGTAATGGTGACGTCACAAATTTTGGTGACCTCTGACGTCAGGGAGACGTCGTATGGGGACGTTTTCACGGGATAATCTTTGCATCACTCGTGTCGACGCCGACGCGGGACGCTGGTCTATTATCACGTTTGATAAGTCATACATGACTCTCGACTCAAGAACACGGGATGATCGTGTGAAGTGCTTCATTATATGCAATTGTGGACATAATGAGGCACCAGTGTTTTCCACTGTGGTACATCAGCCAGCAAAATGTTGTCTTTCTTTGTCATAATGAATACGGGTTTCTCAATCGAGCAACTGAAACTAGTGGAGGCCTAATCATGCTCGCGATTCCCGAAAACTGTAACGCTGCTTAAAAGCAGTCCTCTTTATATACTCCTTCTCTCTCTTTCACCCTCTGTCGCAGACACCGCTTCCGATATAATGTGATTTACGCGTTCAACTAGGGATGGGCCACGGCTGCCATCTGTCCACCACACGAGTTTCCACTTCCTTCCGGTTGAACACACAAGGTGCCTCGTCTTGTCTCGGTTGCTGGGCATAGCCACCGATTACGGTCACTGGGCAGTGACTGGTCCCAACGCTAACCGATCGCGTCTTTCTTCTTTATTGTCTGGCGTTGGTCATCAAAGTTTGTTCCTGCGTAGAAAGCGGCGGGCAATATAGGATAGGAGGGATCATTCGCACCTCGATTCTCACTTCAGCTGTCTCTGCCAGCGCTCTGCCGATCCTTTTACCGAGCTGGAACCGTTCCTTTCTTAACAGCTGCGCCAATGAACAGAACACTGAAACAGGCCCTAATATTTGTGGGGCTTTCTTTTTTTCAGTTGCTTTTCTCTTTCTCACTGGAAAAAAATTGACCACCGTTAGAAGCAGCTGCCTTCTGTCAACGCCGTAGACAGCCGTTTCTGGCACAAACGACGGTTCATGTTTGGTGCGTTCCACGGACATTTGGGCTTGGAGCGTTTTTTTTAATTTTATTAACTTCGAAATTATTTCACCGTATTTCCTTCATTTCTTTTTTTACGTATGTTTTGCTGTGCATGTCGTTGCTTTCCGTGGTGCCGGCTGCTTCTGTCCGCATGACGAAATAACTAATAGTACAATCAAAATAGCAAAGATTGTAACTTACCTAAATATTAGCTCCAGACGAAAAAACGGGCAGCACTGAAGTCGCATGGTTTCAAAAACAAGTTGAAATACACAAGAAAGGCTGAAAAGACGTAGGCAACTTCTGAACAAATCTACATAACGTAACTTAGGGAAAAATACAGATACAAGATAAGCACTTCGAGACGCGAAATGTGTATAAAAAAAATCAAGCAACTCAGAAAGTGCTTGTAGCATTATAATAAACAGAACTTTCAGATGCGTAGTATTCGAAGGTCGCCGGTTCGGATCATGGCGGTGGCAATTTATCTTTTCGACCACTTTTTTTTCTTCACATTTACATAGCGATTACTTCTAATAACATCCTGCATACATCTTCTGACATCTTAATCGGTTAGTTTGCATTAATATTTGGTCTAGCAAAAATAAACCAGTCCTTAAATTAACATTGCTTTTCTTCTGTGGCACTATATGGCCACATTTGTTCCTAGCAAGATAGTGTCATAAAAAGTCGTGGTTGCACATAAAAATCAATGAGAGCCTTAAGATACAAAAAAATAATGTTTGTTCCGACATCAACGAATCCCACTAAAGCAGGTTACGATCTCATTAAACTTGGCATCTTTCGTGGGATGCTACACGGTACAGTGGTCATTTGACAATTTAGCTTATTGTATTCGGGGATTTGCCTCTTGCAAAGTGATATACAAAAGTGATATTTTTGATATGGCTATAGCGAGACGTGCGTAGAAAATAAAAGCAATTGTTCAGTCAACAATTGTGTCTTCAAAAAAGACTCGGAGCTATGGCTGTGTATATGTGCTCTACTTCATAATGTTTGCTTCATTTCATAATGTTGTTTGCATAATGTTTGCGGGTATTTTCATCAGGTATCATACGTCCACTGAGTGCTTAGCCTTTTCTTTAATAACATCGTTCTATACAAGTCAACGTTCGAGCTCGTCATGACGAACACCCTCACGTCCGCATTCGGCTAGTGGCAGATGAGGGATGTGTATACGCATGCAACGAAAGATATAAATGACGGCACTCGTGCAAACCGGAAGTCCACACTCGCATTCAGTTGACCGGACACATACGCGAACAAAAAATAAAACACAGCATATCCACGGAGTGAATGATGATGAGTGGGGCGAAGCGTCCATCAGCCGGTCCATGCTTCCGCCCGCCCGTTCGTTCCTGCTTGCGTCCGTCCGGGCGACTATCCGTGCGGCCATTCATTCGTCCGTCTGTCTCTCCGCGAGTCCGTCCGTGAGTCCGTTCATACATCTGTCTGTCTGTCTGTCTGTCTGTCTGTCTGTCTGTCTGTCTGTCTGTCTGTCTGTCTGTCTGTTCGTGCGTCCATCCCTCCGTACATCCGTGCGTCTATCTATCCGTCCGTCCATCTCCTAGAGAGAAGTCTCTCGGTGCAGCCGTCCATGCGTCCATCTAGTGAACGCTCCAAGTAGCACCATCTCCCATCTAGCATCCCCTGTGGCACATACCCGCTCTAGAGCGGGTATGTGCCACCGGTGGCTAGGTACTACTACGTACATACAAGGAATGGACAGACCCACGCCTTAAAAAGTTTCGCCCCTAAAAAAGAATGATCGGTACTGGTGAAGCAGGCGCCTAAGACGATTTCGTGTTTAATTTCTGAGTGGAAAACTGATTGCTGAAACGCATAACAAAGTTAAAGCTAACTACTCGGTAACGGCGAGGGCAGCGGCGGCTGCGAAAAGACCCTCATGCCATATGGAAGGCCTACGCCGACGCGTCATACCGGTAAATCTATGGCAGGGGCACGCGCGTTGTTTGAGCGTAAGTTTGTGTCTCGGGAATTGGGACATGCGTGTCTTGTCTGCGACTGTCTGCAGTTCAATGCTAACTTCTCTGCGCGAGAATCAACGTAGAGACACAACCTATAGCATCATCGCCTATATAAAGCCTTGAAATAACCTAGAAGCTTCCTAGATGCATCACCTCGATAAGGCCTAGAAACAGCCTTGAAGCAACAAGATAGCTTAAGTTTTGTGAAGTCTTGAAGCAACAAGATAGCTTAGGTCTGGCTTAGTGTATACAAGCTTTGCCTTTTTTTTTTCGTTATTTACAAACGAGGCTCACAGGCACGCTGGGAATGTTTTCAGGTGCTTTACTTGTCTTGTTTTTTGTAATGCTTACACTCTGCGTGTGTTTTTATGTGGCCTGGTGTGCCTGCCTGTTTTTATTTAATTATTTTATTTTATTTTATTTCCGTCTCTCTGTCGTGCTCCTTTCTGTCTGCGTCTTTTTTTCCTTCTATTTGATCCCATGGGTTGGTGAACCTTTCGGCATAAATTTGCTAGGCCGTTTCTTTAGATTGTCCCTGTGGTCTTCTCGTATGCTTAGCAACACCCCTTAACAACACCCCTTAACGCAATAATTAATAGCAACACCCCTTAACGACATCACCATGAGGGAGAAAAAAAATGAAAGAAATCGAATATCCTTACCCTGTTTAAACAAGGGAAGTAAATAAGAATGTGTTGGAAGGAGCATTTTATATATTCCCGAGAGGTATGGCTTGATATGCCGGGTGTGGTTCACGCATAAAGAATGAGGGCAGCGTATGTTTCCGTCCTCTCGATTCATCAACCATGCACGATAAGCAGAAACGCAAGGCATGTCCTCTTCCTGTTATGGTTTCCCGCACACCCATGCGCGTATTTTGTTTTTGTTTTTCTTCCTTTCTCGCACTATGTGGTAGCTGCGCAAACTTCGATGTTTACGCGACCGAAGGCGACCTGTCGTCAACACCGTCTGTAGCACGACGTTTGCCTTACGTTAGCACGAGTACATCGGTTGCAAGGTTGTATACCCTGGAATTTGTGTGAACGCTTTGTGTAACCGTCATATTTTGGTGCGATACGCCATTTGTTTCGGTGACCATTTGTCTGTCGCAAGTTTGTGCGCCGCCTGGTTTCTCGTACAGCTGCCTTTTTGTGCTCCCGTGCTTGAACGTCGAGGATAAAGTGCGAACTTATTTTTAGCCATTGCAAGGAAGCCGACTTGGTTGATCTTTAAAACGAGCACATATATATTTTTTTAATGTGTCTTCTGTCCTCATTCTTCTTTGATTTGATTTAATAAGGGGTGCCCAACAGTACAATTCTCGGTTACTTTTTTATCTACGTTTCATTGAGTTGACGTACGCGTGGCCCATATGTAACTCATGCGAGACGGAGGTGTGGATTAGACAATGTTGTGACGTCGCTGAGACGTGACAGAGACGTGATTGACGCAAATTGGTGACTTGAGTGAAACGTTGCACGGACTTGACAAAGGCGTTACCGAAAAGGGGATGAGACGTGACCTTTACGGGATTTAGGGCACGTTGTGCAACTGTATCGACTCCCGAAGAAGATTGAGACGAAGAGAGCAGATAATGGTTGCCCTAAATGAAGTCTTTCTGTACCATGCCTTTGCTTACGGCATCGGTTGTGTCCCGTGGCTTCCGTTTACGACCGGTGCGTTAGAAAAGGTCAGTATGTGTGAAGTCTCGTCGAAAATAATGTTGTGGCTGCATAGCAACGAATACTGACCTCGTTTGACTGTGTTGATGTAGTAGCTTTTGTGGCCCAAGTGTTTCATTTTGTGCTAACGAATAGCCGACACATCAACATTTTTTCTTGTTCCTGGTAATTGTCTTGCGTGTACACCTCTCTCACTGCTTCACTGTATTACTGATATTCCTGTAAGGGACAAATTACGAGAATAAGATTTGCAAACGCACAAAGGCTTTGAGATAAGCCGAAAAATTACTACCGTTATCTTCCGAATAGCTCTCCTCGTATGTCTTTAGTGCCATCATCATCATGACGAAGTGATCCGGAATAATTCTTTTCTTCCTGTACAACAAGTGTGTAGTTTCTACGCTGTGCTCACATTGAAACGTCGTACTGGGCAGAGTCTCGGGAACACTTCTTGACGAGTTCAAGGTCCCTAGCACCCCGTTACTGATCTCACTTCGCTCACGTCACCGTCGGCGTTCCTTTTCACCTCCGCGCCTCTCGCTTCCTGCGCGCCGTGTTCGACGACGCGAAGCTGCCCGCGATAGACGAAGGGCCGTGGTGCCGCGCGTCTCGAGAACGCCGAATGCACCGAAGTGCCAGCGGAAAGTGCTCGTCCCTGCCTAGACGACGCTCGTCGGCGTCCCACAAGGAACGACGCGGCAGAGATGAAGCACAAGCCGCGCTACGGCTGTCCGTTTCGCACCCGGTCCTCGTCTCCTGCGGGCTGGCCCTGCATTTGGGACGCCAGGACTCTCCACGGTAAGAACTTGTTTGAAATGGTTACTCGCGGAGTCGATCATATAGAGTTTCTTAATATAAACTAGAGGGGACTCTGGCGCTGCGATTGTTCAGCGACCATATGACTGATGGGTAGTACACGGATTGGCCTAGTCTAAGTACTTGCAGGCTTCGAAATAAACTTGTGACTTCGTTTATAGCTGTGTTTCGGTTTTGTTTCGAAGAAAAGGACTAACTTTTTTTTTAACTTCTTGACCCGATTCGAAATGGTAAGTCTGAAAGATTATGGTGTTGAAGTTAAACTTCTGAACGTTTGCTGATTTTCGTTTCGTGACAAAACAGCTTCAAGCCACGCGAACCCAAACAGAGCCAGAAACAGAAAGGTTAGAGAAGTCAGTGTACTACCCATCATTACCATGCTCGCTGAAGTGTCTTGCGTTGCAGCTCCCTTAAACACTATCGTCCATCATGCGTTTGCCACAAACGGCTGGAAGGCGGATGCCACCTGCAATGATACTCCCTGCGCCCTTCTGAAGAACTTTCTGTAACTAACGTGATTTCGCATGGCCTCTGAGATCGGAGGCATTGCAAGCGTCTGGCAATTCATTTGGTTTTTGCACTGCCTCCGTGACATGCCCACCTTTGACCAATGGACGATGTTATTGATGACGGCATCAATAGACGTCACAGTAGAGCGTCATGAAGATGTACGACGTCCCAAACTCTGGTGACCTGTGGTGTCACGATGCCGTCATGTCGGGACATCTCGGCATCGTCTCTTGCATTAGTCGTGTTGACAGTGACGCCACCGACGGTAAGTTTTTTTTGGTTGACGCATCCAACCATCATCATTATCATCAGCCTGACTACGCCCACTGCACGACAAATGCCTCTCCCATGTACCGCCAGTCAACTCGATCCTGTGCATGCTGCTGCCACTTAATACCGGCAAACTTCCCATTCTCCAAATTGTGGCTACGTGGGCTGGTTGGTTGGTGATGCATTTTTCAATAAAATTTCTGAAAAAACGTTCCCTGCGCACTAAGAAAATGTATTCTCAATTTCATCTGCCCACCTAAACTTTTGTCTCTCCCTCACCTGCTTGATTTTTCAGGAAAAATAATCAGTTACCCTTAATGATCCGCGGTTATCCTAGCTACGCCCTGCGTGCCCAGCCCATGTCAATTTATTCTTCTCGATTTAAACTATGACATCCTTAACCCCGGTTTATTCCCTGACCAACTCTTCTCTCTTCTTGTCTGTTAAGGTTACACCTACCATTTTCCCTTCCATTGCTTGCTGTACCGTCCGCATTTTAAGCTAAACCTTATTTGTAAGCCTCCAGGTTTCTAAAATACCGGAAAGATGCCGCTGTTATATACCTTCCTCTTGAGGGTATAGTAGTAATCTTCCAGCCATTATGTCAGAATGCTTGCCGAATGTGCTCCACCTCATTCTTATTCTTCTAGTTACTTCAATCTCGTGGTTTGGCTCGGTAGTTACTACTTGTCCTAAGTAGACGTAATCTTTTACGGCTTCAAGTGCACTGATACCTATTTTGAAGCGCTGCTCTCTTTCGTGGTTGTTGTACATTACTTTTGTTTTCTGGAGAATAATTTTAAGGCCTACTTTTCAGCTCTACTTGTCTAATTCAGTAATCACGAATTGCTATTCGTTCCTTGAGTTACCCAGCAAGGCAATATCATTGGTAAAGCGGAATTACTAGTGTACTCTTCGTTAACTGTTATCCCCAACTCTTCTTACTTTAGGCTGCTGAAAACCTTCTGTGAGTACGTGGTGAATAGCATTGGGGTAATTGTATCTCCTTGTCTTACGCCCTTCTTTATTGGTATCCTGTCGCTTTCTTTATGGAGCACTGCGGTGACCTCTGTAGATTTCTTGCGGGAAGTTTATATATGCATGATAGACACCCTTATTCCGCAGTCTCTTTATGACTGCTGATATCTTTACTAAACAAAGTGCCCTCTCATAATATTATGGCTATGTATAGTGGTTGGGCGAACTGCTGTTGTCTTAATTCTGTTAGCAATCAACTTTGTAAATAGCGTGTGTTCGAAGGAGAGCAAGCTGATCGGCCTGTAATTCTTCAAGTCCTTGTCGTCCCGTTTCTTATTGGTTAAGATGGCATTAGCATTTTTCCAAGATTCTGGTGCCCTCCCTTTCAGAAAACACTTCGTAAAGAGGGTGGCCAGTTTTTCTAACACAATCTGTCCTGCGTCTTTCAGCAGATCTGATGTTACCCGGTCATCACCAGCAGCTTTGCCTCTTCTGCATTTTCTCCAAGGTTTTTCTGACTTCTGTCATTACTTGTGGGATGTCATTTGGGTTACTGTTGGTTCTTATAGTAAGGTCGTGGTTGTCCCGGCTACTATACAGATTTCTGTAAAACTCCTGCGCTATATTAACTATCCTATTCATATTGGTAGTTATTTTGCCTTCATTGCCTTGTAGTGCGTGGATCTGGTTTTTGCCTATCGCAAGTTTTCTCTGAGAGCATGTTAAATTTCTTCCGTGTTATACCTTCTTACATGAAATACATTACGCTTAATAATGAACTCTGAAAGCGCTGCCACATTTATTTGGCCAGTTGAGTTTGACGCTTTGCTGCTTTGACGTTTCTTAATGATGTTATTCATCTCCTAAGACAGTTTGCTAGTGTCCTATCTAGCTACCGTACCACCAATGACTCCGTAATGATACTCATCAGATTATCATTCATTGTATCTACGCTATAGTAGGTTTCTTAGTTAAGAGCGAAGTATCTGTTCGGAAGCCAGACTCGGAATTCTTGTACTTTCCCTCTCAGTGCTAGCTCATTGTTTGGCTTCTTGGCTATTAGTTTATGTTGTTCTTTCATCAAGTCTAGGTGTATTCTAGACCTTACCATTCTATGGTCACTGCATCGCACCTTTCCAAGCACTTCCATACCCTGCATGATGTTTGGGTGTGCACTCAGTATAAGTTCTATTTAGTTTTGACTTGCGTTATTCTGGCTCCTCCATGTCCACTTACGGTTCACTCGTTTTCAGTAGAACGTATTCAAGGTCCTCAAACTATTGCGTTTTGCAAATTCTACTTATGACTCCCTTCTAGCATTCCTTGTACCGATGCCATAATTCTCTACTGTCTAGTCTCCAGCCTGGTTCTTCTCTACCATGGCATTGAAGTCGCCCATCAGTATAGTATACCGTGTTTTTACCTTACTCATTGCGTATTCCACGTCTTCATAGAACTTTTCAACTAGCGCGTCATCAAGGCTGAGTGTAGGCGCGTAGGCCTGTACCACCCTCATCTTGTATATTTTATTGAGTTTATCTTTATTGAGATTATCTTCATTCAGTGTATTTTTTATTGAGACCAACCGCTCTTTCATTAGTGCTATAGTATTCCACTATGTTGCTAGCTATATTTCTGTGGATAAGGAACCTCAACCCCAGTTCTCTTTTGTGAGCCATGCGATAGCAAAGAACGTGGCCATTCTGTAGCACTGTATAGACCTCATCTGTCTTCTTAACCTCGCTGAGCCCTATTACACCCCATTTAACACCCTCTACTTTCTTGGATAGCACAGCTAGACTTGCCTCACTAGTGGTTACAACGTTAAATTCGGCAAGTTCAGGTTCCAATGGCGGCTTGTCCGGACCCAAAGGCTCTTAGCACCCTTTGCTGCGTCGCGGATTTGACCGCCGCAGTGCTCAGTTGCTTCGCTGCCGCTGGGGACTGAGGGTCGAGAGTTAAAGGGCGCATACATGTGGGAGGTAGTGGCCAGATACTGCACCAGGGTGGCCAATTTTGTTATAGTGAAGGAGAGCGTTACCGGGGGTGGTCACCGGTGAGGCCACACTCCAGGCCTCTTAATGCAATTTCATCACGCTGACATCTTTTTTTTTTTTTCCAACCGTAGGCGTGCCCGACGTTGTGAATTACGGGAAGCAAAGTTGCACCAAGTGCCCCGACCCCGTCCTCTAAAGTCAAGTTTGACAGAAAGCAAGCTGCGCAGTAGATGTGAAAATGAAAATTTAGCGATGGCCGCAATCTGAAAACTACCTCCGATTGGTCCTCGGATAATCTGGAGTTTATGCGGGAAGTAAGCAGTTCTTTGCAGCAGCTTGGGTTTTCCGCTGTCATTATGGTCGAAAAACATGCGTATCCATAACACTGCTCTCTGCAAAATGAGGTGAAATTTTCGACAGAGTAAAAACATGGGGCCTAATTGGTAGTCCCCTTTAGATTAATAAGGGAAACAGGCACCCTCCTTCCATACCATATCCCCCCGCCTTCTTTTCGCACGTCTATGCATTTAAGGCTTTCGCTTTAACATCCTGTTGGTCTTTTGATCTATAATGGAATCTATAGAAATCCGGTCAGCCGTTGTAACTGACATTGTTATCGTCCAGTTGCAGGTGCGACGTGCTCGCCCGTTGGCGATCTTCTTTTGAAGGGAGCAGGAAATAACGGCCCTTTGTTTGGGCACGAGTAGCCCCTGTGGCTCGAGCGGAGGTGCATTTTTTGCAGCTGCCCGAACGTGACGGTCGTACAAAATCAGTTTTTTGACAGTGGTGATCGATTCACTACGGAATCTGCTCAGCTCTGCCAGTCGAGAGTGCGGAATGAAAGCATTCGTACGCTGCCAGGTGGAAACGAAAGCTGCTTTCGATCAAAGTGCACCCAATCTGTTCTCCCGGCTCCTGGGCGGATACTTTACTTGTTTATTTATTTCCACTTATATGTCATAATACGCTGCCTCGGAATTGATCGATTGAGTTTGATCATCTGTCATCCCACTGCACTGGTGCTGCACACTGCCTTTTCATGTGAGGTTGTATGACTGGAATGCCATTCTTTGAGAACGCACTTTCATAACTTTGAAAATGGTTGCTCCTGATATGGTTATTTATATAAAAAAAAGAATCGCACCTTCATAAACACAGGCAGTAGGGAAAATCACTCGCTGGAGTTTTGTTTTGGTAGCGTTCGCGTTTTGACGAAATAATGAAAGAGCGGTGGCGCTGCGCACATCCCAGTGCCACAATCAGTTCACGACAGGTAAAAAGGTCTATAGACCTTTTACCTGTCGTGAACTTCCCGTTAAAAGGTCTATAGACCTTTTTAACGGGAAGGAGGATCCCCCATCCTTTCTGGGCTGTTGCAGGAGAGTACAATAGCCAAGTTCACCACCTTGGCAGTGCATTTGGGGGGGGGGGGGGTCATGCACATTCACAACCAACCAGAAATAACTATAGCGGCGCCCAGGGAGCCTTCGGTAAAAAGGTCTATACACTGTGAACACGCTGTAGCATTGATCTAATACAATCGCAGCAAACCCGCTTGGCATGAGTGGCGAGGAACACTGTAAATTCCCCTTCCAAGCACCCACTGGTTGAGTTCCTGCCTCCGGTTCGCCGAATATTTAAAAAAAAATTGCGTAGCTTGTATTAATTTGCGCAAGACATGGTCGCAGCAGAGCTGTTGGGCAAATTTCGGCACCTCTTGTTAACCATCTGTACAAAGTGCTTTAGTGGTGATGAGCTCGTGTTGGTTAATGTTGAAGATAACTTTATATCTACGACACGCGGCCAACCTTCTTTGCAACAGCTCTGCCATGAAACTCTTCTTGACAGTTGAAATCTATGGTTCTGGTACAAGGTAAATACCGTATACATCACGATATCTGAGCATACCTTGACTTAGAACAAGCACAAGTCAACTGTCAGGATAATTATGAAAATTGATTCATTGGGCTCATTCCAAAAGTGTGTGCACCTTAGGGTTGCTTGAAGCGCGCGCCCGCATCCACCATCTTGGAGCGTAGACACAACAGCGTCGTCTGCTGCGGCGTCCGCCATTACGATGCCCTCTCCGCAACCGATGGGCAGCCAGCGCGTGTTGCGCGGCTGCATACAGAGTTCATTTTGTCAAAATTTGTCAAAACGTGTGCTACTCAGCCAACATGAGAGAAGTACAACGTTTTCTCATGGGTAGTGTGAAAGTCTCAGATTTATGTTCTGTAAACTTTCTTTTAAAGCCACATTAGCAGCTGGAGTTGCTCGCAGCAGAAAGCTACCGTCGACGCCAGCCGCGTTAACGCTTTCAATTAGCATCTTGTTGGACTAGTCTGTTACTATTTTTATAGGTTAAGGATGTGAAACGAACGCACCCAAGTACCATGACGTTTCATAGTATCTGTGCATTGTGTGCTTTCCACAAAAGTGTGAAAACAGTTGGCCAGCCGGCTGAAAATAAAGAATAGAAAAACGCGCGCTGCGTGAGAAAAAAGAAAAACTGTGATTGCGTAGCATATTTCCATATCTTGTTTTAGAATTATTCTTCAGCTACCTCATTTACAGAGCGCATCCTGCAGCGCACAGTGTTTTGAGTTTTTTCTTCATGTCTTTTTGCCTTACTGCAAACAGCAGATTGACAAAAAAAGTTGTTGACAACATATCATACTACTTGGTACTCTACATGTGGCTATTATGGTATTAAATCATTGCTCGCATGCATACACTATCAAAACAGATTTAGCGTGTTTCCCGTTGTAATAAATTGTAAATTAGTAATTAATATATATAGCGTTGATCGATATCGTTGAAACAAAGCAACCACACGGCTTTACAAGAATGAGGAAGTAAATTGCATATATATATATATATATATATATATATATATATATATATATATATATATATATATATATATATATATATATATATATATATATACACGGCAATTTCGGATGCCATAGCTTTATTGTAATGATAACCTTAATGAATTCAAAAACAAACGCTGCAACTCGCCGCAAGTTAACCGCAGCGCATGTCTTGCTTCCACGTCCACTGGTCCTCATCGTTTCGAGCTGGCGCAGGTGAATGCGTAGCGTTACTCGTGCTTGACTTCAGATAAATATTTTTTTCTCAGAGAGCCCTTGAGATGCTGTCATGCCTGCATGCTCTTTCTTGATTAAATATTCAGTTACAGCTCTGAGAAGATGCTTCAGGGTGAACAGGCTGTCTGTCTAAGATGTGATTCCTTTAAAGTGCTCTTCACAAGATTTGAGCGAACTCACAACCTCACCGCTCGGATAGCACAAGTTTTCACCTTCCTGAACACATTCCTTCAAAGCAGATAAATATGCACGCTCATTGCTCGCCGACCCCTGCATTGCCGCTCTGCACTGCTCAAAGTCCATTTTCTTCAAGATTTCTTTCATAAGGAATCCACAAATATGGTGCAAAATGCAGCACTTTATTGAAATCAATGCTTCGTGAAAAGAATTTCCCCATCATCAATTTCCTCTTCAGCATCTCCAAGACACGCTCTTTTCCTTTAGGAACCCTAGGTGGTCGAAATTTCCGGAGCCCTCCACTACGGCGTCTCTCATAATCAAATGGTGGTTTTGGGACGTTAAACCCCACAAATCAATCTTTTCCTTTAGGAAACCATGTCAACCAGGTACTTGGAGTTGTCATTGTCATAACTAGAGTTCGCTGGCGTTTGCAAAAGCTGACGGAGGCAGATAAGCTTAAAAGCGCATGTCATGTCGGAGGCTGTAGGAACGGTTTCTTTTTGGCGTACGACAGAAAAAAAAAACAATCTCCAAACAGTCTCGAAATAATCTCCCAGTCAGGAAGAACTTGTAGCCATCAGATTTCAGCAAAATATCTTGCAAACAAAGCACCGGTATGAATTTTAATGTGGAAAAGTTTCGAGTCTGAAAAAGCACAAGGGAATGTGAAGAGCAATGTCACAATTTTCAGACCTCCATCTGCTCTCAGACTTTTTGCGCTTTACCTTACACACTAAGGAAACCCTTGATGGATTCTGCTTGACTTTGTTTGCCAGGATGCGGCGAGGGAAATGAGCCTATTCGGTGGCTCATAGGCGCATTGGTGAAGCCGCGGCAGGCGGGTTTTTCCCGCGTTTCTTACTCCACGTTACGTGTCGAAGGAGCCGAGATATTGCATCATTCGCCTAAAAGAAACAGCCAAAAAACATGGACAACTATGTCCATCTATCGTATAATATACCAAGTAAAAGACAAACACTAAATGCTGCGCTGTTATCTATGAAACAATGTCAAAATATAAACATATCTTTTAGGCAGTGTTTTTGGTCTCGCCAAAGCGCTGTCTAAAAAATGCCCTCGCCAAACAATGCGCTGTTGGCCTCGCCAACCCGGCCGGCGGATCGCCGTCTGGCAGGTTGCTGCAAGCGAAGCGAATGGGTCTATAAGAAAGAAGTGAAAGAGGGCTGTTTTTTTCCTCAAAAACAGGGACAGTAAAAAAATATTCTTTGAAAGTGAACTGACGGTATGCGTGCTTTGACGGTATGCGTGCGGTATGCGTGCTTTGTTAAAAAACAAATAGTTGAAGGCGCCGGTAGAAACAAGCGCACAACGTAGGTGCACGTCTTCGTGCAATTGCAGCTTGACAACGCATTTGTTGCCATCCACAATGAATGAGTTAAGTACGCATGTACACAGCATGCAAATGAACGTGTATTTCACCCGGTGCACTGGTGATCTTTACCAGCCACGAGAGCCGCCTTTTCCGATCTTTCCGAAATGCGAACATCGTATAGCCATTTAGCGATTGGTTTGTGCACTGTGACACGCATTACCCGGGCACTTTGCCCGAGAAACGCCGCGCACGTGTCTCACTCAACCAACCGCGACTAGACGGGGGGGGGGGGGGGGAGCCGAATAGCCGCCGCTGATCGGAAGGCAGCACTCACCCTTTCGAAGAGGGACCCCACCCTGCAAGGGGGCGCCGGCATCGAGGAGCCATAGTGCGCCTGGGCTTGTTGCAGCACCTAGCGGAGCTCGAGTGAACCGCGAGCTGCTTTTTGTGTGGCCTCCGAGATCCACTCAGGCAGTGCGAAACACAAAGCTTACCAATGAATGTTTCGTCAGCAGGTGGTCTGTGCTGGAGCTGAGGTTTCGACGAGTCGACTTGTCGTCGTCCAGGCTGCAACGGTAAGCGCACTTTCAGCCTTAAAGACAATTCCATTTCTCGAAACGTCTGCTCCATCACACGCCCCCTGCTTACCAACTTTTACCAACGGCACTACCAGATGGCATCGATATCTCACGGAGTGCCTGCTCTACTTTATCAATACCAGCCAGATGTGGCCGATTCAACATAGATGAGGCGCTGTCTAAGGCAAGGGGAAAACATGAATGGCCTTTTGGCCGGCAAAAGATTATCGTCTTTTGACAACCTTTGCAGAGAAGCACGCAGATAGCAGTAATCTTTTTTTTTTAATTTGAACCCCAAGGAATACCTTAGAGAACTTAAATTCTAAGGGGTGAGCGCCACTATGGGGAACCTAAAGGAAGAATTATGGTGGCCTGTAACTTTTTTTTTTCATGCGCCTGCGCTGTCTCGGTTACTGCCTGTGCTACTTTCGAAACATAAGCTTCGAAGCTCTTCGACCAGAACACGTCTAGACACGCCGTTTAAGGTAAAATGAATCTCGCGAAGGGTTTAAGAAATGGGAAACTGATGGCACCATTTTCTGATTAGATTGGGCAGCAGGACGAAGGAGGCAACCTGCGAAGCGTAAAATTGCCAACTGAGCTTTCGCTATATAGTTCTTGCGCGGAGAAAGAAAGAAAACGGGCAACAACGATATCGATCCAAAAGCGGCGAGAATACCGAGGTCTCTCATCGAACTTCCCGCGGCGTACCTGGATCGTAGGTTCCAATTCATTTTCGGTGCTCTTCAGTCGATTTTCTTTATGAACGCTTGTTCGGTCACACATCTCCTATCGATATTCAGATCTGTATATACTCGTGTTCCACACGTACACTTTTTGTGTGCAGCGTTGTTTTTTTTTTTTTCGTCTCCTTACTACCTTCAAAAGGCGGGCATGTGCAGACTGACGTGACACCCCGGCTTAGAACCGGGCGAGCAAAGTTTTTTTTTTATTCAATGAATCAGGCATATTCATTAGGAATAGGGTGCTACCTATCTTCGATTTGTGGCGAGGCCGCGACTATGTGGAAAGTTCGATCGACAAAAATGGTGGCTTCGCTTGGTTTATGTTTACTATACTTCCATTGCATGCTGTGTTTCATTCCGCTTGTGCGCGAACAAAGACCTGAGCCCTCGAAATTTTTTTTTTGTTCGATTCGTTCACATCGTTATAGCAGCTTGTCGTGTCAATATATGGCTATTTTCAAGTTAGCCTTGACGAAAACCAATGCGTGATCGCCAAAACTTGTCGTCATATAGTTTAAACGAGAGGAAGCAGAAACTTCAGACTATAACGATTCTTTCGTTTTGAAGTTATTTATTGACGGTCTCACGGATTCATGTGTAAGATTCAGTGTGCTTGGAGTCCACTTAAAAAGGCTAGGAGTTATTCTGGTATGTTTAGATATGTCTGTGAGGTTGTGTGGCTTTTGATGCTATGCGTGTTCAGGCGCACCGCCTGACGTGGCACCATTTTTGTTTATTTATATTTGGCACAACATGAGAAGGTAGGCTACGTTAGAGCCGACTATCCCGACATAATAACAGTTATGTACACTATAAACACACAAAAAAGGCAAATTAAGAATAAAATGAGAAAACAACTAATTAGAGGTAATATGTACAATACTATATACATTAAGAGGGCTTATAATGCACGAATGAGCACATTATATATGGTCATAGTATAGTTCATATATCGGGACCACATTGCGGATATAGTCCGTAGCAATAGCGGGAAGGTATAATAGGAACTAAAGATAGTTAATTAGATTTGTGTCCATTAAAAATTATGGGGGACCCTCAATGCGCGCCTTTGATTATACGAATGTGGCCACGGTCCAAATATTATTCTATTCTTTAATGGTCGTCTGTCGGATCGGATGAAGCTATCCCTCAATTCAGCCCCTTGTTGATCGTATTGCGGACATTCTAAAAGAATATGCTCCTCTGACGCATTGACATGATCGCAGTGGTCGTAGTGCAGGGACGTTCTTCTTTTTATGCGGCATAAAAAGTGAGGTGTGTATGAAATACCTAATCGTAGACGGTGCAATAGCGGGTCGAATGGTCTATCGATCTTTTCATTAGGAGAAAATCGCAGAGACGGATCTATTTGATATAAGAGCGAAGACTTTGTAGTTTCGTCGAACAAAGCGTCCTTGCATAATTCGTGGCACAGTTCAGAAAGAACCGTCTCGCTCTCCGAGAAATATACGGGTGCTGGTGTCAGGTGAATTTTTTGTGTGCTGCAGTGGCGAATTTGTCAGAAACTTCGTTTGCTATCACTCCTACGTGACTTGGAAGCCACTGAAAACATATCTTGTGGCCGTCCAGATAACCGATTGTAATTTGATTTTAATATTTCGTATATGATGCTATCATCTATATGAAAATGAAAATCTTTAATCATTTGCAGCGCTTCTTTGGAGTCAGCATATATTACCCAGTTTTGCCTTCGCTGGCTTTCAACGATGAATTTTGAGGCTTGCACTATTGCAAGAAGCTCCGCTACTGTAGACGATGTATTTCGAGAAAGTAACTTTTTTCTATTTTATATGCCGGTATATGAAAAGTCGCAGTCGAGCTTTTGTGCATTATAGAGCCATTTCTTAAAACAAATGTAAAACGGTCTTGGTAATTGCGCATTTGTTGAAACGTTACAAATTTGGCTTCAAGGTAGTAAGTGTATCGAGGATATTATTTTTTCTATCCCCTTGATGTCCAAAGTGACTGGAAATGATGTAAGCTGCCAAGAAGGAAAATTGGTATCTGGACGCAACGAATATTGTTCTTGTTGAAGTGCCACCTCATGCGCTCGGAAGGTGTCACCGATTCGGCCGTTTCTTTGTATAAGATTTCCATGAAGCGGATGGGCCTTTGCGATACCATTATCAGAATAGTTTTACCACCACAACAACAATTCTTTGAACCGGTGCTAAACCGTGACGGCAGAAGGCGAGCTTCAAAACCTCGTCGCTCGCCTCGTGCAGCCTTGGTCAAGCCGAATCCCTTCCCCGGCCTCTTCGGCCTGTGAGCGGAAAGATCACATGACTCATACTTATGAGCACGTCATGCGTACACAAGATCACGAGCGTGTGGCGTGCCGTCTGCCCAAACTCCCGAGATGCATTGCGCTTGTCAGCACAAAATCGTCAAACCTTGTGACAGGTTCTTTAAGAGACCTTGCCATAAGATTCGCACCACCACGGCCGGACTCGACGCTCCTTCCGCACGCTCCTTATGGTGCATTCAGACGACAGATCGAATCCCGATGTGGCGGGACGGACGGCGCGTCACGTGACCTCACATCAGCGATTCCCCTCGTCCGCGCGGCTCGCGGACGAATGAACCCAACCTGTTTCTCACATCGGGATTCTGGCGGGGGAGAGCCGGTACTTCAGCGGAATAGCTTGGGGTCGGTGGCAACCAGTACACTTTTCGTCTGCTCGCGGCATGTCCTCCATGGCTCGCGGACAGCTGCATGACTGGTCGGCATCATCTACGCTTGAGCATTGTTTACTTAGTTTCCGGAGACTTTGTTCTCGGGTGATTAAATATGCAGAAATCACTTTTGGTGGTTCGGGAAATGTCGCCGCCGTCGCTTAACACGCGAGATTCTTAGCCGTCATGGTTGTGAAATATTCCAACTTCTGCTACCGGCGACGTGCCACTTCTAAAAAAAAAAAGGCGGGAGACACGTTTAGAAGTTCTACAAGTGGGGAATAATGTAGTTGAAAGAATATCCTGCTAGCAACTCCCTTTTCTCCTGAAAAATAACAATACTCGTTCATTTGTCACAACACGACAGACATCGCAGCCAAGCTTCGCTTCTTGCGGGCATCCATGTTGAATACTCTCAAACCGGTCTGCTGCCAGCGGGCGCAGGTGAGCGCCGAATCTGCTGTCGAGGGTAATCCGGCTGTTTTCCCCTAGGCTCCGTCCGTCGTGTGGATGCGCCTGCAGGCGGACCATCCGCGGATTAGCTGTCCGCGTCCACGACAAATCCGGATTCGGTCCGTCGTCTGAATGCACCATTACGGCCTTCTCAATACCGGCGCCGCGCATATATTTTTTTCTGACGCGTAGAGGGCAGCGCCACCTCACTGTAAGCTCCGCCGGCTCCCCGCGTCGCCGACTGCGACTTTTCTTGACTGCGTTCGATGACCTCGGGTAAACAATGCATCAGACACGCTCAGGCACGCTAACTGCACTAGCGTAGCCATGGTTTGTTGTTGCGTGCCGCTGTGTAAGTCACAGCAAGGGAAGACACCGGGTGTGTCGTACCACCAATTTCCTAGCGATGAGGAACTGTGTTCGAAGTGGAGGAAAAATGTTTCACGTGAAAACCTCGTCATCAATGACAAGTCCGCATCGACTGTAGTGTGCAGCAAACACTTCACGGAAAATGACTACGTTCCGGGATATCGTATCCGGAAACTGCGTCCAGGAGCCGTGCCCACGGTCTTCGATCAGTATCCTTCGTATATGGTCCCGGCTACGAAGAGGCCGCGTAAAGAACCTGCAGCGCGTGGCCCCTCGGCCACCTCGGCTCCTCGACAGCCGACGAAACGGAAAGCGGAGTCATCGCCGTCTACCTACGGGAAGTTCTAGTCCACCTTACGACAAAATAAATATTGCTTTTTCTCTGTGAATATTGTGCGCTGTAATGGATTACTGTTGCTTGTGACAACACGCGTGTGCGAAAATCCGGGAAAGCTGCCGGAATGGTTGCGACTGGGTAAGCGGTGCTCTCAGAGGTCGACGATACCATTTTAACCTCATCACATGCAACGACCGAGCTGTATTGTGTGGATAAAACGTTCATCTTCAAGAATTCAGGCGCCGCAGTTGGTTCTGCTCTTCGTACTCAGCGCTGTTATAATGGCCATAGTGCTGTGGCGCGCACACTGCGCCCGTGAACGCGCTTGGAGGCGGCGGAGCATGGATGAATGGATATGGCTGTACCCTTTAGATCGGGCGGTGGCTAGCGCCACCAAGCCGTAATACCTAATGAACCAAAAACTATATTTATTTTTGTTTCTTAAAAAGGGAGTTTGAGGATTCGTACTTTGCAGTGAAGAGTTTGATTTTCACTCGTGCCTTGACTTTAGCCACCAGTCAGATAACCTCCTTCTAGTTAAGTCTACCCGCTTAAAGTTTATTTTGCCCTCCCGATCCCTAAACCCCAGTGCTTTTAAAAACTCTGCGCCATCATCCTGAACTATAGGGTGAAGCCCTTTACAGAACATTATCAAGTGTTCGGCAGTTTCTTCTTCCTCTCCACACGCACTGCATACTGTGTCTACCCCTTCGTATTTGGCCCGATATGTCTTGGTTCGCAGTACTCCCGTCCTGGCCTCAAACAGTAGAGAACTATCCCGAGTATTATCATAGATCCTGCATATTATCATAGATCCTGCTTAAAAGTTCGATAGATCTCTAGTGCGGACTTCTTAATCATGCCCATTCTCCACATGTCAGTCTCCTTTTCCTTCACTTTCTTCTTAACCGATAGTTCTTTTTGGTTTGGCCACCTGCTGTTTTCTAAGTATTTACCAGTCAACTTCCTGGTTCGCTTCCTCTATTTTGTATCGGCATTCTTCATGTACAAGTAGCTGAAAACCTTCCTAACCCAACGCTCTTCCCCCATTTCTCTCAATCGTTTCTCAAATTTTATCTTGCTGCTAGCTTCCCTGCCCTCAAATGATGTCCATCCGATATCACCTTGTACTTCCTGATTTGGTGTATTCCCGTGAGCTCCTAAAGCAAGCCTACCTATTCCACGTTGCTTAATTTCTAATCTTGCTTGAACTTCTGATCTCATGCACAAGACCGAATTGCCGAAGAGCAACAGCGGTCTAGCAGCGCCACCCCGAACTTGCGGCGGCAGGCAGCAAAACACCCCAATGCGAAGGCCGTAAGAGAGCGCCGGAGAAGGAGTCGAGTCCGGCCGTGGCACCACATTATAAAAAAGTAAAAATAATAAATAGGCTGCGGTTTTGCGTTCCTAAACCGTCACATGGCTACGAGAAACGCTGTTGTGGAAGACTTCGGAAATATCTGCCACCAGGTGTCCTTTAACGTGCACGACCATCGCGGAGTGCATGGGACTCGACCGTTTCTCATTCATCGAAATGCGAAGGCCGCAGGTGGAACATATAATTACGCATGAGGTGCATAATCTTTTCGCCTAATAATGTGAGCTTCTTTAATGTAGTGTTGCGCTGCCCTTGTGTTGACAGTGCACAAGGGACTCGCTGCAGCGGCGCCTCTTTTACACCACCTTTGGCGCATGCATTGCACTCATTGCTGGTCGCCTCGCAAAGCTGGCGCACTTCGTTCGTGCACCGTGGCCGTCGCGCTGCGCAGTCATAAACACGCCACCGCCCACGCGTGGCTCTCTGAGATCGACCACGTGATCGCCCATTTTAATAGTAATGCGTACACACTCTGAAGGAAAGTCACTCGCCTGAATCAATCAGGGCGGATCTGCGAAATAGGCGGTGGCGCAAGTAGTGTACCGCATTGCCTCGTATGTATACCACATAAAGGGCATCTATCTTAAGTGTACCAACAGTAAAGTAGAAATGGATACCTGAATCAACAGAGTCAGCTTATGCTACCCTGACAGAATAGTTAAGTAAAAACGGGGTCTTTTTGTCCCGCAACAATAATCGTGATCTGTCTCGCTTTTTTTTTTTCCTCCAACTGTGGCCGCGCGCCCGGCACTTTCGGGTCACGAACGACATGCGTGTTATCAGCGTGACATGGCGTTTTTGACAAGAAAGTGACCAGCGCCGAGGTTTCAAGAAAGGGAGTGCAAGAGAGTCACACGACGACGATAGTTAAAGCGCGAGAACAAAACGACGACACAGCGACGAGAAGGACACGAGAGACGTCATACCATACCAACTAGCCCAAGCTGCCACACTTCTAAGTCACACGACGAGTATTGTTTTCAGAGCAAAATGTATGGATACAAACAACTTCATTGAAAGTCCGGCAATGTTTACAACTCGGGCTCAGGTCTCCCATGAGGGTACTTCAAGGTCCTGCCTCGTCGCTTCCTCCCGGGGCCTCTGGACTGCCTACTCTTAATTGTGCCTTAAAGATGGAACTCCACAGAGCAGCTGCCCACTTCGACGCAAGAGCATCAGAAGCTACTGCTATTTTTACTCGATCTTTTTTTTTATTGTACCGTATATGAATATGGCTCCGCGCACCCGTAGTTCCTTATTCCAGCTAGCATTCGAGGGAGCATAATATTCTGCTCCGACGAACGTTGCACGTGTAGCTTCTTGTTGCGTTCAGAGCAGTCGCTATAACGCGCAACTACTTCGAATTTGCTTGGTTTTTTTCTCTTTTTCTTTCTTTGCACGCACATTACTTTTTTCCTCTTCTGGTGTGAACCAATGCGCAAGAGTATACGTTATTTCATACGACACGGGTCCTGCGCAGGGGTACAGCCGTCGCAAAGCTCGGCTGCAGTAGTCCTGGCTGTAATCGCTGCGTTTCTGTGGAGGTCAGATGTTGGCTGCCTGTGCATACACTGCACAGGCAGCCAACATCTTTGCACGTTATAAAACACCGGGTGGGAAGAAATATCCGGAGCTCTCCATGACGGCGTGCTTCGTAGTCGTGTCGTGGTGTTGAGGCGTGACACACGAGCAGTCGTTATTACAAAAAAAGAAAAAAGAAACACAGCTGATTCCTTTGTTGCAGGAATCGGCATAACCCGACAGGGAAGCGTGTCTTCGCAGAAGCAGCAGAGCATTTACGGTGCATTGTCTCGCCACAGGAGCGAGTGATATAGCAACAAATTGTAGTACCACGCCGTTTCAAGTAGCCATTCCGTAGTTTGAAACATATAGTTGAGGAATGCATCGGGAACCCAAGCCAGGCTGGGAATTCTCAAGAAATTAGTGAGCACGGGTCACGATCACACTGCCGCTTTCTGCTCTCCAAGGTGAAGTTCTAGCGTTTCTCGAAGTACTCTCTGATCCCTATTGCTCTTTCTCGTGTTTGTACGACTGTATGCTTAATCATTCCGATCGAACAGTTCTTCATGGCGGATGCTGTAAGCGTTATCGCTCGCAGCAACGTTACCGTAGCTAAATAACATTTATTCTTTTCCATCGGTGATGCAACTTTGCAAAGATATCAAGCTTCCCGATGTGTAGAAAAAGGGCATGTACTGCATGATGATCATCATCATTTCTTGAACACCGCGCCGCGCCTCTCGTGCAGCTGATGCTAGCTCTAGCTGCGCGAGGTTTAGAACGAGCTCACGCGCCTAGCGTTTTGGACGTGGCTATTTTTATTTGTTTTTTTCTGCAAACGTGATACCGGCAATTCAAATCAAAATTAAATTGCAAAAGTTTTGTACGAATGACGCAATGCTGAAAGTATAGGGCAAATTCACCTTATAATCAGCCAATCCCCTCCTTTGGCTACGAGCCATTTGCACAGGGAAACAACAACAACAACAGTCGCCGCCGCTCGGCTTCGACAAAATCGCCTTTGATAATAAAGTGGCGAGATAACGACACGACCACATTGGCCGCCGTCACGTGTTCCTCACTCGCTACATTGGTGACCCGGAGAACGCGCCCTTCGATGCGCCATCGGCTGCCATGTTTTCGCGACTCTGCCCGCCAGTGCCGCCATTCCAATCGACCTACCCCAAGGTATGGTTTATGCAGCTCGACGCCGTTCTTGCGGTGAATGGCATCACGGACCAGCCGCTGATGCACGCCATTCTTCTCGACGCCCTTCTGGTAGAGCTGCGCCATGTCGCTGCCACATGATGCCCTCTGCACTGTGGTGCTAGCCCGTTACGGCCACACGTACCGCCCGCTTCCGTTTACCCGCACCTGGCAGGTTTCCCAGGCGTCGCAGAGCAAGGCACGAACCGGTCCGCAGCCCTCCATTGACCGCTACCTCGGTACCCCGGCTTCGACTGCTTGTACCCCTGATGCGGTCGCAGAAACATCCACTCCTGCACCTAACCATGAACACGAGGTAGAAGACGCCACCACTGTGACCGACCTCCCCTCCGAGAGGTACATTCCCTCAGAGCTCCCGTGTGCAGCTTCGTCGCACGTGCCTGCCACCTGCACGTGTTCCGTGACATCGATGGCACGCGACACCGTGGCCCCACCCGACTCCACGACGGCTACCTGGCCGCACGCCTCGGAGTCTGGCGCAGACATCCTTCCGCCCGCTATTCACCTCCCGCTCGCGGAACCTTCACCATCCCCAATGTCCGAAAGGGATTCTCTACCAGCCTCAACGCTCTGCACATCCTTCCAGCAGCGACCAGCATCGCCCTCACAGTCTCCCGCAGCCGAAGTGAAAGCCACCAGCCATCAACCACGGCCAAACTTCCGAGACGCTGCGACTATGACCGACGCTCCTGAGGACGACGTGCCTGGTCCGCCTATGTCACAGCAGACCGCACATGTCACGCCTGCCATACAGGCACCCATCTTCCATACCAACCTGCGCACGAACCCACGTGCGCCGACTACTGAAGGTGCTTCCCCAAGTTAAGGTACGCCCACTGAGCCTCCTCCAGAGTCCACATCTGCTGGATCACACGACATGCCTCCTACTGAGCTCTTGATGAAAACCGTGGGCCAGCTGGTGGGTAACTAGAATGTAGGCACACCCTTTTTACTACAGGCCACATACGTCATTCACTTCTACCCGACTTGTACAATGCTACTTACCCACTGCCAACGTAAGTGGTCAAGTCCACTCATATTCAAATACCACTCAAGTCACGACACCTGTGTACCGACATCGGTGCCAGTGCTGTGCACGCCCGCGAAAGCACCATCAAAGCCGTTGCTTGTCGATGGGTGGTCTGCAAGATTTCACTACGCCACTTCTAATGGCTTCGCGCGCAGAGGCCAAATCGGCTTTTGTACACCCGCCCTCACCTCACCCTGAACGCACCTCTACCTGCAATGCTCACTCTCGACACACTGTGCGCTCCCAGCTGGCCCCAGGTGGTCATTCTGTCACTCACTTGTGTACAAACACAGCGGCCGAACGCTTACGTCTTCGTCCACTGCGCAACTCCCAGTGTCGCCCACCAGAGACCCACTGGTTCCCGATGGTCACTACACGTTGGCAACCTGGACTTCGCAAACGGACACCTTGCGGATTGCCGATCTTGTATATAGTCTCTTTTTTCTTTCTTTGTTATGTACTCTTCAAATCGCGCAAAGCGCTAGGGGGGGGGAGCCCTGTAGTGCATGATCTTCATCGCCATCATCATTTCTTTATCGCTGCGCCGTGCCTGTCGCACAGCTGATGCTAGCTCGAGCTGCGCGAGGTTTAAAACGAGCTCACGCGCCTGGCGGTTTGGACGTGGCGGTCGCCGCCGCTCGGCTTTGGCAAAATCGCCTTTGATAATGAAGTGGCGAGACAACGACACGACCACGTTGGCCGCCGTCACGTCTTCTTCGCTCGCTGCAGGCGTATTTACAATAAACCAAAGCCCGATTCCGTGGGTTACTGCTGCTGCTTATGATGATGAAGCCCCTTGGATAATTGGCACCTACCCACTCATGGGGATCAACCATGAGATGGGCGGATCATACGGACTGATTTTTTAAAATTATTTCTACGTGCTAGTAAAGGTTAAAGATGCAATTATACCGAAGCATTTGTTATGGTGGGTCTTAGTTTTAGCTCACACTACTTTGTGTAACCTCCCAATGACCAAAGATTTTTTTTTTTACTAGGATGACATAACGTTGAATTGATTAGCGGCTGACTAAGCTAACAAGTCGATTTGAGTCGCATACGACCTTCAACGCTTACCTTCGAAGCCAGAACAGTCCGTCGTCTTCTTCGTCTAGCTTTTCCCATCACCTTTCTTAAAGCCAAAAAACTGTGCTTTTTTTTAAAGTCAGAAACGTTTGTTATTCCGCGCTACTCGGGTGCATCGGTAGATTTCTCATAAGTCTCTTTTTTTCATTGTCACATTTGCTTATTTTTGTTTGTTTCTTTGACAATACATCATGATCGTAGTGCAGAAGACGAAAGGCGATGTTACCGAATCATCTTGACTAGGCCTCGAGCACCACACTACACCGTGCACCACACTGTACTCACTCTTGTTTGGCGCAAATGCACTGTGGTGGATTGAACAAAAATTGAATGCTTTTATAAAATACTGTAATGTTTTAGGGTAAGGAAGGTTATTGAATTGAATGAGAACAGATTACATAGAAAGTTCGGTACATTCGTCGCACAACGCAAGTGCAGTGAAGAAAAAAGAAATACAAGAGCACAATGGCATTACAGAGAACTAGGCGAACGCTTACACAAAATGCAAAATAAAGAATACAACAAGATTTCGAAATTGTGTTACGTAACCTTGAACTATCGTGCAAAGCGCGAAAAAAGAGCAATAGTAGTGTAGACACCGGTCTTCCATATTGGAGCATAAATGTAAGCTTCACATTCCTAACTATTTCACAGGCCAACTCATATTCTGTCCTTTATAGTGGCAATCCTGTCCCTAAGCTTATTGCACTGTTTTGTTCAGTACTTTATGCGACTTACCGGGACAGCTTAAGGCTTTCCCATAGTAAAGTACATCGTGCTCTGAATCATCGACTTTTTTTTTTTTCGAAGCACGTTCCTTTCTAGTCGGGACAGCTTACAGCTCTCCCATAGTCGAAAACATCGTGCTCTAATCATTGAACATTTGCCTTAAACACATATCGTTCACGTTGTCTAACAAGACAATCTTCCGTTGAAATGTTATTGATGTCAGTGAAAATATTTTGTTTTTCGAAACACAGAACTTTTCTTGACACTTCAGAGAAGCTATGGAGGTGGAGCTTCTGCGCATGTTGCGCTATACGTGAAAAAACTCCCAAGCATTTCCCCGAGGGTGAACATGGTTAAGTGCGAATGCACAGGGCGATGATATGAGGGGAATTAAAGTTTAAATCCGTTGGCATTCGCCAGTGAGTTAACGTAAACTCCCCCGTGTGATCACATTGCAATTCCCAGGAACCATTAGACCCTCTCGGGAAATCTTGGCGAGTTTACGCGTATATGTGAGAGTAAATTCGCACTATAATGATGTTTATGTCCGTGGCCCGCTTCACCCACTTGCTTCGCCGTGCTACCTTGCCTTCAACCGGCATTACATCTTCAACGACGCGTGCAATGCTCGCATTCGATTGCGTTGTACTCGTTGTTGGAGGTATCGCAGTCGAGGTTGATGCCTGCGATGGATCCATACTTATGACGACTTGCCGATCTCGAGCAAGCCGTGGCTGCGCGGAGTGGAGGGCGGAGCACGCGCAATCACGTGGTGTGTGACGTCGCTGCGCCGTTGCTACAGAGCACGACCTACTGTACTCCTGACCTGCCCAGCTGGCGGCGGTCTACGGAGCGGCCTGCGCCGGCTCGGATTCCGAACTTCGCCGCCTAGGAGCGCTCGAGTTACCCCAGCTGAGCGCCGGTGGATGCATAGGAATGCATGGGGTGCCGCCGGTTAGAGAAGGGTTTCATCATGCATTAAGTAAATGTGGCGGCCATCTTGAATCATTTTATTTCATGTGACTTTGAGAATCTTCTTTCGCATTTTAGTTCACATTTCAGTGCATTATTTTTCAAATACAATCGCAAATCAGGTACAAACACATGTATCAGCGTGCAAAACAAGAAAGAATGACAACGCAGACAGGTTGTAAAAGGCGCTGGCCACCAAATGTTTATTTAACTCATGATACCACCTATATATGTATACAATGGTAGACTTGCCGTAGCATTACAATCAGCTGGCTTGCATTTGCTGTCTGGGCAAGAAAGGACAAGGACTATGACACTTGACAGTGTCCGCGGCATCCGGCGCGCATAGAAAACAACCCAATACAGATAATTTTGCGCATAAATACCGTCGTCTCAAATGGCAAATGTAGATCGCAGGTACATGAATAATCAATGAAAGACACTCTGCAACTGTTTTGAAACGAAACAGCACCTAAAATCTCTTATTCGACGCTAATTCTTCACACAAAAGGTGTGTTTCAAAACCTAGTTGCATAACCACGTGTAGTGACATGGTTTCCATATGTCCACTCATGTCATCTTTCCCTTTTTTTTTTGCTAATACACAGTTGTGAATATAGCGCGTCATCGTTAGCTTTCTTGAGGTTATTGGTTTATTATTTTTTCGCGCTAATATGCGTTCCAGTCTGCCATGCACCACCAACCAGCCCAGCAACTCACTCTTGTAGAGACACGTAATCCTTTACAACACAGAATTCACCTTGATCCATTTTTCATGGACCTCGGTCACTGAAAACTCATGGAAAGTCGCATCCGGAGTCTTCCTTTGCCTTGATCCGCAGAAAGGCTTGCAGCAAACCACCATCATGATGGTTAATTTGCACCAAGAAACATCGCTTTGTTGGTGCATGTGACGTAGTGTCAGGTTTTGGGCCCAGGACCGCTCGTCAAGAACCAATCGAGCGACGAGTGCACACACACGCACACACAAAATATGTTTACACGGGAAAAGCAACTATTAATGGAGCATTTCTACACATAGTCTGTCACATGCAGTTCTATGGGAAATCTCTCACTTAATTAAAAGTCTGTCGCCGTTTTTTGCTTGGGCTTGGACGCTGATCGCTCGGGGTGACGCGCTGTCTGTCTCGTTGGGGTCTTTAACGTGAGTTGGCCCACGCCACCTCACGGCTTTCTGCCGCAGTAGCAGCAGGAGGGTAGCGGTCGCTCGGAAGCTCCGCCCTAGAGCAACAGCGCTCAGCCGCCGTGTTCGTCCCAGTAGCACACCTGGGTCATGCCAGCCACCCGGAACGGCAGCAGGACCAGCGGCTCACAACAAACCGGAACTCGTAACAAATCGGGACGGCAGCCGGAACAGCGGAACCTCGCCTGGTCCCTGGGCCAGTCACCCAGCCGGAGTCGAGGCCTCGTTCACCGAATGTCCAGCTGTCAGGAACGGCAGTCGGAACAGCAGCGGATCGCTTGGTCCCTGGATCAGTCACCCAGCCGGGGTCCAGGACAGTACAGCACCTAGAGGACGTCTCCTAATTTTCCGGAATGGTCGTTCAGCCAAGCACCGTCTGTCCTTGCCCGCTTCGCTGCTTCGAACACTGTCACGCGCTTCCCGATCCCGTGCGCTTTTCTTTGTCGTCTTCACTCTTCTACCCATATCACATTACCCCGGGTTTTGAGAGAGTTGTTTACAAATTTTCTGAAGGGCAGACGTGAAGAGCAAATGTCACAGGGGTGTGGTATGAAAGTCAGTGAACGTGTAGAGTTCACGAAAGGGAAACGTCCAGTTGGATGTGTACACAATGTTACGTCGCAACACGATACGTGGAAAACGTCAAAGTACTACACAACACGATGTCCAGCACCCTTATACACGGCTTACTGGTGCCCAGGTCACGCTCGACCGCGGTGTCTGCGCCCAGGACACGGGGTTGAAAGCCCCGACAACCATCGAAGCTGGCTGTGTACGTTCGCTGCACCAGTCTTCTTTCTTCTCTTCTTCCAGTAAATTTCCCGCTCCGATTTTGCTCTATGGTTATCTCGTCATAATCATCACTTTCTTCCCTCCTCTTCAAGAAAATTGCACGCCTTTTGACTGGCCTGGTTGAAGTAGTTCATGCAGCATGCCACTTCCCGGTGTCGAGATGAAGAATATAGGAATGGCTCTAGGTTGGTACCTTTGTTGCCGTTATACATCCAGTTCGAAGTCCATTGTGTCGCAGTCCAGTTTGGAATCGGTCAACAAGGTTTGTATTCTTCCTCCTTTTCTTCCACGTACTAGCGAAAACCAGAGTTCTTCCTTCCTATGTGCTTCTGTGTACCGTAGTGGCTTCTCGATGTTCACATAGATGGAACAGTATTCAATCCAAACATTCAGGTCGGAGCGCCAAGCTACGCAGTCCAAAGCAAGCCACATCTTCCGGTTGCCTTGAAGTTGGTGTGCCTCTGCACGGTACTGAGTACCATGTTTTGGGCTCACAACATTCCTGGCTCTATTACTACTCGGGGAGTTCCGGCCCCTCTTGCTCGAATGATGATCATGTTCTGGCTCTATTTTAGGGTTTGTCATTGCCACTCGGTTTTCGTTGGGCTCCGAAGCAAGAGTCTCAGATACGCATGACGTGCTCTTTCTTTGGCCGAGAGGTTTCAGCTGATGGCTGCAGAGACCATGCTGCTCCATACTCCTGTCACCTTCAATGCCATCACATGTCTGCTTAACACATTCACTTGCAGATCGTGTACCCAGAGCTACATCATCACGTTCTCCGATATACACTTTTTCTAGTGTACCTGACAGACTTGTGTCAACATCATAGATAACTATCTCATCCTTGAGAGGATTGACTTGGTCCTCTTCATTAACCTCCTTAAGCGCTGCCCTATTTGCAATCTCTCGGATTTCCAAGATAGTTGTGCTGATCTCAGACAACAGCTTCTCTCCTTCCTGTCGCAAACGCACACGCTCATTGTCATTTTTGCACATGTACCGCAGTTCAAAATCAATTCTCTTATTTTCCTATTCGAGGTCTTCTTGCAACATTCACTCTATGTCGGCGCAAGACCACCCGACCTCCTCTCCAATACAAAGCAGTCTTTGCACGTTAACAGGCATCCTGTGCGTGACCAATTCTCGGCTGAAAGATGTTAAGTGCCGATCCTGGCAAAGCTCAGAGTTAGTTGCTGGAGCTCCACTAGCTCCTCCTGGAAGCTTTAGCTTCATCTCAAGAATTTGTCGAGCTCTTTCATCCGCTTCTTTGCTCGCCTCTCTTTCGGTAGCACGCTCATTCCTTTGTCTTGCCTGTTGATTCTCAATCCACTTACGCAATTCTGTGCCGGACAAGCCAAGCTGTGACCCTACCGCGGCTAATCTCTCAGTATCCATGTCCGAGGGAATTCCTGTGTGGGTGCACTCGAGGGACGATATTTTCCTTCGATGCTTTTAACAGCGGTATCCTGGCAAGCTCGCCAGATTGTGACGTAGTGTCAGGTTTTGGGCCCAGGAGCGCTAGCCAAGAACCAATCGAGCCACGAGTGCACACACACACACAAAATATATTTACACGGGAAAAGCAACTATTAATGGAGCGTTTCTACACATAGTCTGTCACATGCAGTTCTATGGGAAATCTCTCACTAATTAAAAGTCTCTCGCCGTTTTTCGCTTGGGCTTGGACGCTGATCGCTCGGGGTGACGTGCTGTCTGTCTCATTGGCGTCTTCAACGTGAGTTGGCCCACGCCACCTCACGGCCTTCTGCCGCAGTAGTAGCAGGAGGGTAGCGGTCGCTCGGAAGCTCCGCCCTAGAGCAACAGCTCTCAGCCGACGCATTCGTCCCAGTAGCACACCTGGGTCGTGCCAGCCACCCGGAACGGCACCAGGACCAGCGGCCCACAGCAAACCGGAACTCGTAACAAATCGGGACGGCAGCCGGAACAGCGGAACCTCGCCTGGTCCCTGGGACAGTCACCCAGCCGGAGTACAGGACAATACAACACCTAGAGGACGTCTCCTAGTTCCCTGGACTGGTCGTCCAGCCAAGAACCGTCTGTCCTTGCCCGCTTCGCTGCTTCGAACGCTCTCACGCGCTTCCCGATCCCGTGCGCTCTTCTTTGTCGTCTTCACTCTTCTACCCATATCACAGCGTACAAACTGCACCGACCTGCATGCTTTTGCCCCAGCTCGGCACGAGGAGATGGTAGCGAAAGATCGTCAATATACTTTTAAGTTTATTCAAAAAGAGGCTTTTATTCATTTTAATAATCCAGAGTGTATGCAAGCGTAAACATTGCTGCTTTTCTCCCAGCGTCACGCGACCACACGAAAAAAAAAAGTGCGGCGACCCATGTTTTGGCCGCCAGCAACCGGTGCGGATGAGGCAAATTGCAGCGCCAGAGGGCGCATAGCGGCAGGCACCAATACCAAAAAGGGCGTGCTGGCGCTTCGCTCACTGGGCAGGTCAGTAAAATACAGTAGGTCGTGCTACAGACGCTCCTCTCCGCTCCTCGCGTCGTTGCTAGGGGAGAGGAGGAGGCGCAACGCGGACGGCGGATTCAGGGTCGCTTATAAAGTGCAATCGCACTTGAAAGTCCGTTTCGGCGCACGTCTCGCAATACTGCAGAAAGAGACTGGGGAGCCATCAGCGTTTCAAGTAGACACAGACGCTACTTAACGCTGGATGTGCTTGTCAGAAAACAGGACTTTCTCGCGCGATCGAGAACGCGAAGTCTAAACGAATAACTTGAAAGGAATACCAATATTCTTTACTGGTGTGAGCTGCGTCCTGTCTCAAATAGCTCCACGTAGAAAACAAAGCCAAAACTTTTACATTTCACATTAAATATACGGCCGCTGTATTGTCGCACTCAAGGAGAATTAAAAAAAAATTGCTGCAGTGGAAGCTCCCGCAACGCCTTGCCAGCAGAAGTGATGCCAGCGTTTGCCACTGCCAAGATGGCGGAAATATGCTCTTTTCTGATAGTGCCCACTTAAAGATCAAGTGGCTTTGATATGTTATGTAAATGCTACGTTACTTCTGAATTAAAAGATAGTTGTTCCCGACGAAATAACACACAGAAACGAGTATGGATGACTGAATCTTCAAAGAACTTTGCCTCCAATTAGAGGCTCAATAAGGAAAACTAGTTACTGTAAGACGCACTTGGAGCACTATGTGACCCGAAAAAGTTCCCACATTAAACTCGTTGGGCGTACGAGGGTAACACCCCGTTTTTAATCGCTGAACGGTGATGCTCTATCATGCCCCTAGTAAGATGGCCGCCACAGCCGCTGTATTGCCTGCCAGAGGAACGGCTTCACTTCTGCGCAATCATTTCCACTCCAGCAATTTTTTTAATCTTCCTTGGTCGTACTACATTCTTCGGTAGTAAGATGCACGTGATTTGGCTGTGTAGCCTTCACTTCAATGTCTGCAGGTGGGAACGTCTCCAGCGGGGGCGCGCGAGTTCGGGGGGTGGCAGAACGAAGTGTTTCTTCTTTGGCCATCACTCCATGGCTCAGTCTAGCAGCAACAAGGGTGGTTCAGTTGTTGATTGTCACAATATCTACAAATATTCACCCGGAACGAAGTTTTACCGCTTGTCGAAGGCTCTCAGGGAGGAGTGATGCCAACGTGGGATAGGCCTCGTTCGCCGTATATTGTGAATAAAATAGTTTCGCTCTCTCAACTACGCCGAATCATTATCGTCAAGATTGTTTAGTTCGCGTTATTATGCACTGTTTTATGTTAGTGTCCTTTTGAACTGAACTACTTCACGACCAACTTTAGAGAGGGAGAGATTAAAATTACGGAAAGGCAGGGAGGTTAACCAGAAATTGGAACATCCGGTTTGCTACCCTGCGCTAAGGGAAGGTAGAATTGGTAATAAAAATGGAAAAGAAAGCGAAAAGCGAAATAAACGCGTGAAAGAAAAAAGAAAAAAAGTAAGCTGAGGCGCTATAGCCTGTCGGAGCTAACACGGGAAAGATCCAACGTTTTCGAACTGATTTTTTCATTATCGCGCTGCACCCGCCGCGAGGCCCAAATGCCCACTTCTTCTTCCTTGACGAGCGGCGCATTGAGGTGCTACAGGGCTCCCCCCCCCCCCCCCCCCGTAGAGCGAGAGCCGTAGGAATCAATAGAGGAGTCGCCCAGTGGACATGCTTGGATGTTGGCATCCAGACTTTAGATTGAAACCCCGCGGCCGCGAGAGCGGCGATATACGCAGGTTTCAGTCGATCAGCATCCACGACGTCTTCACGGCCATTGATTTTCAGCGTGAACGTCTTAGGTGTACGATGGAGTAAGCGGAATGGGCCATCATAGGCTGGTGTAAGTGGTGGCCGTATTCGGTCACGCCGAACGAAGACGTGACTGCAGTCATGCAGATCCTGACTGACGAAGACAGACTGGGGGTGTCGGTTGGCAGGAATCACAGGACCAAGGTCCCGAAACGTGGTGCGCAGCTCTCGAATGTACGTGGAGGCATCGTTAGCGGAAGGTGGCGATGATGGCTCGAAGAATTCTCCTGGAAGACGCAGGGAAATGCCATAGACTAGTTCGGCTGATGAGCAGCCGAGATCCACTTTCAATGCTGATCGGATGCCCAGAAGTACGAAGGGGAGGTGGTCGAGCCAACGTTCCCTTGGCTGGTGAGCAGTGAGGGCAGCTTTCAGTTGTCGATGAAGCCGTTCGACCATGCCGTTGGCGGAAGGATGGTAGGCAGTTGTGCGGATGTGTCGAATGCCCAGAATATTGGCTAGTGCGGTGAAAAGGGCCGATTGAAACTGACGACCGCGATCAGTGGTGACGACAGGAGGGCATCCAAAGCGTGACACCCAGCCGTTTGTGAAAGCCTTGGCAACTGTTGGTGCTGTAATGTCGGAAATGGGAAACGCTTCCGGCCATCTGGTGAAGCGATCCACACATGTCAGCAGGTAACAGACTCCTTGCGATGACGGAAGAGGACCGTCGATGTCGAGATGGACGTGAGAAAACCTTGCGTCTGGAGGCCGAAACGGGGATGTTGCCGTGACAGTGTGACGGTGAACTTTAACGCGCTGGCACTCAAGGCAGGTTCGTGCCCAGCGTCGGACATCAGCATTGATGCTTGGCCAAAGGAAACGAGATGTGACAAGCTTCTGGGTCGCATGAATAACAGGATGGCTGATGTTGTGCAATTGATCAAAAATTGCACGACAAAAAGCTGAAGGCACGAAGGGCCGAGGGACACCATCAGACATTTCGCACGCTATTAATGAAGTAGAAAATGGAAGCGCGCACTCCGTGAACGATAGAGACGTGGATGAAGAGCGAAGACTATGCAGCTCAGGATCGTTGCTTTGGGCAGCTGTTAGCTCTTCCATGTCTAGTGGTGGCTGGGTCGACAAGGCATCGATGTGGGATAGTGCATCAGCAGCAGCATTTTCCGGCCCATGTACGTGTCTGAGATCCACAGTGAACTCAGAAATAAAGCATAGTTGACGGATCTCCCGTGCCGTATAATTGCTGTGATTGCGATGGAAGGCAAACGTCAGGGGCTTGTGGTCTGTAACGACGTAAAAGTCCCGGACCAATAAATGACGAAAATGTTTGACGGCAAGGTATACCGCGAGGAGTTCTCAGGCAAATGTACTGTATTTTATTTCTGGTGGCTTCAGTTTTCGCGAGAAAAAACCCAAGCGGCTGCCAACCGGATACGTGCTGCTCGAGAACAGCGCCAACTGCCACGCTTGATGCATCGGTGATGAGACGAATTGGGGCATCAGGGACAGGATGTATGAGCATGGTAGCGTCTGCCAGAGCCTTCTATGCAGTGTCGAAGGCAGATGCAGCGTCCTTGGGCCACTCCAGTGGCGCACCCGGGTCTTTCTTTTTAGCCAATAGGTCGGTCAAGGGCGTTGGGAATGTGGCGCACTTTGGAAGAAAGCGGCGATGAAAGTTTAGTAGGCCCAGAAATTCTCGGAGTCTCTTCAGTGAAGTCGGAGGTGGAAAGTCTTTAATAGCCTTCACTTTGCTAGCGAGTGGTTGGATACCCTTGGGAGTGACAAGGTGGCCTAGGAACTTTATTGTAGCGACGCCGAAGAGGCACTTATTGGGATTAATTACGAAGCCGTAATAATCCAGGCGGTGGAACAGGGTGCGCAGGTGGGCTTCATGCTCAGGGCCGGATGAGCTTGCTACAAGGAGGTCATCAAGGTAGGCAAATATGAAATCGAGACCTCGCGTGACCTCGCTGATAGTGCGCTGAAAGGTCTGTGCAGAGTTGCGCAATCCAAAAGGCATCCTCACATATTCAAACAGACCGAATGGGGTGGTGATGGCCGTCTTCGGCATGTCGGCTGGTTCTACAGGAATCTGATGGTAAGCCTTCATTAAGTCAATCTTAGAGAAGATTGTGCACTCAGCCAAATTTGATGCTAAATCCTGTATGTGAGGAAGTGGATAGCGGTCTGGTAAGGTGTGGGCATTGAGAGCGCGGCAATTCCCACATGGTCTCCAGTCGCCAGGATCTTTCTTCGGCACCATGTGCAGTGGCGACGCCCAGTTTCTGTAGGAAGGCCGCACAATGCCGAGTTCAAGCATGTGCTCAAACTCACGGCGGGCGATGGCGAGGCGTTCTCCAGATATTCGACGGGGTCGTGTAAAAACGGGAGGTCCAGTGGTCACAATGTGGTGAGTGATGAAATGCTTCACCGGTGACTCTCTGGTGTGCGGCTTCGTGATGTTGGGAAAGTCGTCGAGTATTTTTGCATACGGCGAAGCAGGTGTGAGAGCTCGCAGTCCCGTTGGCGAGGAAGTACAGAGTACACCGTTGATGGAGAGGCGGGTGTTGAGATCAATGAGCCGATGAGCATGCATGTCCACAGCAAGGGTGAAAAAACTGAGGAAGTCAGCTCCAAGAACAGCTTGCGAGACGTCAGCGAGGATGAAAATCCAGCGGAACGTACGGCGTAGTCCAAGGTCAAGTGTAAGAGAGCGTTGGCTGTATGTGCGAATGGCGGAAGTGTTGATCGCTTGGAGTGGGCAGGTCTGTTCGTTGCGACGGCGATCTGCACACGAGGCCGGGATGACGCTAACCTGGGCTCCTGTGTCGACTAGGAAGCAAGCGCCAGTGATCTTATCAGAAACATAGAAAAGGTGGCATGACATTTGACCAGTACCACTCCGCCGTCAGTGGCCGGTCATCGCATTTCCCGACCAGGAGCATGGGTGAGTGCACTTGCGAGCAGAGGCACCGAATCGGCGGTGGTACCAGCACACGGTTGAGGATGAAGCATCCCGTGGCGCGTCGGGTGGCTGAAGTTCCGGAGAACGTGGGGGCGTCGAGGAGTGACTGTGTATCTGGAACCTGGATGACGGTCGACGATGTGCAGGTACAAAGTCATCGAGGCGCCTGACAAGGGCGTCCAAACGGTTCTCGATGCTCGCGAGCGCCGGGTCTGCAGCGGTGGCCGGTGGCGGTGTGGTAACGGCGTTGAGGCTATGTGCCCGCGAGTAGTCCGCCACTCGGTCAGCAATTTCAGTGAGTGTGTCTACTGGGACATCTCCTGCAGCTACGAGGACCGGGATCATGCTCTGCGGTAAGCGCTGGAGGAACAACTCACGTAACAGCTTCTCCTCTTGAGGGGCGGAGGGGCCGCCAAGGAGCTGGCGCATGCGTCTCCGGAGCTGTGATGGGCGACGGTCACCGAGCTCTGTAGCCGTGATGAGCTGTTGGAGTCTGCTGTGTTCGGACTCAGACTTGCGGAAAATGATAGCTGCCTTCAACGTGTCGTAGGGATGGCTCGGGTGCGGCGACGCTAAAATATCAGCTAAGTCGTCGGTTACGTCCGGAGGTAAGCAGGATACCAGATACCAGTGCCTGGTCTGTTGGCTGGTGATTTGCCGCAGACGGAAGTGCGCCTCGACCTGCAGGAACCATGTGCTGGGACCGTTAGGCCAAAATGGTGGCAGCTTGACATGTTGAATCGCAGCGACTGCAGCACCGCTAGGTCTGGCGTCTTCTTGGGCATCAGGACCGGTAGGATTGGTGGCAGAGCCGGCGGGATCCATGCGGGATGATCGGGCTGTGTGTTCTTTATCGGGTCACCATTAACTGGCGGAGCTAACACGGGAAAGATGCAGCCGTGACAGGGTTCAGTTTTCGAACTGATTTTTTTATTATCGCGCTGCACCCGCCGCGCGGCCCAATTGCCCACTTCTTCTTCCTTGACGAGCGGTGCATTGAGGCGCTACAAGCCTATTCAATAGGCCACTACCACGCAAAAATTTCAACAAGGCCCCCGCTGATTTTCTGTGCGAAGACAGATTACGTCGCCTTTGAAGCACTGATTGTTAACCGACTATAGATTATTATTACGTTGAACGGCACGTGGGACGTTCCGAGTCTTACGTGCCCGAACATACCTTCTCTCTGTTTCTTTTTCTTTTGAATTGTTCTGAAACATACATGCCAGTATTAATGGTTATTATTAATAACTAGGGTCACACGATCAGAAACCGACTGTATTGCTCAATTGAATAAAGATCCACGCGTGCGGATTGTGATGTATGTGTACTATAACAATAATATATGTGAAGGAATAACAAGAAAATCAACGTCCCATTGACAAATACAAGTGTCACGCAATTGTTTCCCGACAAAGCAAACACAATCACCAGTAGTCCAGTGGACAGCGTTGTTGTCATTGCCGTTGTGTACATTCCGGGTGTTGTGGTTCTCTCGCTTACGTTCGCTCCCACATCATTCTTCTCTCTTTTCACGTGAGTGTGAAAGACGTCGGTTCATGCCTGCCTCCCGTATGCAACCGGTACGTAACTATTTGCTCGTGCTCGCATGTCGGTCCCATTGAATGGACGTGCGGGCCAGTAGTGAATCGTGGCTATGAGTGCTTGCACTTGAATCGCGAGATCCCAGACGCGTTACTCGGCCATTCCTAGTACATTGTGAAATCGTAGCCAATGATTTCTTTTATTTCGAAAGCCTGCCCTAAGGCATAGTAAAATTGCAGCGTCGGAAACAGAGATATAAGTTCGCTTCGTGTACGAAGTGTAAGATGAAGGGTAGGATGCCCTGTGAATTCAGTAATCGAGGTTGGGTGGTTGGTGAGGCCCCTGTGGAACGCAGGGGGTGAATGTGGTTTAAAATCAGGCCCGTATACAAGTTCGCAACAAGCGTGTGGCAGTCTCATCGCGAATGGGGAAGGGTGGGGGTGACAGACTGGTCGCCAGGTGCCATTACGGGCCGTGTTAATGCGGCGCCCAAAGAGGTGGTCACAGATATAGGGTGACCGTGACCCCGACATGAAGTCGCCGCAATGTAACCCCCCCCCCCCTCTCAGCGGGTTAAATCATCGAGGAGCTAGCTCTCTCTCACACACAGATACAAGAGCTTGTGAGGCATGTTTAATGTTTATTTTTCTTTTGGAAAACCTGTCAGTATGAGCGCCCTCAGTGAAATGGGGAAGGTTGTGTGGGTTAAGTCAGCTTTGACAAGGTCCGCCAAAGCTGAACGAGGTGCCCTCTTAACACGCATCCGTAAAGTGGCGGGGGCGCCTGCATCGTAAATGCTATCCGAAAGTAACGTAGAACGATGCAACCGGCGTATATTGGTGACAGCTCGCGTCAAGTCAGCGAGGCAGGCTCATATTTATATCCGCACTCTTACATATAATTTTAAACCACAAGTTGCGGTACAGTCAAGATGAAGACGTGTTTAAAATCGTTTAAAGAACAGTTTATACGGAACTACATAGTGGCTCTACCGTACATATTGCGTATATATAGTTACGGGGTTGGTCTTCGTTCACTTCATCCCTCCGTAACAGTATGTAGAACAGTGTGTCATACCACCGACGACAAAGAAAACAGATGCTGCGCAAGGCAAGACTTCTTTTTTTCTTCAGTCAAATACTCTGACACAAGAATGTTTTCTTGCTAGGTTATTTCTATTGAGTTCTTTGAAATTGGTTTATTCATTTCAGGTAATTGTTTTGCGCCCACTTCGTTCGTACCTGACAATGTGATTGTTGAACTTCGTGTTCCCTGGATATCTCAATAATTCTTTTACCTTCATCAAGTTTAAAAGTCTTCAATCCTCATTATATAACCTGCCGGTTTAATGGCCGATTCCCCGTGGTGGGACAAGCCAACACATAATCGCAAGCAGGCAAGCAAACATTAAGCACCACACTTTTCTAGGCTATCGGTAATCTTTCTGTTAAACCTCCATCATTCCGAATCTGAACAGTAAATTTTGAAACCACTCGATTCTTGGCCAATCCTCCACAGTGGGTATGCGCCACTAACAATAGGAGAACAACAACAACAACAACACCCACCGGCGCGCTAGTCATGGCCGAGCCCCCGTGGTGGGTGGAGCCACCCTTCCATTACCCAACTAACCAACCGCCCACGACTCCCGAGATGGAATGGTACGCCAACGACATCTCTGAGGACATGGCTATGCTGACGCGAGCGGTAAAGAATCTGGAAACAGAGATGGTGACGTTCGAACAGAAGTACTTGGAGGCTGTTCTGTGGATGCGCACGGTGTTGCAAGAGACGGGCCGTACCGACGCGAAGACTGACGCAATGCAAGGTACTCGAACTGTTGGCGGGCGTCGGGGTGAGACCCAGGCCAGCGAAGGGCGAACACTGGGGCATCCACCGCCGAGCCACGGTTTCCGACAACCAACGGAAGAACAAAACGGCGTGTTGGACCCGGTAGGCAGCGAACATGGGAGTCCAGGAGACCCGGAGTGCACTGCCGGGGCCAGTTATGCGAACGCTACAATCGGAGCTTCACGTCAAGGTGAGTCGTCGACAGGCACCGCGAACGAGGGCAGCGACTCGAGGGGCTCGCACCGTTGCAAATGCGGCAGTTTGTTACCGTGCTGGATGTCACATCGGGCTCTCTAAACGAACGCCGGTTGGAGTTCTTCCATGCCAACGGTGTCCTCTCCGATGACAAGCACTACTTCATCGTGAGGGTCTACTTTCAACGCGTTCCCGCCTATCGGACTTTCGTCGCGACTGCTGTACGAAGACGGGAGCGAGAAAGAAGGTTGATGCTGCTTTCTAGTGGATCGTGACGGCGATGAACTGCACGACGTGAAGCCCCTTAGGCACAGCGGCGACATGGTTGACTTGATGAGTAAAAGTTCGCTCATACCGGTGATGTCAACACGAGAGTCTGAGTTGTGGCTCTGTTCGCTCCGGCATTGTGCTTTCCTTTATTAGACAAGCTTATAAACCCTACAATATGAGTAAATCTTTTGCGGAAACATTTTCCTGTAAAAGAAAAAAGTCAAACAATAAGCATTTCGAGATGTTTTGCTATATCTAAGGTCACGAAAAGTAAAGGAAGATATGAATAGGCTGTCACAAAACCGGCACCTTGAGATCAGGAAACAAAACGTTTCCTTTTAATAGCTCTAATCTACAATTTTGCACTAAGTATCTTGCGCGACGATGATTTACTTCTGTGTGCAAATGTAAAAGCGTCCAGGCAAAAAAAAAGTAGTCTGCATATATATATATATATATAGGCGAAGCTTTCTCAGAATTCTCGCAGTTGGTCGAAATTCCACCAGGCTCACCTGATAAAGAACGGCCTTATAATATGTGCGGGTTTTACGCGCCAGAACTTTTATGCATGAGGCGCCTCGTAGAGGAGAGCTCCGGAAACTCGGGACCACTTGGGACTCCTTATGGCACGTAAGGAGACGTGCCTCCACCACTTTCACCTATCTCGCAACGAAGCCGCCGCTGCCGAAAAGAGTCCGGCTACAGGTGGTAGGAGTAATGAGATGACGCAACTCGAAGGAAGGAAAGTCTTGCACCGCTTCCGCAGTTCGACTAAAGCCGTGCCGGTGAGCGATAAAAACTCAGCCGTCTTGCCCAAGAAGGACGGCGTATCTGTACGTCTTGCGTTCGGGGTAGAGCACGGTGTAAGAATACTTACACCGTGGGGTAGAGGTATCAGACATTCATCCTAAAGAACTACCGCATGTTGATGAGTGCTCGCTCGCCTAAAGCAGCAGGAAGACACAAACGTTTACGGGAAAACGAGGTTCCTAAGCGTGCCCGGGCGCGAAGTGGAGCAGGAAATCCTTATTAAGCGAGTGAGATTGGGTCTTTTACGGACCCTGGTCCCCGGCAAGGCCATCATATTGCGCGTATGTTTCCAGACCCCGCCGGGCCTGCGCACTGCCACCACGGTTCACACCGCGAAGCTGTGCGTTTTTTTTCTAAGTGTTTTTTTATAAATGTTTGAGAACTCGCATTACGGCCACGTGCAGTTTTTAGGCGAAGACATGTCTGCGCTGAGACTGTACACCCTTGTTGCAACGCTGCAGGTCCGGATCTCATCAGTTGCCCCCACTCTCCAGTATCATTCGGTTGTCGGTTGATGCAGTGTGGGATTAAGCCTGCAACTTCACCCTCAGTGCACGAGAAAACGGTGTTCGGTGAATATGGCGCGTGCATTGCGGAGTGGCTATAATAACGGACCCTGAAAGAAGATCCAGAAATATACAGATATGGAATATTACTTTTTGAAAAATGTCACTTAACCACTGAAATAACGTTTACAGTAACGTTTACGCTGCAGATGACGATTACGACTACAGCAGATGACGATTACGAGTACAAAACGCAGGGCGAAAAAAGGACACAAGTCAGAGCGCTCATGGCCTGAATCGGGGTCTGTGTCTTCTCTTTGCTGTGTCCTTACAGCACGTTCTTTCTACGCTTGCTCACCACGAGAAAATCTACTGCTTTTCTAGCTAATGTGGGAAAATAATATGAGTTAAAGAGTACAAAAAAAGTAAACAAGAAGGAAAATGGTGATATGCCTGCTGACGTTCACGTCCCCTAATTATTTTCTACTATTTTAGTTTAGTAAGCTACAACAGGTACTGAGAAGAGCGGAACGACCCCTGTTCGCGTTCCTCAGTATAGCATTAATTGCTTTGGTGATACGCGTCAAAACAATGATATGATTGCGAGAGATGTCGAGGGCGAAGGAAATATAGAACATTGGAATCTCTTTAGCGTGCAGCTGGAGCAAAGCGCAGGGGTCTCTGCCATCTTGCGTGCGCCTAAATACAACCGCTGCGGCCGGGATTCGATCGTGCGACCTCCAGATCAACGTTCTAGTGCCATAACCACTAAACGACCGTGGTGGGCCCGTTGTACTTTGTCAGCATTTGTTGGTGTAAGAGGTTTACCATCCCAGAGTAATTCGGGTGATCGATCTAGCGGCTAAGATACTCAGCTGCTGGCCCGTAGGTCACGGGATCGAATCCCGGCTGCGGCGTGGCTGCATTTCCGAATTAGGCGGAAATGTTGTAGGCCCGTGTGCTCAGATTTGGGTGCACGTTAAAGAACCCCAGGTGGTTGAAATTTCCGGAGCCCTCCTCTACGGCGTCTCTCATAATCATATGGTGGTTTTGGGACGTTAAGCCCCTCATATCAAACAATGATTCGGGTGATCTAAGACGCTGCCCTGGAAAGCTCTGCACAATTTGTACCACTTGAAGTTCTTGAAGAATTACTGACATCGTGTATCGCGTGGTCCCTAGCGCTCGCCTTCATCGAAATATGACTGTTGGGACAGGAATCAATATATTAATAATTCTTGGGGGGTTGACGTCCTGAAGACACGATATGAATATGAGAGACGCCGTACTGAAACTCCCCGAAAGTTTGACCTCCTGGTGTTTTTTTTAACGTGCACCTAAATGTAAGTACACGGGTCTCAAGCGTTTTCGTCTCCATCGAAAAAGTGGCCGCCGCGGCCGAAATTCTATCCCGCGCCCTGCGGGTCATTAGCCGAGTGCCACTAGACCACTGCGGCGAGTGCGACAGGAATCGAACTGGTTTCTTTCGAGTCGGCAGCCGCGTACCGTAACTATACTGCGCTTTCTCGGTGTCGCTTCGTCTGCGCTTCAGCGCTGCCAAATCCCAACTGAATCAGAAACCATCGAATCCAAGCCCCCTGCTCGCGAGGTCTTGCTTCGGGGCAAAGAGTAAAATAGTAAGTTAAAAAAAGACAGACAGAAAGACAAGAACAAAACGGCATGAGAACAGGTGCACCCCCGCCTTAGGCACTGCGGCACAGCGGGCTCTGCCACAGTCATGACTCGATTTGCCCTTGCGGGTAATCTGCTTTGCAACTCCTGATTACGGCATGCGAGCGAAGCGGCCTCTCCTCAGCCTCCGCAACTGCGCATGCGCGTGCATTTACGCAAGCTAGCAGGAAGGGGAACTGCGAGTTTTGCGATGGCGTGCTGTACGCATGGCCCGAGGACTATAATATTGGAGAAAGGTTTAGGAACTGTCTCGTTGCCTCGGGCACCCTTACGCTGTCGCTTTTGTATGCTTTACCTTCCTCGGTGCTCCACTTCGAAGGCGTGTGTGTCTTACTATGACTTATAAAAATGCATATTTCATTACGGAGATGGCCCCAGATAAGTAAAGCCGAAACTAAAGATGCACATTGGAGGACTCTTGAGACTCGCCTTTAAGAGCCAGATCACGGTAGCTTAATCAAGTTTCGTACGTATTGTGTATACTTCGGTTCGTGGCGCATGCCTCAACCGTGCCGAGAGGAAACCAACGACTGTGCGCGTAACACTGTGCGTTTTAAAGTGAACAGCTACTGCAACGATTCTCCCTTTTGCGAATCTGCGAAGGGCCCACCAAACGCGTCCGTAGGGCAACACGCAAACCTGCGCCGCTATTCACTTAGATTTTTCCGCTGCTGATGATTGTGTCTAAGTTTTTAATGGGTGGGCCTTTAAGACATAGAGTTTCCTTATATTACCACAGCTCGACCATCGCAGAGGACGCGTGCCACAATTCGCGTTCGTAAAAGCCGCCAAGCAAGTAGCAAGAAAGCCGCGCCATGGAACGCCGTCCTGCAAGCGCCACGATGCTACGCCACGGGACCGGCACGAGACTTGGGGGGGCAGATGAAGAGAACGACGAAGTTCGAGTCAGCGAGACACTTTCCTCCGCATCTCAATCTGATCAAACTGGTCTGGGTTCCTGGACATAAGGGCATTTTTATGAATGAAATGGCAGATGCGTTGGCCAAGTCATCTCTAAATGGGCCTGCTATTGATGTATTACCGGCAGCGAAATTCTTGATAGGCGAAGAAGGAAACTACTGTTAGGGGAATTTTCTACGCCTTCACTAACAGCCACACCAGAATTCAAGCACTTGTTATACCATTGGAATAGTAAAATATGTCAAACGCGAGGAACGGATGTCGCAATCACTAGACTGCGCTGTCAAATTCCACAGCTGAATTTATATTTACACAGAGCTGATCTGGCAGCCTCCCCTCGTTGTCCTGTTTGTGGAGTAAATGAGTCAACTTAACATTATCTCATTTATTGTAATAGATTCTCTGCCTTACGCAAAAACACTTTAGGAGCCGTTTGCCACCTTCTCGGAATAGATTTAAATGCTTAAAATGTGCTTTCTTTCGGAGCTTTGTGTCTAGGCCACAGCGATGGAAAGATGGTTGACGCATTGCAGGAGTTCGTCAAAAGTTCAAAAAGGTTTAAGTGTTGAAATCATTGTTCGGTAGATTTTGAAATTTTCAAATTCATATTAAATCAAATACGACGCTTTATTGCATTACACTACAGGTTATTGACAATTCAACCATCAAATTCGTCTTGTTGCATCTTTCTTTTATGACTCGTAAATGGATTAATTTTAATCTGTCATTAAACAAGAAATTCATGAAAACTATCCGGTTCTTGGCCAATCCCTCAGCGTGGGTATGCGCCACATCGTCAAGGATCTTAACTTGACTTGACTTTTTCATCTTTGTCCGTTTTGCGAAGAATCAGACACTATTGAACATTATTTTGGCTCATGTCGGAACTATGCATTAATTAGGAAACGACTTCTAGATATTCCATTTGCGAAGCTAGGTTTAAATTTAACCACAGAAAATGTTCTAAATTTTGGTTCCTCTGTCTTGGGAAATTGCCACAGAGATGCATTCGATGCGGTGTGTAATTTTATTCAAGACTCTAAACGTTTTTCTACATAAAGCCCACGTTAACAGGTACTCAAAAAAACGGGCTGAAAAGTAATTTTCAAATCTGGATAAATCCGTGACATACCAAAAATCGGGTTTGGCACAACCAGCTGCCTGGTCGATTCCCAAAATCAAGGTATAGCTATTAGTGTCAACTTTCTTGTTGATTTTTTTTTACTATCTAACCTTTGCTTTCTTTTTTTCAATATACTGTCTTCACTATACAACTCCCCGCCCCCCCCCTTTTTTTTTTTGTTTTAAGCAATAGTGCAGTTATCGTCCATATTAGACTCTATGTTCTCTTGGCCAATCCCCCAGAGTGGGTATGAGCCATGGATTAGAGGCTACAAACAAACAAACAAACGAGCAAGAGAAATTTAGGCTGACCATTTTTAGTTTTGAGTTTACGGGCACAAGTTTGCCCTAAATAAAGAGTTTATATAGTACCAGGTGCTATATTTATTCGTAACAATCTGGTGGACGTGCTGGGTATGATTCCAAGCCCACCACAGGCAAGGGAGAGAAGCCCAGATCCCAGAAGATTGGAGCCAGCAGAATTAACACTTGCGCACCAACGCACGAGTCGCCGACTACGTGGTGAGCAGCCCGAGTTTGGCCCCCTAATTGACCCATCAAGACCTGTCGAGACCTCAAGCACAAGCGTCACTGTGATCGCCACCCAGTCGATGCCATCTCTATCTCACCCCATTGTGGACTCACCACGTACACCAGAGGTCTTCCACAGTGAGACCTTTGAAGACGCCGAGGACTGGCTTGAAGGCTTCGAGCGCGTAGCACGTTTGAACGGTTGGGACGAAGCCCGAAAACTTCGTTACGTTTACGTCGCCCTGCAAGATTCGGCACGTACGTGGTTTGAGGGCCACGAAGCGTCCTTGCTGTCGTGGAAAGACTTCCGACGAGAGCTAATCGCAACCTACCCGAACACGGACCGCAAAGAGAAGGCAGAGGTTGCTCTTCAGGCGAGGAACCAACGAAACAACGAGAGCGTGGCTATGTACATAGAAGACATGTCTACGCTTCTTCCGCACAATATACAATACGTTAAGGGGACTCCTTCCGCACATGATATTCATGTCAGGTTATTTTCCGAAGCTGCTTCAAACAATATCGCGATTTTGTGGTAGAACATCCGCTTCCCATGCAGATGGCTCGGGCTTGATTCTCACTCGGTGCCGAAAACTTTAAAACTTTAGTGTTTGTTTTATTTTTACCTTTCTCAATTTTTTTTGGTCACGGTCAATACTATGCTATTTCGCTCACAATCACTGACGCCAAGGCAGGCACCGCCGACAACGCCGGAATTTCTGCGAAGCGAGCTTTACAACCCTGACGCGTTAAAAGCAAACGTAGAACGCTGGAAGCATGCAGTTCGTGTTATATTGTTTTTTCCCCTACTGTCCCGGCTTCCTAGATGTATAACCTGTGCTTAATGATATTGCGCAAGGCATGCAGGGAATAATATAGCTGCTACTCTTTTCAACTTACCTTCTCGGCAAAGTACTTTTTGGGAGTCTAACCGCTTAAAAGTTATTGAAGTGCTTAAAAGCTCACGGAGCAAGAACTGAGCCACATTCTTTATTCCAGCTACTCCAACCCATTAGAACACTGCCGTCGTGAAAATCTCTAGTCATTTCAACATGCATATCGCTTCAGAAAAGATAAGTATGAAGGCAGCGACCAACTTTCTCATTTTTCTTATTTTTAAGAATTCTCGGACAGATTTCTTGAAACACCCCGTATAGTCCTGACAGAACGATAATTGTGCTGTCAAAATTCTGCCAAAAATAGATCTACTGTGCGAGTACCTCGTTATAGGTGCTATTGAATTGCTAGGGCTGGAGCATCATCATCATCAACAACAACAACATCATCATCAGCAGCAGCAGCAGCCTGACTACGTCCACTGCAGGACAAATGCCTCTCCCATGTTCCGCCAGTCAACCGGTCCAGTGCTTGCTGCTGCCGATTTCTACCCGCAAACTTCTTACTCTCATCTGCCCACCTAACCTTCTGTCTCCCCCTAACTCCCTTGCCTTCTCTTGGAATCCAGTTAGTTACCTTTAATGATCAGCGGTTATCCTGTCTACGCGCTACATGCCCGGCCCATGTCCATCTTCTCTTCTTGATTTCAACTATCATATCCTTAACCTCCATTTGTTCCCTAATCCACTCCGCTCTCTTCTTGTCTGTTAAGGTTACACCTACCTTTTTTTTCCATTGCTCGCTGCGTCGTCCTCAATTCAAGCTGAACCCTCTTCGTAAGTCTCCAGGTTTCTGCTCCGTAGCTAAGTACCGGCAAGATACAGCTGTTATATACCTTCCTCTTGAGGGATACTGGAAATCTGCTTGTCATAATTTGAGAGTGCTTGCCAAATGCGCTCTACCCCATTCTTATTCTTCTAGTTACTTCAATATCGTAGTTCGGCTCATCGGTTATTACCTGCCCTAAGTGGACATAGTCTTTTACAACTTCAAGTGCACTATTACCTATCTCGAAGCGCTGCTCTCTTCCGAGGTTGTTGTACATTACTTTCGTTTTTTGCAGATTAATTTTAAGACCCACCTTTGTGCTCTCCTTGTCTAACTCCGTAATCGTGAGTTGCGATTCCTTCCCTGAGTTACTCAGCAATGCAATGTCATCGGCGAAGCGCAGGTTACTAAGGTACTCTCCATTAACTCTTATCCCTAACTGTTCCCATTCTAGCCTTCTGAAAACCTCCTGTAAGCACGCGGTAAATATAATTAGGGAGATTGTGTCCCCCTGCCTTACATCCTTCTTGATTGGTATTCTGTTGCTTTCTTTGTGAAGAACTATGGTAGCAGTTGATCCCCTGTAGATTTCTTCCAGGATGTTTATATATACTTCATTGACGCCCTGATTCCACAGTGTCTGCATGTTGGCTGATATTTCTACTGAATCAAACGCCTTCTCGTAATCTATGAAGGCTATGTATAGTGGTTGGTTATATTCTGAGCATTTCTTATTACCTGATTGATATTATGAATGTAGTTGATTGTTGAGTAGCCTGTCCGAAATCCTGCTTGTTTCTTTGGTTGATTGAATTTGAATGTTTTCTATACTCTGTCAGCAATTACCTTTGTAAATAGCTTGTATACTGCATAGAGCAAGCTGATCGGCCTGCAATTTTTCAAGTCATTGTCATCTCCTTTGTTATGTATTAAGAAGATGTTAGCATTCTTCCAAGACTCTGGTACTCTTCTTGTCAGGAGACACTCGTAAACAGGGAGACACTCGTAAACAGGGTTCCTTCGTAAACAGGGTGGCTAGTTTTTCTAACACAATCTGTCCTCCATTTTTCAGTAGATCTGATGTTACCTGATCCTCACCAGCATCTTTGCCTCTTTGCATGCTCTCCAAAGCTTTTCTGACTTCTTCCGTCATTGCTGGTGGTGTGTCATCTGGGTTACTGCTAGTTCTTATAGTATTAAGGTCGTGGTTATCCCGGCTACTGTACAGATCTTTGTAAAGCTCCTCCGCTATTTTAACTATCCTATCCATATTGGTAGTTATTTTGCCGTCTTTGTGCCTTAGGGCATACATCTGATGTTTGCCTATCCCAAGTTTCCTTTTCACTGCTTTCACGCTTCCTCCGTTTTTGAGAGCGTGTTTGATTCTCATGTTATACCTTCTTACATCGCATACCTTACGCCTATTATTCAACTTGGAAAGCTCTGCCAGTTCTATTTTGTCTGTTGTACTTGAGACTTTCATTATTTGACGCTTCCTAATCAGATTCTTCGTTTCCTGGGAAAGCTTCCCAGTGTCCTAACTACCCTGCCTCCAACTTCCACTGCACACTCCATAATGATACTCGTCAGATTATCATTCATTGTATCAACGCTAAGGTTGGTTTCCTCACTAAGTGCCCAGTACCTGTTCTGAAAGGGGACTCTGAATTCTTGTACTTTGCCTCTTAGTTCTAGCTCATTGATTGGCTTCTTGCGTAACAGTTTCTCTCGTTCCTTCAAGTCTAGGCTAATTCGAGACCGTACCATTCTATGGTCACTGCATCGTACCTTGCCAACCACTTCCACATGCTGCACGATGCCTGGGTGTGCACTCATTATAAAGTCTATTTCGTTCTTATTGTCGCTGTTAGGGCTCCTCCATGTCCACTTGCGGTTTTCTCGTTTTCGGTAGAAGGTATTCAAAATCCGTAAATTATTGCGTTCTGCGAATTCTACTAGTAGCTCTCCTCTGGCGTTTCTAGCACCGATGCCATAATCTCCTACTGCTTGGTCTCCAGTCTGCTTCTTCCCTACCTTTGCATTAAAGTCGCCCATTACTATAGTATACTGTGTTTTCACCTTACTCATTGCCGATTCCACGTCTTCATAGAAGCTTTCAACTCAAGCGTCATCATGGCTGGATATAGGCGCGTAAGCCTGTACCACCTTCATCTGGTATCTCTTATTCAGTTTAATTACGATACCTACCACCCTTTAATTAATGCTATAGTATTCCTATATAAAGAAGCATAAGCTACATCATCACCTTCACAGGCATTGTTTTTAAATCAACTAGACTGCTGACCCGCAGGTCGTGGGATCGAAACCCAGCTGCGGCGGCCGCAGTTTCGTCCATGGAGGCAAAAATGCTGTAGGCGCGTGTGCTGAGATTTAGATGCACGTTAAAGAACCCCAGGTGTTTGAAATTTCCGGAACCCTCCGCTGTACGGCGTCTCTTGTAATTATATGGCGGTTTTGGGACGTGAAACCCCACATTTCAATCATTCATCATGCTCTTTCAGCCAATAAGCCACCACATACCCCAGTATACCGCGCATGATCCTGATATACTCTCGAGACTGCCCGATTCCTCCCGCTTCAACGCACCATAGCAACCGCCCACGTACGTACTGCCATTTATGAGACAAGCCGCCTTATACGATCTGTGCCCGACTAGCGGATGTCGTAAGCGCCGCCGCAAGCACGGGCCGCTAAGAAAGCCGGGCTAGGCGGCGTTTCTAGTACCCCATTACGCGATAAACCATTCACGCAAGTGAAACTCCTGTGACCTTGGTGGCAGTTTTATATAACAGGCGCAAGGCCGCCAGTGGGTGCCTTCAGTGGGTGTCTTCAGGAAAACCTCCGTTTTAAAACTGTGCTTATAAATGTATGAAGTTTGAAGGTTATTGCCACATAGGTACCATGATTGATATTTTAGGTTTAACGTCCCAAAACCACCATATGATTATGAGAGACGCCGTAGTGGAGGGCTCCGGAAATTTAGACCACCTGGGGTTCTTTAACGTGCATCCAAATCTGAGTACACGGGCCTACAACATTTCCGCATCCATTGGAAATGGCCAAATAGGTACCAAACATCTATAAACAGCAAGGGTGGTGGGATAAAAGGTGCGTATATGCAGCTTGAATGGCGCCGCCATTTCAAGCTGGACGGTTGTGCCCTCGCGATCTCCGACATCAGCGTAGCTCCCGCCGACTGGTTCGCCCTCCGTGGTCTCCTGACGCCGTGCAGCTCTCGCATTGTGGCGCCCCGCCCTTGGACTGCTTTGACCGGATCCCCACTTTCCTATCTCCTTCTTTTTCCCGTCGCTTGCCTGTTTTCTTCTCCGTCTATTTTCCTTCTATTCTTTTTATCCCTCCTTCCCCCCACCCCTATAAGGCACTGCGCCGTGTCACCTGAAGGCAGACAGAAATTGGGTGCCTTTTTCCTCTTCATTCTAACCACTACCACCACCACCAACACAATAGCAGTAGCAACATGGTAACTTCCACTTGTGGCAGTATTTTTAATGGAAACACATAGAGCAAACTGATGAAAATCAGCGAGAAACACACAATTCTAAGAAACACAAGAGCGAGGTAAACATTCACCATAACATTATTTAGAGCTTACGTGAAAACTTTTCCTGTATACGCACTGACTTTTTTTTTTTTTTTTTGCAGTCTGATTCGCTCTTTTCCACACTTACCGCTTAGGCTACTGTAATAAGCACGCGTGAAAAAAGCCACAGAAAAGTGGGTGGTGAAGCTGTCTAACTTCAAATGGTTGAGCATCAGACGCGTGATTCAAAGGTTCTGGGTTCGGATCCCCCCCCCCCCCCCGACATAAGGCTGTTTTTTGTTAGCTTTAATTTCTTTAGGTTTATTTGAGAATCGCTGTATACAAGAGCTAGGAAACGAAAAATAATGTTTTCTGTGCTTTACCTTACTTTAATTGTGTGACGCTTTCGTTAGTTAAAACGAATGAGACAGCACTTGGATGCATAGGCAATATGGCTATAGTTGAGGATTCATTGAAAACATCACACATTGTGCATGGATATACTGGGCGAAGCAGGCCTTGCTTAGCCTCCCAGCCATCATTTATATCACTACCTCCCAGCGAATTCCCGTGCAAGCACATACAAGGCCCTAGATAAATAGTACAGTCTGGCGCAACCAATAAATTGCCAAGGAAGAGGGCCGGACAAGAACATATAACACAACGCGAGCGACTGCGTTCCAACAAATCGCGATAGGGGGCCGTGCCTGCGAAAACATTGAAGCGCGCGGACACCGCCTCCGAGTGTTGATTCAAGATTGTCGTCGTCGATCGTGTAGAAATAAAGCGAGCGCAGTGCTTCGCGTTTTCCGGCATATATAGTACCACATCGAAACGGCGTACGCGTACGTGAATATACTGCACAACCAGTGCGACTAAATCCGTCTTGGTCATGCGGGAACGTTCATTTTCGGGCATGATTCGTTCTCTTATTCGGCGTCGGAACACACTTCCTCCTCTGTCTCGCTTTCACCATGTTACTGCCTGACAACCAGTTCCTTTTGTCACGGCAATCTTTGCGCAAAACTCTATTCGTTCTCTTTGGGCTGGCAATTCTTCGCGGAAGCATCGCCCTCGTTCTTTGCTGTCGAGCTGCGCATTTTCCTACAAGAGCGATCGCTGCGTAATTTGCTAAACTTTTCAAGTGTTTCTACCGAGAATTTCATATATTTCCTTTCATCCGGGTTCTGGCAGCCTTTTCCGTTCGTGAAAGTGAAGTTATAGTAAATAATAGCCCAGCGAAGTGCGTGGAGACCCTGATTTATGTGAGCAGAATGCAGGCTTCCTCCGAATATAAATTGCTCATGCCGAGGTGAGAGAATTGCTTTGTCGGAACTGTTTAGAGCCCCGGTTTTACTCTTTATATATTAATATCTCCACCGTAGGACTTCCAAAAAAAGGAGGGGGGGGGACTGTTCATTTCATCTCACTGCCTCTGAAAGAGCTAAGAAGAGTGAAAAGATAAAGGGAAAAAGGAATAATGAATCGCGGAGCAAAGGAAGAATGAATGGGATCCCATTTCTTAAGTGACGCAGAGTGCATAACGCCACAGCGTGTAAACAACGCGGCAGGCGAGAGGAGATGCAGATAACTTAGCCCAGTTTTCCGCACCTGTACTTATATATTGATAGATTCACTCGAACAGCTTTCGGCTCGCTTTACTTTGAAGAGGCTTCCAGTACTGTGCGCTTCGATTCCGGCATGCCACCGCAACAACTTCCAATAAGTACAGTGAGAAACAGAAGGATCCATGACGTTTTCACTAGGCGTATAATCTTCCTCGAAGTTGCAGCGTGGCCTTTTGAAATTGCGCAAGGAATTTGATTGCTGTGCCTACGTCTCAAGAACTATAGACTTGTTACTCTATACGTCTGCTTATTGCACGTATGCAACCATCCTCTCCTTCAATCTACATCATTTCAGTGGAACTCGTGTAAAAGATAAAAGGCAATGATGGCGCAACAGAAGCGCATATATATAGGCTACAGTACAGTTTCAACGTAGCAGTGTGTGTTTTTCTCCGCTTCCAGAGAAGCCTAGTCCGCCTCAATGGTTCAGTGGCGCGCACGGCTGCTGAACCGAAGGTCGTGGGTTAGATATCGGCCGCAGCAGTCGCATTTCGATGTAGGCGAAACGGGAGAGGCCCGTGTGTTGTCCGTGCATGACAAAGAACATCAGATGGTCTAAATTTCCGTAGTCCTCTACTATGGCGTCTCTCTTAATCACATCTTCGTTTTCGCGCGTAAAACCTCACATATTACCATTATCCAGGCAAGTCTAACGAGCTGCGTTGAGATTCTGTGCTTTCCTAATACTTAAGTGTCAGGGATAGATAAATATATCACGCACTTTCACCTGCTAACTTTATACTAATTTGAATGTACGCCACCCTCGTCTCCACCGTGTCGATCACGTACACCTTAACAAAAAAAAACTCATCTGTCTTTTTTTTGTGAGTCTCGACATCGCACATAATCTTGTTCACAGATACATGTGAACTTTTCTACGATATTGTTGCACTCTCGCAAGGGAGTGGTGAGATCTGAAATAGAGTTGTGAGCCGTATACGTGTCAAGCCCGTACTCGACCAATAGCGTAATGCATATTCTTTTAACATGAAAGTGTTCTGTGGCGTGGTCTACCACGGTTTCGCTCACGTATTCCAGGTACGGATGTGACGTTGTAAAATACATAGAGGCAGACTGCAAAAAAAAAGTTAAGAAGACGTTTCGTCGAATCTACGACCTCTCGCTCCACAGCGCGTGGTGCGAAACCACTGGATAACGAAGAGTACGTTGTACAGCTTGCTAACCTCTTGCTAGTCATATATTTTGACAGTAATACGATTCGATTAATGTACGTGAATAAGACGTAGCAAGTACGGTGGTGAGTACACGTTTCGGTATCATCTGCAAGTAGACGATGCACACATATCATAAGCGTTGGCCACTTATTCGTATTGCCGATATTTCCTTATTTCGCGTCATTGTACGTGCAACCTGTGCCACATTTGGTCTGGTGATCCGCGCTCATTTTGCAAACGAGACCCAGTGACCTAACGGCCGTTGCACGTGTCTTATGCTTATATATAGCTAGTGGATCGACCCACCTTCAGCGGACAATCGCTGAACAATGCTGAGTTGTACCCTATACAGGGTCCAGCTTGAAAGCGATAGGATTGTTACATGAGGCCATTTCGCGGCCGTTTTCTTGAGAACGGTCGTAACTAGCGCGACCTTTTTGTAAAGCTACGGGAATAATTGGAAGATGATTGTCAAAGCATCAGATGTCGTTTTTACCGAGCGTGCCGTCAACTAAAATGCTCCCTACTCTATCCGTTGCCTTGAATGGCCTTATTAATTTTTTTTTACAGCTGAGTTGTTTACGCTTGGGTTTCGTTTAGTGGCGTTCACACAACGCCGCCTAGCTGTAACGTCACTGGGTGTTGTCTAGCAACAGCCTGGCACAGTGCCATGCATAGTATATGATGTCATGGTGTTGGGAAAGAGAAGACGGGGTGAGTAGGAGGAGAGGGCTATTCATAGAGTAGCCACGTATAGAGAAATATAGCAAGGGATGTGAAAAGGAAGGGGAATGATGAGGAAGAAAAGGAGAAGGGGAGAGGGTAAAGCATCGCGATATCTTGTATAGTGTGGTATATGAAGTGGTGGGAAAAGAGATGCGAATATATGAGGAGGCAATAATGGCCATAACCTTCAGTTTTTCCTTAATCATCGCACCACTGCTGTGTAGTATCCCCAAGGTTTTCGTCTGTATTGTTACTCAGTGCAAACTGTGAATTTTTTCCTTTGTCATTTCGCTGCTGCCGTTGGCCTGCTACTCTTTCTGGTAAGGGAGAGTAAGGGAGGGAGTGAAACAACTTAGGTCCAGAATATATGCGCGAGTTGACTCGACGTCAACTGGCCAGACCCAGCAACATCTGCTCTGTGCTGTGTGTAGTTGTGAAACCTCTTTCGTGCCTGTTCCTACGTGAAAAATGGTTGCGTGCCATTGCTCTTTAGTTCTCCCTTCCTGACTTTAGTACTTCATACTTCGCTGAAGCGCATCGCTTGATCGTATTTCTAAACTTTCCTAGATAATAAAAAGGCCTTATGTTTATCTTCTAGCTCGCGACGACAACTATTGAGGAAGAGGAGTAGCCGGCGCCACGCATTGCTAAAGCGCGTAGCTTGCATGCTCTTGGCGTGGTTCTGCACTGAGGTACTGCATTTGTAAACGCACCCTCCCATCGAAACGGTTAACAAAAGCGAAACGGCATTCAAAGCGTATCGCATGGTTTTACCAGCGTATAGTACCAAGTCAGTTGATGCTCCCTCAACAGCCACGACAGAACAAAGGACACGACCCTAGCTATTGTCTTCTGCAATCTATCCAGGGCGCCTACCACGCAGAGATTATATCCATCTGACAGCTCACAAACAGTGTTAGTCAAAATATGCATCTCTCGTTTTCTTGTGAATGAAACGCCTTTTTTTTCTTTTTAAAACCTATCAGTCGGCATCATCTTTCGCGACTGAATTCTTGTTCATCTTCTATTTTCCTCAATATTCCTGAGCACGGAGACATTTCACTCTTTTGTTTTCCTGTAATAAAGTTGCCCGTGCAACTGTACAAAGCCAACAAGTTTCTGGTTTTGGGACGTGAAACCCCAGATATCAATCAAAACCAACAAGTTTACCCTTATTATCCACCTTATTGTCGTTCTTTATCCCCTCGTTATGCCTCGGACAAAAATAGCGACATTGCCTGTTTTTTTTTTTACTTTTTTTCTTATCAGCTTCCAGCGGAGAATTCAGGCTATCTCTGTCATCCACACGTACGAAATGTGTACTGCCCTAATGGCCCCGGCATTTGGTATAAGGGGGAGAGAGCGCAAGGGAGAATGCATGACCCTTGGTCGGGTTAATATTCGAAGCCAATGAACTCCCTCCCTACCCTTTTGCGTACTTTAGCTTTTCAAGTCGTCTCCTTCAGCTCGTTTAAAATGAAAACTAGGGCTTCTCTGTGCATTTTCGTGTATAGTACATATATACACCGCATTTCCTGCAGTCTAGCTATCTTTCAATTTTTTTTCTTATTTTTCGCTCTTTTCTGTTTTTATCGTTGCATATTCTGCTCCAACGTTCACCACAATATCACGCTTGTTTTTTGTTGTTGGTGTCCCATTCACCTGACTCTGCACAGCTTTTCCAGCGTTTAACGTGTTCGGTGACCGCTGGCCTCTTTTCAGGACGGCGACCCTCTTCAATTTCGACATTTTTTTTTTTATAAAACACCCTTTTATTTACTTAGCTCTATTATACCCAACGCTTTGCGGGTCACACATTCTAAGGTTGCATTGTGTTGTTTATGTGAATTCCTTTAGCCCTGGTCGAGGTGGCAAAGGGTGCGAGTTATTTCAGTGAATGTTTCGGCCCATTTGTACGTTTTTTTTTCAGGCTGATAATCAACCAAACTAACTAAATAAACTCCTGACAATGTCATTTTCTCGGCGCACGCGCGTTGCGCTTGTTTGCGTACAGGAAATGAAAGTGCTTTGTAAAAAAAAAAAAAGTGAACTGCAATGCACAAGACCACTTGTTTATGAGCTTCCATTATTTACCATCGCGAGAAGGCTTGTATGGTCGTGTTTAGTCTGGAAAATCATTCCACCATCAGGACTCGTGATTGGGTTCTTTCTTGTTTGTGTCGTTGTTGTCGTCGGCATCTGTGATGCTGTTTTCGGTACACACGCCAGGCTAGGTTTTAATAAGGGCTCACCCTCGCTTCTTGTATTCATAGTCTTTTTTTTCTTTTGACCTGCTTCAACAGAAACGTTTCTTTTGACGAGCTTATTTTGCAGGTGCTAATAAGACATTCTTCGTTTTATCACTGGTGTTGCAGTTCTCTAGAAACTCGCATAAATAATTCATTCTCTCTCTCTCTATTTCTGGATCTTTGTTTTTGTTTGGAAGTCGGCAACCCCTTGTCGAGAAGCATGGCGGTGCGATAACAGCTCTTTTTCGTGTTTTTCGTTCCTTTGACTTGCCCGTTGACCTGGTTCTTGAGGCGCTGCACAGCAAACTTCTCCCACATTTCCTGATGCACGGTCATGAGTCTCTAGAAATATCTGTCTATACCAGACTAGCTGTCAAAAATGTCTTAGAACTGGGAGGGGGGAGGGGGGTTTGACTATTTTCAGCAACCATCTATTTTTATTGTTCAAAAAATATTTTGTTGTGGTTTATTTTGATTACAGAAAATGAAGTAAAAATGAGTAGTAAACAGTTCCTGGAGAGAAGAAACGGGAGTATGTGGTTACCATTTTCATGACAAAGGCTGCCTTGTAAATTCTGACTAAACGTACGCACCATTCTCTGCCCTGCCCTACCCCCTTGTAGCTAATCAGGGGTGCGGCTGTCCTCTCTTCTCCTCTCGAGCGCGCGCCTCAAGAGGGGAAGCATAGCGAACTTCATAGATACATTTCATTACAGGGATATTTGAGGTAGTCGCTCCTCTTCATTAAACCGACAGGGAATCGTTCATCCTGCGTTCCAATACAGCGATCACAAATAAAAAAGCTGAAAGGGCACAAAAAAAAGGACCGAAATGCATGGTTTAAGTGTCATAAGTATTGAATCAGCCTCTTGTGTCCCTTCTGATTTGATTGATATGTGGGGTTTAACGTCCCAAAACCACCATATGATTATGAGAGACGCTGTAGTGAAGGGCTCCGGAAATTTCGACCACCTGGGGTTCTTTAACGTGCACCCAAATCTGAGCACACGGGCCTACAACATTTCCGCCTCCATCAGAAATGCAGCCGCCGCAGCCGGGATTCGATCCCGCGACTTGCGGGACAGCAGCCGAGTACCTTAGCCACTAGACCACCGCGGCGGGGCTTTGTGTCCCTTCTTGTTCCACGTACTCTCTTACCCGTCGTTCCCCTCTTTCTAACCTACTCTTTCTTGATCTCATGTGTCTCCTTTTAACCACGCCCCGTCGCAGTGGTCTAGTGGCTAAGGTACTCGGCTGCTGACCCGGAGGTCGCGGGATCTAATTCCGGCTGTGGCGGCTGCATTTTCGATGGAGCCGAAAACGCTGTAAGCCCGCGTGCTCAGATTTGGGTGCACGTTAAAGAACCTCAGGTTGCCGAAAGTTCCGGAGCCCTCCACTACAGCGTCTCTCATAATCAAATGGTGGGTTTTTGACGTAAACCCCACATATCAATCATTATCCGTCTCTTTTTAACCACACCTAACCTCTCCATACGTTGGTGAAGCTTTTTGCAGGGCCAGTATATATGCTGCAGGCTGTGGCCACAACGAACGACCGCCTATTGAGTTCTTTCTCCAGGTGGTGTAAGTTTCAAAACTTCGCTCCATACCTATGCAGGCTTTGAGGAGCGGGTTGTATTACCCGCTCCTCAAATTATTGAGGAACGTTGTATTACCTTATGCTTTCTTCAAGTTTCTGCACACTCTACGTGCGTCATAAGGGCACAAAAGTTATAACATCGTAAACGATAACAGGAAGATAACAAGAACACGGACGTAATCTGTTTGCCAGAGACACTGAAGGAACATAATAGATAAGAAGAACGCGATGTAAACTTAAGGTTGTTTTGCGAATAAGGTCCCTACACTGTATCTTACCTAGCGTTCTGTAATAACCGAGTATGCAGATAAGGGCCTTGACTCAAGATACCCCGGGTGAAACGCTTCACCCTTTGATCTTCCGTCGCAAGCGGGGCCTTTCTCGGACCTGCGCTCCGTTCCACATCGTTATATATACGTCCGCTACGCTTTCGCTTCTTTTCTAACGGTCCCAAGAGCGCATATCCGGCAATAGGCGTACACGGTCTCTGCAGCGTCTTCGTCGTATATCCGCGTTTGACCTTTACGGCGCCTTTGCCTCTTCTTCTCGCGGCCATGGTGTCCTTCTTTTCAAAGGTTTCCGAGACGCTGCCACTGCAATTTCTGGAACCCAACAATTTTCGGGGTGAACGGGAGACGAGGCAACTTTTCGTCCTTTGAAGTTCGCCGCCCAAAGTTGGACTGAACAAAACTGGATAAAAGAGGATCGGAGTGGGAGTTAGGAAGGGGGGGGGGGGGGCTTGCGATTTCGGAAATGTTCCGGGAGGAAGGTTTTTAGAAACGTAAAGCGTTTCAGGCAGCGTCTGGATTATATAGGACGGCGACGGTTTTTCGAAAAGTCTCGATGCTTTCAGTGTGCACCGAGAGACGGGCGCCAAGATGGCCAGGCTTCCGCGTTCGGAAATAATAAGAAAGGCGCGTGTAAGTCGGTCGAGTTTCGTAGTTGTATTGTTTGTGTTCGTGCTTTTTGTCCACACGACTTGAATCGTGTTCTTGTCAGGCTGTGATTTTCTATACTTCTTGCTTTTGTCGCACGTGACAACAAAGCGAAAAAATGTTTGGTGTACCTAACGCGCCTTGTTGGAATCTACTCACAGCGTAGCCCTTCGCGTCTTGGATCTTTCGCCGAATGGTTCGACGCCTGCGCGACTTTCAGGGCTGCTGTCACCCACTTGCTGTGATGTCCTGTCGCCCTGTCGGTGACCAGTGCTCTATCGCTATTGCGCCCCGCTTGCATTGTTCGAAAGTCTCTGCCATGTAATGAGAATGAGTTGTTTAGGGTATGCCCTGAGTCTTGATCCGCAAAGGGGCAACACCATCGCCGTGCCATTTTGAAGGTCTGCTCACATATATACGCGCGTCCAGCTGTTCGAACTTCGGCGTGCAGGAGGTATTCCAAAGGCCACGAGACATACAAATTTCCGTACGGATCTTGAACACAGCGCGTGCAGCGATTTTTTGGCGCGTGTGAGGAGCGTGCGAACCGTCAGAGCGGCGACCCCGACGCCAGCGATCCTAGCGGATGACGTCAAGTGCATACCACTCTATATTGTCACGACACAGACACAGCAGGAGTTCGATATAGAAGAGCTCACTTTAATTAAAAATGAAAGGCGCTCGGAAAGAGGACCGGGCAAGAGCTTCGTCTTCTTCTCTGGCTGTGCGAGCTCCCCTCTGCAGGTTGAATGCGGCATTTGCCTCCCTCCAGGAAGAGCATCGACCCGATGCTCGGCTACAGAATACGCGGTGTATCTATAGTTTACGTATTACGCAACTAGCTCAGTGCAATATGGCTTCATCCGCACAACGTGTACGATTTCAGATATTTGAGCTCGCGAAGAACTGTCAGAGATGACCTCATAATTCACGTCACTTAGGCGCCGTATAACATTGTAGGGACCAAAGCACTTCTTCAGTAACTTTTCACAAAGGCCGCGTCGGCGAATAGGGCTCCAGACCGACACTTTCTCGCCTGGTTGATAAGTGACGTATCGGTGTCGCAGGTTATAACGTTGTGCGTCGTAACTCTGCTGTGGGCCATTCGCACGCGTGCTAGCTGCCGTGCCTCTTCAGCTCGTTGGGTAAAGGCTTGAACATCCGTGTCTGTATTCTCGCAGTCGTGCAGCAGCATGGCATCAAGCATTGTCGTCACTTCACGGCCATAAAGAAGACTAAATGGCGTGCTCCGTGTAGTTTCCTGCTGCGCCGTATTATAGGCAAACGTCACGTATGGTAGAACGTCGTCCCAATTTTTATGATCCACATCGATGTACATACTAAGCATATCAGCAATTGTCTTGTTGAGGCGTTCTGTTAAGCCGTTGGTTTGTGGGTGGTAGGAGGTAGTTTTTCGATGCGCTGTTCCACACAACTCAAGCACTGACTTGAGGAGCATAGCCGTGAAAGTGGTACCTCTGTCTGTTATTAAAATTCTAGGAGCGCCATGCCTCAGAACAATATTTTCAATGAAAAATCGTGCCGCTTCTACTGCGGTTCCACTTGATAAAGCCTTTGTTTCTGCGTAGCGAGTAAGATAGTCCGTAGCGACAATTACCCACTTATTTCCAGTATGCGAAGTCGGAAATGGTCCAAGGAGATCCATTCCGATTTGTGCAAAAGGCATGGTGGGCACTTGAACTGGTTGCAACAATCCGGCTGGTCTTAAAGGTGGTGATTTTCGTCGTTGACAATCGAGGCACGTGCGGACGTAATGCTTTACAGTGCCTGGAAGCTTCGGCCAGTAGTACTTTTGTTGGATTCTGGCCAATGTGCGCGTGTATCCGAGGTGGCCGGAGGTTGGCTCATCGTGGCAAGCGCTCAGGATCTCATCGCGAATGGATGTCGGGACGACAAGTAAGTGGGCATTTCCGCTGGGGGCAAAGTTCTTCTTGTATAGGACACCACTGCGCAAGCAGAATGATGGCAGGCTCCTTGCAAATATCTTGGGAACGCTTGTAGACTGGCCGTTAAGAAAATTATTAAGTGGGAGCAGCTCACTGTCTTCCTTCTGCTTAGACGAAATGGTGACCGTGTCGACCACTCCTAAAAATGCCATGTCATCATCTTCTGAGACATCATCTTGCTTTATGGGCGACCTGGATAAGCAATCAGCATCAGAGTGCTGTCGTCCCGACTTATAGACGACCGTCATATCGAATTCTTGTAGGCGTAAGCTCCAGCGCGCTAGCCGACCGGATGGGTCCTTCAAGTTGGTCAGCCAGCAAAGAGAGTGGTGGTCGCTGACTACGTGGAAGGGACGGCCGTAGAGGTATGGGCGAAACTTCAGAACTGCCCATACTACAGCAAGACATTCCTTTTCCGTTGTGAAATAATGGGACTCGGCACGGGAAAGCGTCCTACTTGCATATGCAATCACTCTCTCGGCTGAGTCTTGCCACTGGACGAGTACAGCGCCTAAACCTACGTTGCTGGCATCAGTGTGAATCATGGTTGGAGCGTCCTCGTCAAAGTGAGCAAGCACAGGGGGTGTCTGCAGGCGCTGTCGTAGACCGTCAAATGCTGCTTGTTCCTCTTCGCCCCATAAAAATGGAACATCGTCTCTCGTTATGCGTGTTAAGGGCGACGCTATGTGCGAGAAATTGGCGATAAATCTGCGGTAGTAGGCGCAAAGGCCAAGAAAACGTCTTACGGCCTTCTTTTCTGTTGGCACCGAAAATTTTCGGACGGCGTCAATCTGGTCGGGGTCCGGACGAACACCTTCATGGCTCACCACATGTCCTAAAAATCGGAGTTCCTTGAAACCGAAATGACATTTCTCAGGTTTCAGCGATAAGCCAGCGGACCGTATTGCTCGAAATACTAATAGCAGCCATCTTAGATGTTCCTCGAATGTTGGCGAGAAAACAATGACGTCGTCGAGGTATACCAGACACGTCTGCCACTTAAGGCCTGATAGGACGGTATCCATCAGTCTCTGAAATGTTGTTGGGGCTGAGCACAATCCGAAGGGCAAGACTTTAAACTCGTAAAGCCCGTCAGGCGTAACAAAAGCAGTCTTTTTTCTGTCCCGCTCATCGACCTCGATTTGCCAATAACCGCTTTTCAGGTCCATTGACGAGAAGAAGCGTGCATGCCTCAGCCTGTCAAGTGAATCGTCAATACGCGGTAGTGGATATACATCTTTCTTTGTCACGCGGTTCAGCTTGCGGTAGTCCACACAGAAGCGTAAGCTGCCGTCTTTCTTCTCAACTAGCACTTCCGGTGATGCCCAAGGGCTTTTTGACGGCTGAATGATGTCATCATTGAGCATTTTCTGGACTTGTTCTTGGATTGCTTCGCGTTCTTTCGGTGCCACGTGGTATGGGTTTTGTCGAATTGGTCTTGCCGTCTCTTCCGTTATAATTCGGTGCTTTGTCAGTGGCGTTTGATTTACCCTCGAGGTCGACGAAAAACAATCTTCAAACTGGCCGAGAATATCTAGAATACTCTGCCTCTGCGCTGGCGATAAATCTGTGCTCACGTCGACAGGCAGTGGTGTTGAAGCGGCCGGTGTCTCTGCTTGTTGTACTGCGAAGCACTCGCGGAATTCTACAATTTCTTTGAAGTATGCAACTGTGGTACCCTCTGCAATGTGTCGACGCTCGTTGCTGAAGTTTGTCAACAGGACCTCTGCTTGCCCAGACACTACACTGACGAGACTTCTGGCAATAGCGATTCCTCGAGAGAGTAAAAGCGTCGATATTTGTTCCGCGACACCTTCTCCACTATGCTGCGTGTTACACGTGACAGAGACGAGGCGGCATGACAACGGTGGCATGGTCACGTCGTCAATCACGCGCATGGGCTTGCGCTGCAGCACTGCGCTATGGTCCGCTGAGAAGGTCAGTACACCGTCCGATATATTTATAATGGCACCGTACTCCCGCAGGAAATCCATACCCAAGATGGCCTGTTTACAACACTCAGCAAGAATAACGAAGGTTGCCACGAATGATGAATCCCCAATCTTGATTCGTGCGGTGCACTTTCCGGTAGGTGTCAGCAGCTGGCCTCCGGCTCCTCTAATTTGCGGCCCCGTCCATTCCATTTTTACCTTCTTGAGTTGGTCGGCCAGATTCGCACTCATTATTGAAAAGTCCGCACCAGGGTCGACCAGTGCGGTCACGTCGTGACCGTCAATTGAAAGTGTAATGTCGGCGGTGACAATCTCGTCTTTCGTCGGTTCATTCGAAATGTGCGGCACTTCATGCGGCGGTAATGGGGGATTTTCAAATCTTCGGCAATTCGCAACCTTCCCCCCTAAGGTCGCTGCTTTTAGTTTCCCCGGCGTGGACTGGGAGACCTTCCTCTCGCCATGTCCGTGGTGCTACTCCTATTAGATCGGGGAAAATGACCTGAGGAGGGCGAGCGTGACCGGAACCCAGGAGAAACGTCTCGCGGGATCGTCGCGCTCGTTTCAACGTTGCGTCTTCCGTCAAAATAGCGCCGAGGGGTAGTGGACGGAAATCCTTGATACCCGGCAACGCGATGAGGACAATACCACACGATGTGGCCTGCTTCCCCACAATGGAAGCACAGGGGCCTGTAGTCAGGGTTACGCCATATGTCGGTTTTGCGGAGTGGGGGTCGCATCGGCGTCAACGTTTCCCTGTAGTACCAAGGCACTGTCGGCGGCTGTTGCTGGTGGTACTGTTGAGGTGGCGGCACGTTAGATCTAGGCTGTCGACGGAGAATATCTGCATATGTTGGCCTAACTATTTCAGTGTTCGGCTCGGGAAGTGAAAGCGCTTGCCTTATTTCTTGGCGAACAACTTCTGTGACCGACGCGATCGCGCAGTCATTCGGTGTGGCAGCGAGCTTCTTCACCTCTTCTTGTACAATTTCGCGTATCAGGTCACGCAAAGAACGCTCGTCAGGTGTCACGGTGGTCACGGCGGTTGCGCTGATTTGTCCGCTGTTGTTTGGACGGTCGTACTGGCGGTACCGTAGCTGTAGTGCGCGTTCTATGGCGGTCGCCTCCTTCGAAAATTCGTCGACGCTTGAAGGTGGGTTCCGTACGAGACCAGCAAACAGCTGCTCTTTAACACCACGCATGAGGTAGCTGATCTTTCTGTTCTCGGACATATCGGGATCGGCTCGATGAAAGACACGAGCCATGTCCTCAACAAACATTGCAACAGACTCGTTGGGCTTTTGTATCCATGATTCAAGGAGTCGTTGTGCCTGCTCCCGCCTTTCGGTGTTTGCGAAGGTGTCCAGGAACTTCCGCCGGAACTCGTCCCACGTTGACCACACGCGATTCGTGAACCACGTGCGAGCCCCGTCTTGAAGAGGGAAATACACGTACCCCAACTTCTGTGCGGCGTTCCACCCGTTAACGTTGGCTGTGCGCTCGAACTCCTCAAGCCAGTCATCTGCGTCCTCATATGTGTTGCCATGAGAGTCCACAGGAGTTTTAGGGGTGAAAACAGTCACCTGTGTCGTGCTTGGGCTCGTCATGGTGGGGCAACTGTTTCCCGGCGCGGTCATGTTTTCCGTCCAAGGACCGAACTCTGGGCTCAGGCCTAACAGGCGGCGGCTGGCGCGGTGAACGGGTGTTTCAACGAGCGGAAGTCTTTGTGGACTAGATCCCGGGCTGTTGGAAGGTGTCCTGGACATGTACCCAGCTCCTCCACCAGTGTCACGACGCAGACACAGCAGGAGTTCGATATAGAAGAGCTCACTTTAATTAAAAATGAAAGGCGCTCGGAAAGAGAACCGGGCAAGAGCTTCGTCTTCTTCTCTGGCTGTGCGAGCTCCCCTCTGCAGGTTGAATGCGGCAATATCGAGCGCGCGCTCCTCTCGCTTTTCGAGCAGCATGACGATGATATAACCATGGAGCACTCTAAATGCAACCACGTACAATTATTGAAGGAAAAGAAAAGACGAATCAAGCCAGAATTTCAAAAGAAAAGAAAGAAAGAAAAGTAATAAAAGTGAAGAGAAAGAACGGATGAAAATAACTTGCACATTACAAAAAATAAAGAAATAGAGCAGAAAAAGAAGAGGAAACTGAAGAAAAATGAAAAATTCGATCCAGCTTCGCCCAGTTTTCAATATGGGAAACGCGAGCAAGCCAGGTGATGATGAGCGTCGTCAAGCAAAGTGCCCCAAGGTTCCTCAAGAAAAGCACAAGAATTGTTTTATTTGTTCGTTTTTTGGTTTCTTTTTTTCTTTTTTGTCGGGAGAGATGAGGAACATCGCAAAGTGACTCCGGCTGTGAGAGGCGCCGCAATGAGTGGCTCCTGACGATTCAGACATCATGGTGTTTTTTGACGTGCAATGACGTAGCGCAGAAAGCAGGTCTTCGGCACTTCACCTCCTATTTGCGCCTTTCTAGTCAACACCCGAACAAAAAGAAGAAATAAAAGGGGTATACGTGATAAAAACAACTATCCTTCATACACACACTCGTGAAGCTCGAGCCCTGGCTTTCTTACATCCTTCTGATCCCTCTCTGCCTCTCTCTCTCTGTCTTCTTTTTGTGTTTTCTCTTTTTCTCTTTATTCTTATGCAGGGCCCTAATTTGATTCCTCAATTTTCATCCAATCAACTGTACGCCGATAATCGTACGAACAGTGGCGCATGCCGTGAAACCAAACGTTGACAACGCTACAACCGGCAGCGGTGTACAGTCTTCACAAATGATGGGTGGGACCCGGGGACACCGGCGCTGCCGTGGCAGGGCACCGCGAGTCGATAAAGGTCGTCATCGTAAATCAGGGGCTGCGTCGTCAGCCGCACGGTCGCCCGCGGGGAACACTTGGTCACACCCTATAGGCCCACGACGGCGAGCCTGCACACGTACTACACTCCTCCTGCTGACAGCGCTTGGCTTTTCTATGTATTTCGTGTTTGTTTTCTGGGTCCTTCATAGGATTACCAAGAATGGATACGCATGAAAGACTGAACAAACGAATTTAGGTCTGATCGCTAAAGCGAGGGCACTGCCGTGCTCTGCATCGGTTGTGAGAAGTGGCGTACGAATAATGTCCTGTTCGTGCCACTTTCTCTTGCTGCTGATTCATTGCATTATTTTTGTGGGCCGTTTCCCTGTTCATTTCTTAGACACTGGTGAACGCTCATTGCTTGTCATGTGGTGAATATCAAGAAAGCAAGAGGTACAGGATAAAGGCAAGGACGTTTTCGTTCGTACAAATTAGCAAAATTTCAAAGTTCTATTTCTCGCTAGTGTGGTCCAGCAGATAAGAGGCTCGACTGATGACCCGAAGATCACGGGGTTGAATTCCTGCCAATGCAGTCTCATTTCGATGTACGTCAAATGCTGAAAGCCCGTTGACCTAAATAAGGTGCATGTTAAATAGCCCCAGGTGATCGAACTTTCCAGAGCTTTTCGCAGCAGTGTTCCTCATGATCGTGTGATGGTTTCAAGACGTGAAACCCTAACTATTATTTATTTAGGATTAAGAAAGCAACGAACGTAGCAGGATGAGATGGTGGAGGCCTATGTTGATTCAGTACGGCAGGTTTATAAGTGTGCATTTTTAGCTGCGGAATCTCTGTAAAGACGTCCGGGTATGGTTAACTATTCACATACACACCCACACGCAAAACAAAGGCCTCTCGCTTTCTTACGTGCTGCACGGAATTCGGGAAATTGTTTGTGACATCTAATTTGGGTTGTGCCCGGGCACGAAAACGTTAAGAAAACAGGGCACTACAGAAACTGAAACAGAAGGAACAGGCGTGCAGTGAGGAGAAGAAAGAATCCCATTCGAGCTGGGATGCCTTTTGCGCACCGAAAGCTTATTGCAGTCGACAAATAGCGCCACTCGGATGTATTCGGAGCTCGGTTCCCTTATCTGCGGTCGCTGTACTTCCTAGCAAAAGAGCTAACTAGAAGTCGCTGATCCATATCAATATGGTGTGACACTGCTGAGGCGTAGCTAAAAATAAACTCTGGTCTCTAGTTACCAAGCCCCAGCCGTTGCTGGGTCCCTTTCTTTTTTCTACTGTCGCACTGTGCATCTCTAAGAGCTGCAGCTTCTCGAGCGGCTTCTTGATGACAAAGGTGAATGGGTTGTGCCTTGCTCAGTGGTTCCCCCCAACCTTCTATTTAGTGCCCCTATTTGTTCCGTCGTATGTCGGGCGATCGATTCGGAGCTGTGTCGCATTGGCGCCTATCGAAGTACTTTCTCGGTTCACCGGCAACGGCTAAGCCTTTGTGCGACGCCTGGTTGCAAGGGAAGCCGAACATCTGGCGGTGTTACTGGGAGGGAACAAGCGGGTTTCAGTCCTGAGATAGTCCTTCCTTTTGGAAGAAGCAAGAAAATGAACTGCTGTGCGTTTGCGGGGCGGTATTTTCGGAAGAGGGCCGGAGCATACGAATCGAACTTAGTGAAGACAGCTTTCTGGGTAACGAACCGTGGTATTAGAGAATGTTATTGCGCTTGGTCACGGTGTATTCTTCACACGCTTTTAAGAAGAAAGAAATGTATTTTACTCTTTTTGACGATACCCGGATTTAAGAGGCGTGGGTAGGATGCCCCGTCTTGGGGGAGCTGGGGTGGGGGGTGCAAAGTTTCATCTCAGCATTCCCGACCGCAGCCCCTGTTGGTCAAATCCAAAAGACAACATGCTTGCCCCGCCGCGGTGGTCTAGTGGCTAAGGTACTCGGCTGCTGACCCGCAGGGCGCGGGTTCGAATCCCGGCTGCGGCGGCTGCATTTCCGATGGAGGCGGAAATGTTGTAGGCCCGTGTGCTCAGATTTGGGTGCACGTTAAAGAACCCCAGGTGGTCTAAATTTCCGGAGCCCTCCACTACGGCGTCTCTCATAATCATATAGTGGTTTTGGGACGTTAAACCCCACATATCACATCATCAAAGACAACATGCTTAATAATGGATGAAAAAATAATAATAAAGGTATGTAACGCACTTCCGGTGAGGTCCCAATGATTTAATAGCGGCGTGTGGCAGAATCCCAGGCTTCCGCTTTACGCATCGGCTCTCAGCGCCTGAAAGGTCTACAAGTGGTACATTCCAATTTCTTTGTAGGCTGCTCGACCCATGCGGGTTTCACTTGTAGCGATGTTTGAGTCTGACTTACGCACCCATTGAGGAGACAGGGAAATTTCCCTAAAAACAAACGAGCATGGCAGACGCGAATGGCAGGCCTTTGTGGCATAGATCGTTTGTGACAGAGCGTCAAGGCAGGACTAACCGAAAAAGTTGTAAATGCTCTTGTTATTTCTTCAAAGTGTAGACGAGTAATGCATTTCCGGCACACATGTCCACACAGAAAAAAATTGAAGGACGCTTTGTATGTTCTCTAGTGTGTTCGGCCAAAGCCTGTGGCCATTTGTCTAACTTACGCCATGTCTGTTTTTTATTTCTCTCAGCAATCACGTGATTGCTGAGAGAGAGAGCGCGTAAGCGGGAGAAGCCACAGCTCTGGCGGCGCAACTATTGTAACGCGGCGTTGTGCCGTTACGTGATTGTTTAGAGAGTGTGACGGGGGAGAGGTCACAGGTAACACCGTTCCGGGGCACGGATGGACGGTCGGTCACCGCGAATATGAGCCTTTCGCCTTAAAAAACGGAAGTGCATGTACGTTGCGCACATGCACACGTATGCCTAAATATTTTTGTGTCACTCAAAATTAAATACCTCTGAACAGTTTTCGTGTGCCTGAAAAAAAAAAAAAGCCTGTAGTGTTTCAATCATCTGCATTGAATCTCGTTAGAAGTTTCCCAACTCAATTTCGCGGGGCCGTAGCAGGCCTACATGCTGTTACGACCGTGCAGCCTGACCTTTGCCGTATCTAATTGGCCTAACATCGATAAAACCGGACCTTGAAACTGCCTAATGGTTATGGTCTCTAAACTCTGTTTCGAAAGCGTAAAAGGGAGGGGAGTCGGCCATACAGCCATTAATTAGAACTCGATGAAGGAGAGGAGGCAGGGTTCGTTTTCTAAGCTTGATCGGGAGTATGTGCGTGCGTGTAATGGCTCGGCAGGTGCCAGGTAGGTGGCGCATTCCTACCATATATAGCGTTGGTCTAATGACTGCGCGATGTATCCGCGAATGAGGGGAAGTGCAAACTGGACATAAATAACCACGTGACCTTTGCTGGGACGACCTTGACGGACATGCGTCACGAAAGTCGTTTCGAGGGCCATTTCATTTCAACAGCCTACACGCCATTCAAACGACCGCTTCCTCTTTTTCCAACTCTTTTTGTATCCTCCTCTGGTTGGTGTAGTGTAGCACCCTTGAGCATGAGGGCGCGGGTTCGACTCCATGCCTTGGCGGTCGCAGTGTACACAAAGTAGTTCTAAGAGAGAAAGGAAGAGAAAAGTGAGCCCCGTAACTGTCTGCTTCAGCGAGCGACACCTCAATAGTAGCTCACAAGGGATGGGGACGAGGAGGGATTAAAAGGATAGGAATAAAGGTGGAGAGATAGAGAAAAAGGCATGATGTGGTAAGAAAGAGAGCGACGACATATAGAGGGGATAAGAGAGATTGGAAAGATGGAAACACGGTCACAGGAGTCCGAGGACGGGGTACCACTTGCGAGAGCTCTTGTCGGCGTCAGTAGACGGCGTAGAGCAAGTCCAGTCGATCAGAGCTACACTGTCGTCAGAGGTCGGCGTCAGGAGATGGCGTAGGGCGAGCCCAATCGGCCAGAATTGCGCTGACGTCGGAGATCGCGAGGGCACAACCGGTCGGCACGAAATCCAGCGAGCCCGCAGTGTACACTACTAAGTGGTTCTAAGAGAGAAAAGAAGAGAAAAGTGAGCCCCGTAACTGTCTGCTGCAGGGAGCGACACCTCAACAGTAGCTGACAAGGGGTGGGGGTGAGGAGGGATTAAAAGGATAGGAATAAAGGTGTAGAGAGAGAGAGAGGGAGAAACAGTATGCCAGAGAGCGACGACATATCGAGGGAATAGGAGAGATAGGAAAGATGGAAACACGGTCACAGGAGTCCGAGGACGGGACACCACTTGCGAGAGCTCTTGTCGGCGTCAGGAGAAGGCGCAGAGCAAGTCCAGTCGGTCAGAGCTACACTGTCGTCGAAGGTCGTCGGCGTCATGAGATGACGTAGAGCGAGCCCAGTCGGCCAGAGCTGCGCTGACGTCGGAGATCGCGAGGGCACAACCGGTCGGCACGGATTCCAGCAAGCGAGTACATGTGGGGCACGATTATCGATGTCTCCACTTTGTGGACTGTCCCTTTCGGCCTGCGCTGATTGGCTGGACCTCGGCGAGCAGCGTGCCTGCTGTTTCCGGTCCTTTATCGGCAGCCTCATTTTAACGGCACCCAGCTTTCGCAACTGTCGACACAAATAGGATTGGTGGAATGCGTCTCGCCGCAACGTATGCTGCCCTCAGAAATTCACTTTTTGGGCGCCCATCTCGGAGGCTGTGCGTGAACTGCAATCGCGTTAGCCCTTGAACTAGGCTTATAGCACGGCCGCCCGCCTGACTTACCTGGAATGTCGGTGCGCATTCTCTGCTTTCTTCTCAAACACCCGAGCTCCTTTATACGCAAGTTCAGGCTTGCCAAATTTGTTTAGGTGCGCTGTTACTGTGCATTTTGTCCACTTTTTCTCCTTACGCTGCAAATGTAGTAAGATGGCAAGTTGGGCCAGTTGGATTACGTTCGTGATTGAAAATTGTCCTTGTCAGCTTCTTCTGTCCATCCGTTTTTTTTAGTGCGTTTTAACAAAATTTTCAATTATGAGCAAATCAAGTGGCCGGTTTCGTGCGTCGACGTGGTCAAGAGGGCCATGACGTCATCGCTTGCCGCGTTCTCCAATAACTGAATGCGCTCCGCTGGAAAGGACACGTCCACAAAGTCGACAGATCGATAATAGCCACTCTGCACTTACCTTTAAGGTGCCCCTGAAGCAATCCGCGCTCAAAAAATGGGAGCGTGGTTCATTTCTCGCTTTCACTACAATTCCTACAGCCGCCGTGTCCTCCTCGCCACCTACATCTTCATAACACACTTGGTCAAAGTAAATATAAGCGTTTGGCCTATCACGGTTTCGCGCTTTTGGGCTAGAGACTGTTATGTGAGCTTGAGCAGTGTAAACACACAAATTGAAGTGGAATTGTGGGTTGTATTCTAAAACGACCGCGAAAGGCGACAGTATACCACTCTCGTGACTTAGAATCTGATGTGCTCAATTATTGGCCAGTGCAACGTCATTGTATATCACTTGTCATTGGGGTTACGAATACGAATGCCTGACAATACAAGAGTCACGATACTACCCAACTATATGTCGTTGTTTGTTATTTCGCAGACAATTCATTAAAAAAACAACCTGCCAGCAAGAAACAAAAAAAAACATTCTACACTAACGTTCTATACGATTAACTTCGTAGCGTAAGATATAAAACCGGTTATACCGGACTGGTTAAAACCCCTACCTCTCCTTCTTTGCTATTGATTCTATATTAAGTGTGAATACACTTTATAAGCGACCCCAAACCATCCATCGCCGTCGGCGGCGTCCGCAGTCTTCTCTCTATCTTTAAAAGAAAGAGGACTTGGCGGGCCGCAGCGCGACGCTCTACCGAATAAGCCACGGACGCGACGCTGATATCGGTGTCAGTAACGCGCCTTATACCACCTCCCCCTTCGCTCGCTCCTCCGCTCTCCTCGCTCGCTGCAGCTGCGCGCGCACCCCTCTCTCTCGCGCGCCCGCCTTTTCTTTCAGTCTCCCGTCGAGAGCGGGTCGTGAGGGGGAGTAAAGTTAAAATCCGTTGGCATTCGCCAGTGAGTTAACGTAAACTCCCCCGTGTGATCAAATTGCGATTCCCAGGAACCATTACACCATAAAGGCACCATATTGTGATTAATAAATATAATAGTGCGAATTAATAAATACCCCTCATAGCATCACCCCGTGTATTCGCACTTAACCATGTTCACCCTCGGGGAAATGCTTGGGAGTTTTTTGGTTCTGTCTAACACAAAAATCATAACCCATCAAAAAAAAAAAAGCTATTTCTTTCGTTTGTCACAATTGAGGTACATGTTTACGTTTATAGAAAATTTTGGAACGATGACAAATGAGTCCCAAATGAACTTGGACAACGCAGAGAAAAAAATACAGGGCTCGCAAGCCGAAACGATTCACATTTAAAACTCAACTAGGAGAGTGCGAAGGCGAAAGCGTCAGGCCAAGCGACCGTGAACCACGTACAAATGAAGGTGTCATCAAGGGCGTGAACGACCCAAACTGCCTCTTTCTGCTATATGGAAGCGTTAGCCAGCACTGAAGGAATGAAAACCGATAAATCTGACTGAGGAGACAAATCGACGGAGACGGGGTGCTAGATGAACAGTGATGCTACGTCAGTCTAACGAGAAAAAAAAAGGAATTAATTGCAGGTAAAAAATCGGTGGAATAGATGATGCACGTAATGGCGTCAGAAAAAAAGGGGTAGGACTGAAAGGATAAAAGCGGTCGATAGCCATCACCGTTGCCCGAAATGCGGAAGTGAAAGTGCCTTATGGGAGGAAGTGGAGACATGCATATTCGGCAGTCTCAATCACCCGTAACGTCCAGTCACCCGAGAAAGTGTGATTGAAAGGGGTGCTAGCAAAGTGCTCCTAACTATACCAACGAGAAGGAAATGTAGGGACGAAGTTGAGATAGGGGGCCAACGTGGGAGCAGCGATATAAAGCGCATACATTAAAACGGGGATCGGAGGTAATGTAAGGGGAAGCAAATATAAAAGTAGTGGTGCTGAATAAAAGGAACATAGGACCGGAACCGGAAGTGGGTGGGTGTGATTGTGTGTGCATGTGTGCGTGTGCCTGTGTTTGCGCACGGGCTTGTGTGTGGTGGGAGAGAGAAAACTGCCTCATACAACAGGCGATTGTGAAGGCTTATCTCTGAGGCAAGCAAGAGTTTCGTGGCAAGAGTTGCGGGACACTAGGCTAGCGCACAAGAAAGGGGCACTCCTTTTACTACCTCGTATTTGGTCTTCGTTTTCAGCGTACGGGCAACAGTGGGAGGGACTCAACAACAGTGAGGTGGTAATGCTGCGGTAAAACATTGGTTCTACGCCCCCCCCCCCCCCCCCGAGAAAAAACAGTGCGTTCCCTTTGTACGGAGCATTGGCTGATTGCGTGTGCGAAGAGCGTCATGTGACTTGGAAGGATATCCGAGTGAACAAGCCTGTTCTAAACGAAGCGGAGAACAAGGAATACAGTCGCTGTGATCCACGAATTGAATGTTGATGGTAGAGCGAGGCTCCATTGACGATATAATAAACAATACAGATAATCTTTATTATCAAACCATACGTGCGCTATGCACGCTCTGTAGATGGTATCACGCACGGATATTTCGCAGCTGCGCTTCGACTATAGGAACGAGGGCGAGCCTCAACGACACAGCCAGACGTCGTGAGGGCTTAAGGAGCTTGGCTCCCAATAAGGTCTGCAAAGAAAGTTGAAGGGTAGAATGCTTTGCGATGCATTCTCAGCAAACGCTGTCGTTGCAATAGCATTCGTTTCAAAGACTGCACCACAGTTGCTGATCACGGGCGCCTGCGAAGTACCAGGTAGAGTTGATCGTGCGTGTGGTCCTCGCTGTGTCTTTGAGACACTCAGTGTGAGACAGTCATTCAAGGCTGCACTAACCAATTGTGTCTTGACCCGATAAAATCTCAGTGTTGCTTGAGCATGTATTCTCACTAATTTGTTGTATCTGTATATTTCATTCTTTTCATTTCCTATTCTTTTTGTATCGCCCACATCTGTAACAACTTAAGACACCCTGAGGGTAAAATGAATGAATAAATAAATAAATAAATGAGTTTACAACCAAATAGCTCAATTACTCCCCTCCCCCTTTCCCCATAAATACACTCGAATGCTTTCTTCGTCCAAATTCTGTTCCTTGGTATAAAACGAGGTCATCACATTAAATGATTATCAGGCTTTCAGGTATGTCAACGAAGCCAACACACTTTCTTTCTGTCTTCTCTTTTTTTTCTCTCTTTATGTTGCATAACTACGTCTATTGTTTCGCGGAGTTGTTTTTTTTTGTCAGGGTATCACAGGCGAAAAAGTACTCGTTACTGAAATAATAATAAAATATTGTGAATGGGCACGTCGTTATTAAATATACCATACAAGATATGCGCATTATATAAAAGGAGTGGCATGCTAGCTGCAATCAACTTCGAAGGCCTCTCCAGTTTGCTCATTTCAGCTGACTATTTCTACATAGATCGTGAAAGGCACTGCACGCATTGGCATACGAGGCATACATGCCTTCATTCACCATTATACCGTACCTGCGTAATGTAATGAATGAACGTTACAGAGCAACAGCTGAGTTTTTTTGCATCCTTTAACACGTGTGTCCTTCGAACCACTAAAACTAAAAAAAAGAGAAAAAACTATAGTGTTGTGTCTAGTGGAATATAAGAAGGGATTCGGGTTTTTTTTTTCTTTTTTTCTTTGAACTTTGTGGTGAACTCAAAATGGCGCTTTTGTGCAGGTCGGTAGAAATAGAAACGAGGTTACTTCGGTCATTGGTCGACCCAGCAATAAAAACAAATATTGTAACGGTGAACAAAAACGTGCTTGGTGTTGCCGAAAAACTTGAATCGCACGCTTGAACAATAACGTGATAGTGAGTCTGAATTCGAACAGGCTGTTGGTGGCACTTCCCAGCGAAAACTGGATTTCCTCTGCCGGAACCGGCAAAACGTGCCGAAATGCCATTACTGAGAAAGGCTGCGCTCAGTCACCCTTATACAGCACTTTGTCTTATTTTTCCGATGTATTGAGTCATATACCGATGTTTGTAAACGGTTGTCTCGACTGCCGCTGGCTCTCGAAAAAGCACACAAGCAAATAGGATTCGCTGCTCGCTTCTCGATTCTATTGGCGCCTCTTAGGATGCCCATTTGTGTCCTCGCAATTTTCGAGCCCGCTTCAAGGCGTTTATTCACATTATAGGGACTGTTCCACGTAATAGGATGAAGTTAGGCGTTAGGTGGAAGAACAGCACTAGGGGCTACCCTTTAATACAAAGAACGGAGTCCGTTGACCTTTTTCTTTTGTGCAAGTGCTGGATTACCACGTGTATTACTCGCTTTGACGAGGCGCCTTAACATTTAGGAGTGAAGATCCTTATAGCGGCACCCGTTCGTTCCTCGTAGTCGTAGTAGTAGTGTGTAACCAGTCTTACATTTTTACCTCCAAGGTGGTGCCGGTGGGATATTTCTTCTGCGCGTTGTTGAACAATAAAAAATTCGCAGCGTGCGCGTTAACTAAAAGCCGAATTCTCCTGTCTCTCAATCCCCCTAAGCAGCCATTGACATGTACATTGAGCACTATCGGACAAGAAAGGATTACTACGTTATACTCGCTGGGCGTAACCTCCTTGGTTTTAGAAAGGTTTGGCGAGCGTTGGGCCGCAGTGCCATGAATACAGTGAACTAGTGTATACCATGAATTCGAGGTGGTTAAAGGTGGGAAGTAGACACGAAGCGCAAGCCGTAAGAAAGTGTGCGTGTGCATCCTCTCGTTCAGTCCTTGGAATGTCCGCTGGATGGCGGTGCTTCTATATGAGGAACATATGGTGAAAAGATGCGAGATGGTGGTACTTGGAGTGTTGAACAGGTGGACGAACGGACACACAGACAGATGCATGGACGGATGCACGGATGGCTGCACGGATGGATGGACGCATGGACGGACGCAGGAGCAGATGCATGGACGAACGCAGGGACGGACGCGCAGATGGACGTGCGGACGCACGAACAGACGCACGCATGAACGGACGGAAGCAAGAACGAATGGACGGAATGATGCTTCGCCCCACTCTCCATCATTCACTCTGTGGATATTCTGCCATTTTTTTAAGCCCAAGACTCTCAAAAGAGTGTGTAACGATGTATAAAGGTACAGTTCATGTATTTAACCAAGGAGAGTAATGTAACATTACTGATTGTTGGCCTAGTTGGTACTTGCCTAGTGACATACTTTGGCCGCAAATAACACACACAAAGTAAATGAACACTCAACGACAAGTAGAAGCAGCTTGTGCTTATCGCTGAGTGTTCCTTTACTTTGTGCGTTATTTGCGGCCAAAGCATGTCATTAAGAGTATAATGTATATGGTAACTCGGGACACACCGGAAAATGGTAATGCGAACTCTTTTTGCTTTTCTTATATTGAAAAAGCAGTGCATTACCATGAACAGTGGTCCTAATTTATCCTACTTGCGATGCCCCTCTCATTTAGACTCAATAAAAGAAAACATGACCTACGTCCTGGATGCCCGATTGTCATGTAGGCGCGCCCTGGTGGATTTTTCGACAGGGAGGGCTGGGTTAGGGATTTTTAGGCAGTGTTGTACGGAACGACGTTCCGGGATGTAGTTTCCCTTGGGAGGAATGGAGGAACGCCACCGTTACAATCAGGGGTGCTGGAACTGTAACGGCAACCCATTACGTTTACGAAGTAATGGAAGATGGAACGGCTTTCCTTCAGTAGTTTTTTTTTCCACGGCACTGGACCACCAGGGGGACGCCGTCTCGTGTGGATGTGAAAACATCGGCTCCGCGTTCGAAAATGTTTTTGGACAGTTTTTCGTGCATTTGTGAGCGTCTTTTGGTGCCAGTCGACGCATAAAACCACACGGACTACATCGATACCAAGTATTTCACTGTGGGTGAGCTTTTTGACACTTTTTCGAGACTCTTCTGTTTGCCCATCTGCTCAGCTGAGCGCGCTAGGCTTTGGCTACGGCGGAGCGGCCGCCGGCCCTTCTCGGAAGGGTGTTTCGGCACTCTACGCACGGAATGTCAATGTCCGTCTCTGTCGATGGGGAGGATATCACTCCCGATGATCTTCAAGATTCTGGATGGTCTGTGGCTACCACTAAACGTAAACTTCGTGGGACGCATACCCCCAGGACCGAGACGCAAGCAAGCGTCTCCATGCACGGCGACGCGTGGTCGCCTCAGCGCTCCCGGGCTGCGGTGAAGAAGTGTCTTATCGCTGCTTCTAGACTTCCTTACCTTCCAAGAGATCACCATTGAGTCATCGTGAGACCTAGAAATGGCCTGGACATGAGAACTGTAAGTCAAATTAAGTTTGCGAAGGCACTCGCAGTGGCTGCAGCGCTCAGTGAGGAAGAAGTCACGGAAGACGTGGTATGCCCGAATATGATGCAGAACATTGCAGTTATAAGCACTCCAGCGGAGAGGAACGCCAGAGCGTATTCCAAGATCACCGCCATTACTCTCGGTACCACCAGTTTTGATGTTAGTGCCTACCGAGCTGCCCCCGACGACACCTGCAAAGGTATCATCAGAGGTGTTGACGCGGACATCGGTCAAGAACAACTTTATTCACTTATTGTACACCCAAGGAACCCGACTGCACTCCAAGTGAAAAGAATCAAGAATTCCACCACGGTAATCGTCCTCTTTGACGGACTAAAAGTGCCAAATTACGTCATATGTGGAAATAGTTTGGTTCGCTGCACCCTGTATCGTCGACAGACCGATGTCTGTTATGCCTGTGGAAAGCTAGGTCATCGAGCCGATGTTTTTCCCCATCCAGAGGAGGCCATCTGTAGAGGTTGTGGTATGTCATCTCCTTCGGAGGGTCACGTCTGCACTCCAGAATGCAAGTTGTGTGGGGGTCCACATCTCACGGCAGACAAGACGTGTAAGCATCGTTTTCAAGTGCCCTACATAGTCCGTCGACGAAGACGAGAGCGGCGGATGCAATATACGATGGAATTTGCGGAACAAGACGCCGACGACATGAACTTCACAGATAGTGGAGGAGACTTCCTATCGCTACCAGCCGCTGCAGGCGGCCGCGCTACGACTGAGCGCCCGAGCAGCAGCTGGCGCCCGCGTGACGTCAGCCAACAGCTACAACCACCGCGAGGGCGATCCCGTTCCAGAGGCAGAGCAAGGGGCCGTTCGAGATCCAGAGGACATTCTAGATCCAAGGGCCGTCCTAACTCACGTGTGCCTACCGTCCGCAACGGTGTGCAGCCAGGAAATCAGCACCAGACCTGGGCAGCCAATATCAAGGGCTCCCATCCACGGGTAAAGGGGGGTACCAATCCAGAGCAACACTCAGATATATATGCGCAGATGCAAAGAGAAAATTCTAACCTCAGGGCCATTGTCGAGCAACTCAGGGCAGAAGTAGCCGACTTAAGGAAATCACAGCAGGTTTCGTCTCCGTCTCCTTCAAACACAGTACCCTGTACAGAGGCCACATCGGATGCGAGTCACGATGAGGTACCCATGGACGTCCATCCAGGGGCAAATCCAACAAAAAAGAGAGCGCTAGCACAACCGGCCAATAACGAGGACAGAGATTTCAAAACAGAGGTCAAGGAAACCTTGAATGATATCAAAAATGCTCTCAGGGCGGTGGTCGAGTCGATTGCGGTATTGGACAGCAGAGTCACAAAGATCGAGGCTGACCAAGTTAAAGCTTCACAATCAGCCGAGGCTACTCCGGCCCAAGTAATACCTAAGGTCTGGATCGTGCAGAAGGTGGCAACCCGTAGCGTCTCTCAGGAGAGAGCTTTTGAGGGTCCCAACAATGGCGGGACACCTTAAAAATTTTGTAATTTGGCAGTGGAACTGCTGGGGCTTCCAATCAAAGAAGGCAGCTCTCCAGCAGTATAATAAATCCCAGCCAATTCGACCACATGTTATTATGCTACAGGAGACGCTTACGGAAACAATGAGCATGCCAGGCTACACCCATCACATCAGGAAACGTCCAGATGGCCGCGGTATCTGCACGTTTGTGTCCAAGAAGTACACTTACATTGAGCACAATTTGCACATGGCAAATAGCAAGATTGAACACTCTCTTTTAGAAATTATACCTGGCAGCAGCCTTAAAAATAGCATTTTCATACTCCACATATATAGCTCTCCAAAAAGCAGGCACCATCGCTTCACCTCATTGTTATCAAAAGCCGTTACGATCGCTAGGAAAGTGGACGCACCCATAGTTATAGCGGGAGATTTCAACGCACCCCATCAAGCTTGGGGCTACCCTCGCACCACTGCCAAGGGAGCCGAGCTCTGGCAAGCGGTATCGGATCTGAATCTTACTTTGGTCACTGACCCCACGTTTCCTACCCGCACTGGAAATTCTTGCTCTAGGGATACTACCCCAGACCTCACCTTTGTCACAACCATAAGGGAGGTATCATGGTTAAACTTAGGAGAAAACTTGGGGAGTGACCATTGTATTTTGAGTACGACATTACAAATTCAAGCAAAGCCCCCTAAAGCTTTCAAATTTACAGATTGGGACCTCTTCCGTAAGATCAGAGCGAAGAGCGCAGAAGAGATTAATGACTCACCGAATTTCGACAAGTGGCTGTCTCAGCTGGTCGAAGACGTCAAGTCGGCCACCAAAACGATAGAGACTGATCTACCGGTCAATAAAATGGATAGTAGGCTTGCTCATCTTCTTAAGGCTAAAAGCGCCCTCCTAGCCAGGTGGAAAGCACACCGTATGAATCGAAGACTGCGAAAACGCATCGCAAGTCTTAACCAAGAAATAACTTACTGTCAGACGCTGGAAAAACAGCATTGGGATGAGATTTGCAACAAGGTGGATGGTCAGATGAAAGTTGGGGGGAAATGGAACCTCCTCAAACACCTGCTTCAGGAGACCAAATCTAAATCCAACCAGACGCGCTTGGTAGACCGAATACTGCACTCAGAAAAGAAGGTTAAATCGGACACGGAAATCACGAAGTGTCTGGCCCAGAGATACCTCCCTTTGGACACAACCCGGCCTCCTTCTGGCTACGCGCAATACACGGGATCACCAGCCTTCGAGTTGGACAAGCCCTTCCAGGAAGAAGAGGTCCGCACCATCTTAAACAATCTTAACGGGAACTCCAGCCCGGGCCCGGATGGCATTACAAACAAGACACTATACAATTTAGACGATGACTCTGTCACCTACCTCACCAAAGAAATCAATCTTATTTGGGAGACGGGGACTTTCCCTGAGCAATGGAAAAGGGCGTCGGTTATTTTCATACCTAAACCTGGCCGGAGTCCCAGTTTTAGCAACTTACGACCCATTTCACTTACGTCCTGTATAGGCAAGGTCGCCGAGCATGTCATCAACGATTGAATATCAAAGCACATAGAGAAGACTAACCTGTTTCCGTACAACATGGTAGGTTTTAGACCACACCTATCTACTCAGGACGTCATGAAAATGCTGAAGCATCACATTATAGTTCAGGAGACAAAAGACGTTAGAGCTATTCTCGGTCTGGATCTTGAAAAGGCCTTTGACAATGTCTCGCACTCCCACATACTTGCCTCCATCTCTTCTCTCAACTTAGGAGCCAACTTTCACAAGTTCACCAGCTCGTTCCTCAGGAATAGAAAAGCCACTATACAGCTTGGGGATCTCAAGTCTGAGCCCTACGATCTCGGTTCCTTCGGCACCCCGCAGGGCTCAGTCGTCTCCCCACTGCTTTTTAACATTGCAATGTGCGGCCTTGCTGCAAAGCTCTCAAACCAAGAGGGCATCAAGTTCGCCATCTACGCGGACGACATCACCATATGGAGTGTCGGTGGCTCGGAGGGCTCTGTGGAGAACTCTCTTCAAGAGGCCGTAGACTGTGTTGAAGTCTACATAAATGAAATGGGCCTCAAGCTCTCGCCAGCAAAGTCCGAACTTCTCTTATATCGACCCACGAGACGGAGACCCAAACCCAAAAACTGGCAACCACTGGCTGACATCGACATTAGGCTGCACGCGGCATCGGGGCAGCGTATTCCAAGGGTGGACTTCATACGCGTTCTGGGCGTGGTTATCGAGGCTAATAGACAGAACGGCCGCACGATCGACCGTCTGACTTCTAAGGCGGAAGGGGTCATCCGACTAATCTCACGCATTTCCAACAGTCGGGGTGGTCTTCGAGAGCACAACCTCCTCAGACTATTCCATGCATTCTTGATGAGCCACATAAGCTATGTCGCATCTATGCACAGGTGGCAACTCCATGAAAGAAATAAATTGAACATCCTCATAAGGAAAAGCATCAAAAAAGTTCTTGGCATTCCTATGCGCACAAGCACTGAGAACCTTATGAAACTTGGAGTCCACAACACGCTTGAAGAAGTTATCGAGGCTCAACAAACGGCACAGGTTGCCAGGCTTTCGATCACACCAGCGGGGAGAAAGATTCTGATTGACACTGGAGTCAACCCCCTGACGCTCGAAGTGCAAAATACGCCACTCGATGATCATATACGCTCTCGCATCAAAGTATGCCCCCTTCCACGAAATATGCATCCACAGTACAACGCAGGCAGGCGTGTCGCTCGAGCCTCCTCTCTTTTAGCTCAAGCTCACAAACAATCGTCTGTTTCATGCTTTGTTGATGCCGCCCAGTATGGCGTTTCCGCTCGCTTTGCGGTAGTATCCGTAGATACTAAGGGTCAGATTTTATCCTCGGCGTCGGTTCGAACCCCTTCTTCTTACAAAGCAGAACAGATGGCCATTGCACTAGCACTCCTTGATCCACAAAGGACTGATATTTATACGGACTCTAAATCCGCTGCTAGGGCCTTCGCTTCTGGTTCCGTGTGCAAGGAAGTTTTGAGAATTATCGCTCACAAGGAACTCACCCACCACACAATTATTTGGTTCCCTGCTCACCTTGGCTTGAGGGTCGGAGGCCTTCCCAATGTCAACGAGCTAGCCCACTCCAAGGCGCGAGGCTTCACTTACCGCGCCGGGACTTGTGCTTCTCATACAGAGGAGTCAGCCAGCAGCCTTCATTTTAGGGACATTTTGACTACCTTCAACGAGATCACGAAGCATTATCAATTAGGCCGTAGGTCATTTCCATTGCCACACGAAAAGTTGTCTAGGCCACAGGCAATCTCTCTTCGCATGCTTCAGACGGGAACATACCCTAGCCTCGTAACCTATAGCCATTACTCCGATATTTCAGAAGTTTGTCCAGACTGCCAGAATCGCAGTCATTTTAACCACATGCTCTGGAGGTGCCCCTCTTTACAAAGAAATAATGACGAATTTTCTGAGCACTCCTTTCATTTAATGCTCACGAGTCCGGTTCTCATACAACTCAAGGCTGTCCAGAAGGCCCACGATGCGGCGGTGAGGCTGAGCCTCCCCGTCCCAACGTGGGAGCGGCCCGCGACCCTACCCTTATAAAACGGGGGTGGAATCCTTCAGGACCCCAATGAAAGTTTTTCATCCATCCATCCACGGCATTCTACAGGCGAACGCACGCAGCACATGTTGCAGAACGGAGCCGACCGTGTCAGGCACAAAATTGTACCGCTCGCTTGTTCTTCTGCTGAGAACTTCTTTCCTGCCAAATAATTTCTACCAACAAGGGTCATACAGTTTTTTTGGCGTTATCACTTGGTGGATTCGGAGTGGCCGATGAACTCTACGTCGGACTCTGGCGCAAGGCAACGGAAGGGAATCTACCAACGGAACACACGCCCTCCCTCTGGAGCAAATGGAAGGGTGAGAATAAAACGCGCCGCGCGCTTCGCTCTTCTTGCTTGAGTGGGCACGCTGGGCACAGCGACGCTACGCTAGCAAAACGTGAGCGCTGACGCGAGGCGCAACTGACGCGACCGGCTTCCATTGGCGTGCACATAGTTGGCACCGTTTCAAGGCATGACGTGCTTGTGACTTCCGGTCGAATCCGCCGATTTTCGCGCTGTATAAAGAGTTGCTCCGTGGAGTGGATTTCGCGGTGGAGTTGCTCCAGATCCGCCAATGGAATATAAAGGGAACACCCTCAATCTGCAAATGGAATAGACTTGCTCCGCGTGGAGCAGCAGAAAGTATTACCGGAAGTGCACCGAACCTGCCAATAGATGACACCAATAAAATGGAAAACGAGTTACGAAAAACAAACAAACGCAGGGGTGAAAGAATGCAGGGAAACTGGTTGTCAACTTACGCGTGTGTGGCTAAACAAAAAAATATAAGACGCTTTCTCTGGTGAATTTCTCGCACTTTTTCTTAAGAACAGGTGTGCGAGAATAACGGGAACCATTTCATGGCAGGAGTACAAAAACGCACATACTCGGGAAAACAATTTTATTGGAAAACAAAGAGCTAAGACACGAATTATTCGCGGACACTGAAGAGGTAGAACGTTTACATTAATTTTAGCAAGAAATATTAAAGATTAGCATTTCGAATGGTCTTACCAAATAGTAAATGTGAATGCAAAAGAAAAAAAAACGAACATGTAGCCTGGCTGAAGAGAGTGGTTAACGCTACAATTTTCATGCGTAGTGGTTTCTCCATAAATACAGCGATAACTTCGTCGACACTGACTTGTATCGGGTGAACAGACATTAGGGCCAGACCATTAGGGCGCTCCTAAGCTGTCCGCTTTCTCAAATACGTTTTAACTCTTTTCAGTGTAGAGAAGCGGCGTTCGGCAGCAGCTGTTCTGACTAGGAGCGTTGTCAATATCTTGAGGAGTGATGTGTTCGGGAAGAGAGCTTAGTCGCATCTGCTAAAGCGTCCGTCGCAAAGTGGTGAAATTTGTCCTATTGCACGCCTTGCCAGTCAGTTTTTTTCAGATTTTCCATTCAGCTTTTAGTGCAAGGAGATGAGCCGTTATCATATCTCTCAAATGAAAATCGAAAGCTGGCTTGAAAGATTCAAATTTGCCTTTGGAGGCGTGCTTTGGCAACACAAATTGCAGACCTTGCCGTGTCTTGCGACGATTTTCACAGCGCTTTTTGAGGGAAGCTTTCAGGTCATCAATGTACGTAATGAACAAGGCTCGCTTGTTTATTTGTGTCTATGTAAACCGCAGCATCCTGACAACGCCTATTGACGGTTTCGGAGTTTGCAAACAAACTGACTCGCGCCGAACGGTCTACCCCAGCAGACTTCCAGTGCGTCACTTCCGGCAATGCTTTTTTCAATGGTTGCGGCGGTGTTTTCGTGATGTGTCTGAGTTTGCTGCTCTATTATCCTTAGGATGTGTTTGGAGCAACGTCTAGCGACTACATGAAGGGGCTCGACGTAGCCCACGGCAGGCACAGGCGTGGCCACTGCTGCAGGTGAGGCGGCTCGCGTGGCCGACAAGCGCCGCGCAAAATATTCATCGTGACTTTCTGATGAGCGCGGCCCCCTGCTCCGTGTTACCTACGATAGTGGTAGCGCCTATTCGAACTGAAAATGCGCATAAATTTGAGGGGAAGTTTTACAGCGAACTTAATTCAGCCACTTGGTTCTGCATGTCAACGATGTAGACGAGCTCTGAAGACGCAGACCAGGAATTAACAGTGCGCACCTGCCTTTCCCTGTCCGCGTCTTCAAAGCTCACCCACGTCGTCGACATGCAGGAGAAGAGTTGCTCGATTCATAGTAAAGTTATTTAATTTAGCTTTTCTTCTAGAACTGGAAACCTTTCTTTTGTTGAACCCCGAACATATTTGTGTTTTCGTCTAAGCACACAACCTCAAGATGAAACGCTTATTTCTGCACCATGTGTCACACCAAGGTGCACTTTTCGAAGAGACCGGTGGTGATCGAAATTGCTCGCGATCCGAAGTGACTGGGGAATTACGAAATGTACTGATGTGATGACGTCAAACACAGCTGCCGGATCACGCGAACTATTATGGTTTACTCGCGAGTAAGCTATTCGTGAATCAAACTTTCCAGTTGAACCAACCTAAACCTACAGTTCATGTCGACATCCAAAAGATAAATGAGGTAGACTGCGGCGATGTTCATTAGCAGCAGAAATACAGGCGATGAGTCATTTGCTCGCGCAGATGAAAGATCAGGCGCCTGCGTCGCTTTCAAAAAAAAAATCAAATGCAACGACGACGAAACTTGGCCACCACGATGTACACCGATGTACACTGTGCGGCGAATAATGTTAAGCGCGAATGCTTTGTGTTTCGTGTTGTATCGAACAGTACATATCATCGATATCGCTCAAAATATAAAATAAACATCTTTGCGGTGAATTTTCCCTGTTAGCTTTCACGTCTTGTTACCCATTTCAGGCGTCTGTTCACTTATACGTTACGGGTGGAAGAAGACGACAGTGAATGATGTCTTCCCGGTAACCGGGGGAGGCTTCGACTAGTCTAACGTCTGAGTATTGCCTCTGTGCCATTAGTCTGCGCTGAGCTTTACATTGCCTTTGGTGAAGTGGGCGGAACAAACTTATGTGCTCTTAGTGGGAATGAAGTTTTTTCGCGTGTTTGCTGCAATGCAGGCGCTCTTTCTATCGTCGTTGGTCAGAAAACAACGTTTTGACTAGCATATATAAAATTGATTCAGGCATTTAGACTTCATCTTGACTTGACACAGCTGTGCTCGAGTTGCCAGCGCTTCACCGGAATAATGTTATACACAAACACATCGGAACACGAGCAGCCATGGCCAACAACAAACGCTAAAACCACGCAAAACAAGCTATACCGGAAGTTTTCAGGGGTGATTTTTCGGTGAACGCACAATGTTGCTGGAGACTGGCAGGCTCTGACGAAACCGTCTACACATACCGACTTGGAAAGTGCCACGTGTGCGGGACTTCAACTTGACGAGCACGAAAGTTGCAGTTAGAGGTATTTTTAGTATGGCCAATCTCTCTGAACATATTCATCTAGGAGTGTTAACTTAGATTCTTTTTGCGTACATACAACCTACGGTCCCCGAAGTAAGACAGGTACAATATATGTAGCTTGATGTGAGCTTTGAATTGCCCACATCATTTCGCGTCAGTGTTACTCAGAATTTATTTTTATTGAAAATTCAAATGTAACGCTAACATAACGACAGGTTCCATTTTCCAAAATGTAACTACAACAACTTACTTTCGACTTACAAGAATTTGTAACGAAAACTCGTTCCACGTTCACAAGTATACGAATGACCGAGGAACGAGCTTTTGTTCCTGTTTTAGAGGAACGAGTACAACACTGTTCTTATGTTACAACAGAAATGTTTTGAACATAGATAATAGAGAGAGGAAATACGAAAAGGGAGAACCCCAGTGCGCGAAGTTTTCGAATCATCTCGAACTGGAGTTCATTGGATACGCGCAAAGTAGAACAGCTTTGAGAGTCGCTCAGGCTCAAATTTCTTGAAAACGCGTGCGCCATTTCACAGTGGCAAGGCAAGCTTGACTAAGTCAGGCACGTTCGCAAGAGTTCAAATCGGATAATTCGTTTAGGGCTCACTTTTCCCCGCGCATCCTGCGAATGAGGGACGCTTGCAGGCGTGTTCGGGAATGGAATTGCCAAACGAGAATGAGAAAATCGGTACTTGAAGAAGATTTCGAGGACGGTGAACTGTCCGGATAAGTGTCGGCACACTCTCTCTCTGTTTGCCCATGGAGGGCACGTCGCACCTGCCTCGACGTGAAGGTCGGTGCACTCGCTCAAGGGCCTGCGCACCGCGTGGAGTCCGTGTCGATGGGGCTGAGAATGTGCTGGAGTGATAGGACTACGAGAAGAGTAAACGGGCAACGGAGAAATTTGGCGATTCGCAGGACCACCTGCTCTCGCAAAAGCGCGAACAGTCTCGACTAGATGTAGGCTTCAAATCTTCCTTCCTTCCTTTCTTTCTTTCTTTCTTTCTTTCTTTCTTTCTTTCTTTCTTTCTTTCTTTCTTTCTTTCTTTCTTTCTTTCTTTCTGTCTTTCTTTCTTTCTTTCTTTCTTTCTTTCTTTCTATTTGTTCGCTTATTTATGTTCATTTGTCCACACATGATGAATATAAAAGAGGCCTTTGCCCTGCAGTAGGCGCAGTCAACGTAATGATGATGATGATGATGATGATGATGATTGTGATGATGAAAAGAACTATCGATTTGTCATTGTCAATGTGCCTCCAGTTGTTTCTGATTTCGCCCTCGCACTACCATCTCCTAAGGAGCTTTTTTTTATTGAAAAGATGGATAGGTAAAGTTGGCATACCAACCTCTCCTATCCTACACCTATATAAAGACGTCGGCTACTCTCTCGCTTAGCAGAGAAAATATGTTGTAAAAAATAGTGATAGGGCGCGAAATCTTACGCAGTCAAATGCATAGTATGGGGAAAGGCAATACAATGGAACACCGCATGGAATAACACATCAGTCAAATAAGTTCATATGTACGCAAGTAGTGAAGCACGAATATAAATAGGCGAAATGATTTTACACGTACACGCTCCAATGCAATATTCTGCATGGCTTGGCACACACCCCAGGAAAACACACCAAGACAAATATTTATACGCAACATCAAACATACAATCAGAATACTACACTTATGCTTTGAGGATCAGGAGGAAGGCAACAGCATCGTGGACGTTAGTATATCGACAAAATGTTTGAGTCTTCATGGAACTTCTTCGAAGCGACAAGCGATCTTTTTTCAACGACCGCGGTTGGCCGTAGAACTATTATATTCATTACACTGAATGTTCTTCTGTCTAGGAGTAACAAACTTGCTCGTAAGAACTTTCGCGGTCAATGACATTTCTACCACACTAGAAGCGAAGTGCTCTCGCGGCCACTATTACGAAGACGTATGTAACATACTTTTAAGAAGCTTATCTTTGTGAGATATCTGTTTGCGGTACGTTGAACCTGTGTGCTGGGGCCAACTGGATGAGTTTCTTACTTTATTGTTTCCTTGTATTCTCGCAAAAACAGAGGTTTTATCGTGTTTTTCTTTTCTGAGGAACTGAATTTCGAAGAGATAGGAGCATAAAAAAGGAGTAAAAGCTTATGTTGAAAAAATAGGAACACAAAGAAGGAGTAAAAGTTGATATGGGACAAAGAGGAACACAAAAAATTGTCCCGTATCTGCATTTATTCTGCAAATTTCGTCGAAAGACGTCTTGCGTGTGGAGGGAGTGAACAAAACCTTTATTTGATGTTCTGCTGAAGAAAATCGGTGAATGGTATTCTGGAGGCGCTGCGTTAGAGTGCCTCGAGCGTGCAGCTCAGGTGAACGAGCGCATCAAGTCACGTCACACGTGAGACATGAGCGCCATCTGGCAGTTTTTCTTTTTTTTTTTTTCAAAAACAGAGCGCGTGGCTCTGAGACGGGTGTACGCGCCCGCCTCAGAGGTGATAAGGTGTAGAACGCAAGACGACGGGTAGGTGCCACCACCGTCTCGTTTTAGCAAAGCGTTGGAAACACGCGCCTTTCCGTGCAAGCGTTGGTTGGTCAGCGCAGCGTGATAAGCGCACTGGTCCTTAACATTACTGATGTATGCCTTTTCTAGTAAAAGGCGCACATGCAGAATGTATACGTGTTGTTATGGTGCCCCAGACTCGCGCAATTATTGCTTTTTAATCGACAATTGGACAAGTATGAACGCTGAAACTTGAGCAACATAGGTGGGCGCTGCGGATGGGGTCAGCCGTTTCAAATACCCGATGCTGTTAAGAATGGACAAACAGACAAATGTACAGACAGACAGACCAAAAGTTTTGCGTCGAAGGTCCCCAAGAAAGACTATCGTCTTTCAAAAAGGACAAAAAGTGGTTCGACTGGTAATAGGGGGTTTAGTAGAGTTAGAAGTACTGCTCAGGGTGCTAACCTATACATCTGATTCAAGTGACATAGTTTAGGCTCACTTTTGTGACAGTGTCTTTGTTTAGAGCTTAGTAGTGGTTGTAGGTAGCCGAGCTCACTTCAAATCTTGAACGCCTTGTTTCTTATCATCTCAAAAACAAAGCAAAACAAACGTTAGACCAGATCAATGGTAGAATAATGATGAAACTGAGAATACTACTTCGCAGAATAAACACAGAAGTATAGTATAGCTCGGCCTCCATGGAGACGAAAACGTACGGATACCTGCAACCATGTTCATTGAACGATTGCGCAACAGCCGCTCCGAAGGTATAACAGTATCGGGTGCAGACTTGGCATCTTCATTAAATCATACGTCTCTTTTGTCTGCGACTGTTTGTGGTAAGCGGACGCACCATGTGACGTCTACGTTTTGTCCCCTGTCCCAACCGCATTTCCGGTCAGCTGCCACTGTAAGTGGCAATGAAAACAAATCGGCCTATCTTGCGTATAGCCTGCCCCGCTGCCTATAGAAGAGCTCATTTACGTCTCTTGTACACCGGCGTGACCTGAGATGTTCGGCGTTGTCGCACTTCCTCTTCTACTTCCTACCCGAGGACACGCCCTTCTCTCATTCCGTAATCTCGTTAGCCCGTATATCGCTCCTTTGTCCTAAGCGGATGATGGGACTACGCCGGAAGTTATTAGGTGGGTCCAGGAACGATCAATCGCCGGTCGGAGAGCCCGGACACGGGGTCAACGGAAAGTTTATAAGTGCGCTTCAAAGAGCGTTTAAAATTTATCTCCGAAGCTGTGGGCTGAGTTATGGGTAAACTGTGAACCAGTAGAGTTGTTCGGGCTGTTGGGAGGCCTAACTATTGAATATTCACCTTTCCCAAAGTGTTCTTGTACCATTGTAGCGCACTATAGACCCTTTCACTGTTTACAAACACAGATCCTTGATGACTTCCGGTTTCGTCCACCGATGTGCCTGAATAGTATAGGTTTGATATTTTGAGATTTGGTTTATTTTACCACATTCGATACATAAATAATATATACAGTTTGAACAAAGATCGATCAGAAAAGAGGAAAAGTATCATAACATGGTGAGGATAGCAGGATAAAAGCTGCAATATCTGCAGCTTGACTAGCCCCGCCACCCCGACAGAATAGCAGCAACCTGCGGTACAGAGACAGGTTTATTTAAGGCAAAACATTTCAACTCGCGCTGTAAGAATCACTACAAACACTCAAGAAACTTTTTATAGAAACGCCAAACATTTAATGAAACCATACCTAAAATAGAATTTTTAGACATTACACGTAGAGTATCGCTTGTTAATGGGAACCTATTTAGTATGTGCAGAATATATGCCTGCACTGAGCAGCATCGCCAACGCCCGGCTTTCTCTCGGCTCGTGCTTTGCTTCGTTGCTGTGCCGATCTCTGGACGGTTTTTCACGCTGTCTCGCCGCTGTCTTGAACGACAAATAAACCTCTTCACATTTGGTGGAGGGTGCTGTTTATCCCCGTCGCTACACCCTGGAGCTGCGAAGCCGCGCGCTACCGCCCGTCATGACTGACAACGCCACTCCATCAGCGCCCTCACCCCAGTTCAACTGCCCTGGCCATCCTAGGCTACGGGCCCCGAAGGTCTTCAGCGGTGCGGATGGGACCGACGTGGAAGACTGGCTCGAGCACTACGAGCTGGTGAGTGTCAATAATAACTGGGATGAAGCCGACAAGCTGGGCCACGTCAAATTTAACTCACTGGCGTCGCGGAATAGTGGTTTAACAACCACAAACACATCTCCACAAGGAGCCTCTTCAAGACGTCATGTGCTGAAGTGTTCGGTCGGCCGGCTGTCCGCAAGCAGCGAGCAGAACAGCGCTTGCGCGTCCGCTCTCAGCATACTGCGGAAAATTTTACCAGCTATATTGACGCTGTCGTCGACCTTTGTCGACGCGCGAATGACACCATGCCCGAGTCGGACAAGGTCAAACACATCCTGAAGGGCATCGACGACGGCACATTTCAAATGCTATTTATTGGCTAGGGATCCGAGCACAGTTTCCGAAGTCGTCAGCTTGTGTCAGAGCCACGGCGAGTTGAAGAAGCAACGCACTTTGACTCGGCAGCCTCAGCGTGGTGGTGAGTCGCTGTCCAGTTTCGACACCATGCCTGACAATTCGCCGTTGCTTCAGCAAGTCCGAGCCTTTGTCCGTGAGGAAGTCGCCCGCTAACTTTCCCTATTGCCATTTACTCACGAGACCACCACCGGTCTACCTGCCCCGCTTTGCACTGCTATTTCGGAAGAGGTTGCACAAGCTGTTTCCCTTGCGCACTACGAGCCACCTCTATCTAGCCGTGTTCACTGCCCGCGTGTTGCACAGCTGGTAGGCGCTCTTATCGCCTATCCGCCAGCCGTTCAGCCTGTGGCCGCGCCCCTATAACGTATGCAGCGCACCCTGTGGCTCCTCCTGTCGCCTGTTCGCAAAAGATGCAGCCCGTAGCCGCGCCGTTCACATATGCAGACGCTGTGCGTAGCTTCCGCAACCGCCCTACAACACGCGCTCCGAGCCCGAACACCCGGCTGCTTATACTGCACCTTGAGCGGCACCACCAGTCGCCAATCCTTAGAGGACGCCCGATAACCGACCAGTATGCTATGCCTGCTTCACTCCCGCACACGTTGCCCGCTACTGCCGCCGTCGACCTCAGACGTACGGCAATTATGCCCGGTCGTCGCAACCCGGCAGCCAATCCTTCGTCCAATACGGGCCGCTCTCGTCAACTCGCTATGCCCCTACTGACCACCTTGACTTCCAGCCGCAGCGCGCACCCTCTCCTCGTCGGCGATCGCCTTCCCCCATCCGTCGCCGGCCCGGACCCTCCGGCCAAGAAAACTAAGCACCGCAGTTCCAGAGGCACGAACTGCGCCATTTTCTGACTGTCTAGGCCCTCGCTCCTCTCCTGCTAACGTGGTCGCAGTAACTGTTGAAGGTTATTGTACTTTCGCCCTTGTGGACACCGGCGCCGCTGTTTCTGTTATTGCCGCTAATCTCTGCCGTTTATTACGCAAAGTCACGACGCCGCTTTTGGGACTGTCGCTTCACACCGCGAGCGCACAGCAAGTAACGCCTCTCGCAGCCTGCACTGCAAGAGTGTCCATTGAAGGCATTCTTTATATCGTGGAGTTTATTGTTCTCTCTGTCTGTTCGCATGACGTCATCCTCGGGTGGAACTTCCTATACCGCCATAATCCCGTCATCGACTGCGCACGCGCCGAAGTTGAGTTTTCACCCTTGTGTGATGTCCCATTACTTGACGCTCGTCATCAGCCGCCGAAGTTGCTCGTTCTTGAAGATACCGATATTCTACCTGGAAATTTCGTACTTGGTCCCGTTTCATGCAACGCCTACACTGACGCTACAGTCCTTTGTATGTCTTCCGATATCTTCAAAAGTCGTCGAGCTCTGTCGCTGCCTTTCGCAACAATCGACCTTGCCGCCGAAAGAAGCAATATGTTCGCAAGCAATTCGCTTTGCCACACCTGTCACTTTGCTTGCGGGGGAATGTCTCGGCCGCGTGCAGGATCTCGACCTTTCGTCTTTGGTTGATGTCCCGGATGACTACTGCGACCACTCAAAAGCACTGTCGGCACTCGGGGAGTCGTCAAATGATACGTTTTCCAGCGCCATTGCCGACACCCTCACTCCCACTGAACATGCCGACCTGCTGGATCTTCTGCATGAGTTCAGGAGTTCTTTCGATGTGTCGCAACCTCAACTGGGCCGCACGTCACAAGTCAAACATCATGCTGACACCGGCCTACATCAGCCACTGCGTCAAAGACCATACCGTGTCTCCGCTGAAGAGCGCCGCGTCATCGACAATCAAGTCGAAGATATGCTTCGTAGAGACATCATTCGACCATCTAACAGTCCCTGGGCGTCTCCTGTCGTCCTGGTGCGTAAGAAAGAGAGATCTATCCGATTTTGCGTTTACTATCGTCGCTTGAATAAGATAACCCGCAAGGACGTCTATCCTTTGCCGCACATTGATGACGCCATTGACACCCTTCACGAAGCGGAATAATTCTCATCGCTAGATTTTCGGTCTGGCTACTAGCAAGTCGCAATGACTAAAGCCGATTGCCAAAAAGCTGCATTTATTACACCAGACGGACTATACGAGTTTAACGTCATGCCCTTTGGGCTTTGTAACGCGCCTGCCACGTTTGAACGTAATATGGATAATACGCTACGTGGCCTCAAGTGGAATATGTGCCTATGTTACCTCGACGATGTCGTGGTTTTCTCCTATGACTTTCCTACGCACCTGCTTCGCCTCAGGCACGTTTTGACTTGTCTGACCAACGCTGGCCTGCAGCTTAACCTGAAAAAATGCCGCTTCGATGCACGCGAGCTCGTCATCCTAGGCCACATCGTGTCCAAGCACGGCGTGTCCAAGTACCTGACCCACTGGAACTTCGCGCAGTCGCAGAATTTCCCAAGCTGACGACCCTGAAAGAACTTCGCAGTTTTGTAGGCCTATGCTCCTATTTCCGGCCCTTTGTTCGAAATTTTGCATCTATCATGTCACCATTAGCCCAGCTTCTTCGCCGTGACGTGAACCTCTCCTCCTGGTCCCCTGCATGCGACGTCGCCTTCACTACTCTGCTCCGTCTGCTCACCTCCCCACCTAATCTTTGCCACTTGGACCCGACGGCTCCTACCGAAGTGCACACCGACGCCAGCGACGTAGGGCTAGGCGCTGTCCTCGCTCAACGAAAGCACTGCTATTTAGAATACGTTGTAGCCTACGCTAGCTACACTCTGACGAAAGCCGAAACAAATTACAGCGTGACAAAAAAAGAGTGTTTGGCTGTGGTGTGGGCGCTCGGAAAGTTCCGGCTGTACTTATACGGCCGCCAGTTCGATCTAGTAACTGATCACCACGTGCTTTGCTGGCTCTGCACGTTGAAAGACCCTTCTGGCCGCCTTGCGCGATGGGCACTCCGCATCCAGGAGTACGACATTCGCGTCGTATACCGCTGCGGACGCAAACACTCTGACGCTGATGCCCTGTCCCGCTCACCTTTACCACCAAATCCGACGTGCAGAAACACTTGCCTCCAGACCCTGTCATCGCTAAATCTCGACTCTATTGCCACCCAACAACGTCATGACCCGTGGATCGCATCTCTTCTCGAATATTTGGCACGCCCAACCTTCGAGTATCTCGATCCCTCCGACGTCAAGCTTCCGATTTCGCCATCCGCAATCCACTTCTTCATCGACGCAACTACGCTCCCGATGGCCGCCGGTGGCTACTGGTCATTCCACGCATGATCGCAAGTATGTGCCTCTCTTCACGACGATCCGCAATGCGGCCACGCCGGTGTGTTCAAAACATATGAACGCCTTCGCCATCGCTATTACTGGCGCGTAATGTACAATTTTGTACGCAAATTCGTGCAATGCTGTCCTGACTGCCAGCGACGCAAATCAACACCGCCACGTGCGACTGGCGCATTGCAGCCACTTCCATGCCCTGCCGAGCCATTTTATCGCGTCGGCGTTGACCTCTACGGCCCCCTTCCATTGACACCATGCAGATGGTAATCGGTGGATTACAGTGGTGGTTGACCACCTGACACGCTACGCCGAAACAGCCACTTTGCCGAGCACTACAGCTCAGGAGATCACCTCTTTCATTTTACGTCGCTTTATCCTTCGACATGGCGCACCTCGAGAGCTCCTTAGTGCAGAGGCCGCGCTTTCCTCTCCGAGGTCGTCGAAACTCTGCTTTCGGAATGCCACTTCATTCATCGAAAAACGACAGCTTACCACCCGCAGATTAACGGGCTAACGGAACGGTTTAACCGCACGCTGGTTGATATGCTCTCAATGTACGTGGCATCTGATCATAGCAACTGGGACCGTGTTCTCCCATACGTCACATTCGCATATAACACTGCAATACAAACCACCACGGGATTTTCACCCTTCTTTCTTCTTTAGGGACGCGAGCCTTCCCATACAATCGATACCCTACTTACCTACCGTCCTGATGCTTCCGAGTGTCCATCTATCTCCGATGCTGCTCGACAAGCCGAAGAGTGCTGCAGATAGCTGCAAATACTGCAGCTGTGAAGAAGAAGATGTGCCTGCAGCGAGCAGCATCGCCAACGCCCGGCTCTATCTCGGCTCGTGCTTCGGTTCGTGGGTAGGCAATATTGTAGTAGCTGTGACCCACAGTTTGTACCAGGCCGTGGAAAGTACCAGTTGGTAGTGTGTGTTTAGAAAAAGTAGTTAACGATTTAGAGCACTAGGTGGTCTACTGTGGGAGAGCTGTGTGCCACCCCTGAATCCAAGATCTTTTGTGTGTTTAGAAAAAGTAGGTAATGATTTAGAGCACTTGGTACTCTACTATGGGAGAGCTTAAAGCCGTCACGTGGGCCTCAGCACTTTAGTGTGTTTAGAAAAAAATGGGTAACGATTTAGAGTACAGGGTACTCTACTATGGGAGAGCTTAAAACCGCGTCCTATTGCACGTGTGGAAGGATTTACAGTTAAATTCGCTAATGTATGTAGGTAAGAAGAGCGTTAAAAAATATCCCGCTCATTTTCTACACCTTTCTTCTAACATTTGGCAAAGTATATTTAAATAAATGTTATCTTGGGCTGCATAAAAACTATAAGAGATTGCCTTTAACATTTCGCACTTTCCGTTTATCTGAAAAACTACTAAGAGACTTTCCTTACCCTTGAAAAAAACGTTAAAAAACATACAAAACGTACTTTAGGTTTCGAAGTTACGAGCTGGTAAATGAGGTAACTGGAAGTTTTTTTGGGGGCACAACGCTTGCAATCTTGAAACCGTCTTTACCTGCAGCGTAGTGAAGCCCTACGGCATTGACTATGCTATTTTTTAAATGCGAAGCATTTCTAAGCGAACTTCGGAAACTTTGAGCGTATCTATCTATCTATCTATCTATCTATCTATCTATCTATCTATCTATCTATCTATCTATCTATCTAGCTATCTATCTATCTATGCCCCGCCGCGGTGGTCTAGTGGCTAAGGTACTCGGCTGCTGACCCGCAGGGCGCGGGTTCAAATCCCGGCTGCGGCGGCTGCATTTCCGATGGAGGCGGAAATGTTGTAGGCCCGTGTGCTCAGATTTGGGTGCACGTTAAAGAACCCCAGGTGGTCAAAATTTCCGGAGCCCTCCACTACGGCGTCTCTCATAATCATATGGTGGTTTTGGGACGTTAAACCCCACATATCAATCAAATCTATCTATCTATCTATCTGGCCGCCTACGACTTTTAGCTCTCCTGGCCGTTTCGATAATGGCATCGATACCAAACTTGGTATGGCCTACCATGACTGTATGAAGAATATATTTTACAATTCCTAACATGAAAATCATGAGATGTATGTCATGAATGTCATGATTTACATTTCTTGGTCCTGCAGTTCTTGCAGGGGTTTCGTTCACATGGCATGTTGCAAAACCGGTGTGGTATTACATGATTGCATGGTGAACACAAGTGACAGACCATAACATGAGAATCATGACCGGCGTGTCATGTAACAGCATGACTACATGCCACGCTCATGATGCACTCGCAGCCGTTTAGCTAGCGTCACATATACCGAATTTGGTATTATAGTACATGAATGGATGACGAAGGTATGTGACTGGTGCAAACATGTTAATCATGAGATGCGTGTCGTGTAACAACATGATTACATGTCCCCTCATGATGCGCTTACGGCTGTTTCGCTAGCTTTGCTTATACCAAATTTGGTATTACGGGACCTGAATGGATGACGAAGGTATGATACTGGTACGAACATGATAAACATGAGATACGTGTCATGTAACAACATGACTACATGCTAAGCTAATGATGCACTCGCGGCTGTTTCGCTAGCTTAACATGTACCAAACTCGGTATTACGCATCGCGAACGGACGACTTAAGTAAATGACACATCCAAACATCATAATCACGACATGCGTGTCATGTAACGACACGACTACATGCCACACTAATGATGCGCTCGCGGCCGTTTCGCTAGCTTCACATATACCTAATTTGGTATTACGTGACGCCAGTAGATGACGAAGATATGTGACTGGTGGAAACATGACAATCATGAGATGCGTGCCATGTGGGAACATGACTACATGCCATAGTCAAGGCGCCAATACATTTAGACGGGACGCAGTGCGCGTGCTCGCCGGCATTCATTTCGTCGCGTCACGCCGGCATGGTCACGCCAGGTGCCGGTCCTGTCATACATCGCAGGCGCATGCCACGTTGCGTTGCTTTGACGCATGCGCGTTTCAGCGCGTCCGGTGTACTTCCATCACGAAAAGAGGGAGACGCAGTGTTGTCTGTGTAATGCATCGGTGTGCGATGCAGCATGTCGCATTTCGCGCCGGTTGCCGTCGGGCCGCGCCGACGGACGCTGCATTGGAGTATATTCGGCCCTCGATGATGCGCTAGCGGCCGTTTCGCTAGCCCCACATATACCGAATTCGGTGTTACGTGACGTCAATGAATGACGAAGGTATATGACTGGTGCAAACATTATAATCATGAGACGCGTGTCATGTAAGAACATGACAACATACCACTCTTATAGCTTGCTCGCGGCCGTTTCGCTAGCTCCTGCAGATACTAAATTTGGCATCACGTGACGTGAATAGATGACGAAGGTAAAAGAAACATTCAAACAGGATAATCATGACACGGAAATCATGTACGTGATAATTTACCTCCACCTCATAACGTTGTGGTGATTTTAGGGGACATATCAACATTTCTCATTCGTGCTTCGCATATCATCGATTCCCACTTTACGTGGGATCTGCCAATTTTTATTTAGTATGACCTAGAGCAGAAGAGAACACATCGTAGCCTTTGTGAAAGAAGATATGGAGAAACTATTTCTTTATTCTTGTTTTATTTATTTTTGTGTTCATTTTCTTTAAAGGTACCCATTGTTAGTCAACTTACTGAGCCCCATATTGAACGTACATACTTAGTGCTTTTGATTATATATATATATATATAATAGAGAGAGAGAGAGAGAGAGAGAGAGAGAGAGATAAGTATGTGATATTTAGGGGTGAGGGAGAGTGCGTCCCTTGGCAGATGAAACAACAAGCAGTCGTAAGGTATATTCAATTTTACTGCACTTTCTGCACTAGCTCGAGAGTGGGGCACTTTGGTCTCGATTTGGGGAGTACAGGTCGCCTCGCCTGCACTTCTGCACTCAAATTAACGTCGTGCTGCCCGAGTTCATCGGTACTTCAGGGCTAGCTTCCCCGTGAGTTCTCGTCTCGTGCAAGTAGGGCTATAGGTAAGTAATGTGGCTACACTTTTTCCTTCTATCTGACCGCCGCACCGAAACCGCGAGTGCCGTGCCGCACTGACACTGTAGGAACTGGTGCGGCACTCGCACGACACTTTCGCGAAGGCTACGTGAAGAAAGTGCAGCCGAATCGAGCAGACCTATACGGTGTATTTTGAAGGTATCGTAAAACGTAGTTAAGCAATTCTTCCACAAATTGCTCATGCGGTTTGTCCTGCAAAGGACCATCCAAGCTGTTCTAAATGTCTACGACGCTTGAAACAATGAACTATACTTAGTAAATTTTACAAATGGCTGAAAAGGAACAATATCAAGTTTGTGGAATCAGCACGCCTAGTGTAATGACTGAAAGTAATCGTGAACGTGTGCTGATAATGATTGTCATCATTAGCAGTGCACATGCGCGCACGGAGCAGCGCATGCGCGTCGGCATTTATTTGTATCTTGTCGCGTCCACGTTCCCGCTCACCTTACACGAAGAACTTACAGTACGAAAGAAACAAACCAAAACTGCATAGAAGTTGGAAACAAACACCTCCAGTGATAGACGCCTGCTTCTAAGTTGTAGTTAATCGGATGAGAACTTGTACAAATGCAATAGCCGAGGCAATATGAAGCTCAGCCTCTACACAGCCAAACAGTTAGCACAGAACCGAACAAACCTTCTTTCGTATTCAAGTGAGCGTGGTGACGTGGAGTGTTTCCGAAAAACAAAAACGGCAGCATATCCACGGGGTGAATGATGGCGAGTGGGGCGAAGCATCCGTCCGTCCATTTGTTCTTGCTTCCGTCCGTCCATGCGTCCGTCTGTGTGACCGTCCGTGCGTCCATTTGCCCGTCTCTGCATGCTGTCTGTTCGTGCGTCCACACGTCCATCAGTGCGTCCGTCCTTGCGTTCGTCCATGCATGCGCGCCTGCGTCTGTGTACACGTCCATCCGTCCGTGCACCATCCGTGCGTCTGTTTATGGATCTGTCTGAGTGTCCGTTCGTCCGTCTAGTCAACACTCCAAGTACCACCATCAAGCATCTTTTCATCATATATTCCGCATATAGAAGAACCGCCCTCCAGCGGACATTCCAAGGACTAAACGAGAAGTGGCACACGCACACTTTCTCACGGCTCGCGCTTCGGGTCCACGCGGGGTGATGCAATAGCATGCTCCTACCATGCGACGGAGATGGCCGGTGCACTTCATCTGGGTTGCAACAGCGTTGTCAGCAGCGCTCGCGAGCTTTTAATCGCGGGTAGAAATACAATGCGTGGGGGGACGTTATCGACCAGAACTTCATACGGAAAATGACGAGGTAGTCAACTTAACAGACCTCAGGTATTAACCCTACGCCTATTACAGACACACGCGGACCCAAACCTTGCCACGATTCGCGTTTATTATCCCGATGCATACCCCAGTGACACATGCCCATCATGTGGACACACGGCGACACTCGCACACATGCTCTGGGAGTGTAGAAAAACTCCTCCCGACTCTACCTCAAACAAGTGGGAGAGGTCCCTCGGGAGCTCACTCCTCGCCGACCAGCAATGGGCCGTCCAGCAGGCCCACGAAGCGGCCGCCAGGTACTCCCTGTCGGTCCCTACGTGGGAGACGACCGCTACCCGCTAAGCGCTTGCTGCAGGACTGAAATAGAGTTTTTTTTTCTCATTCCATTCAACGTCATAGGTGACCCCAAAATCGCGTCGAAATTATCCGTATAGTTGGTATCACAATAAGAAGGGAAGTTTTCATATCGTCCGATACTACGCTTATGACGATTCCTCATAGACGCACTCCTTAACGCTTCATCGCGCATGTTTACTAAACGAACCTTCTGCGAAGTGGCGCATTTTTTAATATACCCGACGAGTATCGTTAAACTTGAAAATAACGAAAACATTTCGAGATGTTTGACTGCTTGTGCTAGTCACTTACTGCAACTTCTATCATTTCTCTGTTTGAAATATACTCAAGAGACTCGCCTAATTCAAATGTACCATTTAGTGCAAGTATTACCTCCTTTAACTATTTAGAGCAATAAGTAAAAATGTAACCAACACGACTTTGGTGACTTGACAGATCACCGCGCACGCCACTATTTATTCAGAAGCAGCCGGTTTGTAATCTGTTTAGAAAACGTGGTTAGTGATTTAGAGTATGTACTGGGTACTCTACTTTGGGAACGTTGAAAGCCATCCCGTGGGCCTCAAACTTGATGAGGCCGTATCAACAAAAATTACGCCCTGGTCAGGCCCAGGCCAAATTTTACCGTCATGGGGTACATGATGTGCAAACTATAAGAGTACAACGAGAATAACTAACGGAGCATGAAGCCATTAACTAGTTTAAATAATTTGTACGACCAAGTGAACGTATCCTTCGCATTAGTTTAGTATCATACATCTCAGGGGAGCAGGGTAATCTCTAGCGGCTGTTCCAAATTTGTCCATTGCAATCAATTCGTTCTCTGCACGCGAATATCTCGTTTTGCTGCCCAAGGTCCACATTTTCTTAAATGCCATTTCCTCCCCTCCCCCTCCCCGCCTCGCACATAGTTCACTTATTGCGATCTCGCGTGCCACCTGCTTTAACGACTCTCTTGCTGCATTCGCTTTTGTTCTTTATTTGTAAGTACAGCCTCTTCCACTCTGGAAATTGAGTAGCCATCTCGTTGTCCCAAGAGATGTCACTGTCATGGTCGCCAGTGTTATAGTCCGCGAGAAATGAGTGGTATTTGGCGTGCTTAGTGACGCTCTTCCGTCCACATGGCACTGCATCTTGCTGGAACATCACTGCTGCCCTCGTAAATCGGCACTATTCCACATCTCTAACTGTCGCTCTTAGGGCTCTCAGTTAAATTTGTTTTCTTTTTGTAACAACTGAAGCAAAGAACGGAGGAATACATGGATGGCCCTACTACATATTGCTATGTAAATTAGCCCCAGATGGCGTGCCCTTATTATAGAGACATTAATGGAAACCCAGAAAGTAGTGTTCAGTTTAATGAAAGAAATATTGCGCGAATCAGGCACGCGATGACAGCGTAATTGCGTTGCAAATGTGACCATTTTCTCGATCATTATTCCGAGCTCCTTTTTCTTTTCGCTTTGCGGTTGAAGTTCAGGTCCTTAGAGGACATGGGAAAGAAGCGGGTGTTTTGTTAACGTATCATCGTAACCTGGCCGGTAGGGACAGAAAGTACTGCTGCAGCTGCTATTATGTGTGTCTTATTCCAACGCCGGTTTGTACGGATCCCTTGTGATGTTCCAGATGGGCCAGGATTGCTAAGATACAAAAGCGCGCAAAATTATGAGAATGGTTCGCAGTTTCCCGAGAGTCTGTGGCGACCCTTCCTTTTATTCTACGTAATGAAATAACTTAGTCGCCAACCAAGGTGCTAAACCCTGTCAACAGCCCTAAGGAGTCGTCCTCCGCGGTGGTACGGGGGTTACCGTGCTGCGCTGTTGGTCCTGTGTATGGTCCCGGTTCCGATCTCGGCCATGGTGGTCGCTTTACGTTGGAGGCGAAGTGGTAGTGGCTTGTGTGATGTGAAATATCAGTACACGTGAAAGAACACCAGATGGCCGAAATTTTGCGAGCCCTTCACTACAGTGCGCCACATAATCATGCCGTGGTTAGAGCACGCAAAGTGCGCGCTTTACTGAGTCAGATTTTGGCATGTTAGTTATTCTCTAATATTGTTACTTGGGCGAGTAGGTTCATGATTACGTAGACTGATTTATCAGGTCAACAAAAACGGGACATTTACAAAGACACACACACGTGTACACTACATGTAACACAACGTGTATTAGAAATGTATTTCGTGATGCATACTTAAGTCTTGATAAATGTCACGGCAATTTTTGTTTCTCTGTTCGTATGTTTTGCTAGCATTCCATTGTACTGATTGTTTTTGTTCCCTTCCTACGTACTGCCGAAACTGCGACGTAGGTAATATCTAAAAAAATAAATAAATTATTAGATAACGAGCTGCGCGTGACGTATTTTCTTTCCCATGCCCTCCGCCCCTGCTTAGCTTCCAGTTAATATATCCTCCTACGGCGCTTCTTTTGCACATTTCCAGGCTGTACAGAAGAAGCAGCAGGGTGCAGATCCAAGAGTAAAACAGTAAAGTGCACAGTACAATCAATTGCGAAGCTTGCTTGAACGTCTCTCTTTTTTGTTATAACACTTTGAGTCGTCTATATGACCACCTTTTGACTGCTATCCCTGACGAATCATTTCGTCTACATGCAGTTTATTATTAAGAAGTCTTTAATGTGTTTATTGCAATTACTGACGCACAAGCACGAAAAGCAAATCGTCCCCGTTGTCGCACAGTGTGTACGCTGCGACGGTTGCTTCAGAAGTCTCTGGTACCGTCAGACTTATGATCTGCGGAGTGTTTAATGTGAGCAGGTGGAGGAAATGTATCAAGGAAGTAGAGAGAAAGAAAGAAAGAAAAGAGGGAAGGAGGGAAAAAAGAAGGAATGAATAAGACAAGACGGTTGAAATAAAGGAAGGAGGGAAGAAGGAAGGGGAATCAGGAAGGGAGGAGGGAATGAAGCAAGGATAGAAAAAGGAAAGGTAAGTAGTGAGGGAGGGAGAAAGAAAAGAGAGGGGAAGAAGGGTGGAGGGAAGAAACGGTCAAAGGAGGAAGCAAGCAAATAAGTTAGTGAGGAAAGGAGGTGGTAAGACAGGAGAAACGGAAGGATGAAAGGTAGAAAGGTAGGAGAGAGAGAGAGAGTAAAAGTGGGTATGTTGACGAGTTTTGACAGGGTGCGATTAAAGAGAGTAAAGGCAGGGAGGTCAACGAGAATTATTCAGTTTATTACACTACACTATGGAGACTGGAAGGGAAAGAAAGAAGTAAATAAAAGCGCAGAAAACATCAGGCACGCGTGAACAGAAAATTCAGTATGTTACCCAGGACTGGCGAAACGAATGGGGTAATTTCAAAGTGAGAGAGATAAAGGCATTCAAGAATCTTAATAACCTGACACGCGTCCAGTTGATTATAATACACTCTGGTTTTCACATGCCGAAAGCACGATATGGTTACGAGGTGCACCCGTTAAAGGACCCCGGAAATTTCGAACAACGCGGGCTATAAAACGATAAGTAACGTCACAAAGTAGATGTGATCGCCCAGACATCATCATCATCATCATCAGCAGCAGCAGCAGCAGCAGCAGCCTGATTACGTCCACTGCAGGACAAAGGCCTCTCCCATGTTCCGCCAGTCAACTCGGTCCTGTGCTTGCTGCTGCCAATTTATACCCGCAAACTACATAATCTCATTTGCCCACCTAATCTACTGTCTCCCCGTAACCCGCTTGCCTTCTCTAGGAATCCAGTTAGTTACCCTTAATCATCAGCGGTTATCCTGTCTACGCGCTACATGTCCGGCCCACGTTCATTTCCTCTTCTTGGTCGAGCTGGCAACTCGTGGTAGTTCGTAGTAAGTTCACGTGCTACGTGACGCCATACAGGCTCATAAGAAAGAGTGTGCCACACTCGCCGCCATTGCTACAGATGGCGCTGACTGGCATGCCCACGTTTTAATTCACATATATACCCAATAAAGTGGCTGGGCGGAATGCCGCCAGCTCAGTGGTAGAGCATCGAACGCGTTATTCGAAGGTCGTAGGTTCGATTCCTGCTCACGGCAAGTCATTTTTCCACCCACTTTTCTTTCTTCTTACACAGTAAAAATTTTTACACCCAGAAGGGTGTAAATGAGCTTGTCCCGTGGACGACACCCTAAGGGTGTTAATTCAGCACCTTCCAAAAAGGGTGCTTTTTCATGCACCCTTAGAATAGGGTGTACATGTAAAAAAACTGTAGGGTGTTAAAAAAACACCCTTAAGGAAGGGTGCCTTCGATGTCCATCACTTTTTTAGCACCCTCTGAGGAGGGTGCGAGAAGGGTGCACAAGGGTGTTGAGTGCCCATGGCAGGGGTGCCAGTATTCTTTTAGAATGCACTAATAGATATCAGCATGCACTGATTACACACTACTTGAAGAAAGTGGTCCTCATTATCAATGGTGCGCCACCTGTCGAGCTCCATTCATTGCGTCTGGGCAAAAATATAAACGCGTGCCATCGTGTATGAACTTGTGCTGGATCTATATATACTTCACAGTATATGCATAATGCGCGTTACAGAAAATGAAGCCTTGCTGCCCTTGCATATTGCGTTTATTTAATAGGCAAATGAAACAAACTTTTCTTCTGCCACACAACTTTTTCACCAGATATACGTTCACGTATACGTACACTACACATGCAACACCTCAAATGTTTATTATATTTATTCAGTTTCACTTCATTGACAATTCTTTGCAACATACAATTACACTGGTTTCAGTTTAGTATACTGCTTCAAGTACATAGAGACTACAAATGAAATATACGCTAATATATCCCTATAATTCTTTCAAGTATCTACAATCCCAGTGGTTTCCAGTTTAATACTACTTCATGTACACAATCGGTTAATAGGAATGAAATACAAGCATATATATACTTATGATTCTTTCAAATATATACAATCACCATGATTTCACTACATACGCCTTCATGTACACAATCGTTCCCAAGAAGTGATGCACACAAAAATATATATGGATAATGTTTTCAAATGTATATAATCACAGTGGATTAAGCTTTGTATTCCTGGATGTATAACAATTGGTTATGAGAAATGATGTACATGCAAACATATATGGGTTTTTGCACATATAACTTTAGCGAATACTTAAGAAACCAATACAATGATCAGAAACACAATAAGCTAAAAACGAACACAAAACTGAGTCAAAACACACAAAAAACAAGAGAGGTAATGCATAATTATGGCTAATGACACAGCTGGGTCACTTTATGCCAAATGTCCCAGCCATTTTGGCAACCATCTCAAATGTATTCGAAAAACTCGTGCTGCATTGAAAATAGTGAACTTCTGGAATATTTAGGAGAGGAAAAATATTTGGTCACGTGGCTGTCTTCTGAACTTCCTGGAATGCCGTCTAGGTGTTGTATGTGAAAAATTTTATTTTAAAAGCACCGCTCCTTCTTTTCATACGAAACTCGGTCTACGTGTTACGTAACAAGAGCTTAATTTGGGAGAGTTGGTTCATCGTGGTTGTGTGCTAGTCACAGCGCGACAACTTTCGGAAGAGACAGAAAGGACAGGAAAGAGCACCGACTGTCAACTGAATTTAATGAATGTGCTACGAGCGCTTTTATACGGAGTACAATAACCGTGTTCGTGCGCGACGACACGTGTGAGCACTACAAAATAATCTTTAACTGTGAAAAGAATACTCCCTCTCGGAAAGGATAAGTGAACGTGTAGTGATGCACTGATCATTGGTTTACCTGATAAAAAATACTTCTACAAACATTAAATTGGCATTAAGTAAACCTATTCTCGTGACGAATGGGGCAAGATTGACTATTCCTGTTGCTGTTTAGTACACACACTTTTGAAAGCTTGCAAGGGGTGGAAAACAACACTCTAATATCATATCTGCTGGCTGTTTTTTTAATTGTGAGACACATGATGTGGTATAACATGCAAAGGATTTGGTTATTGTTTTTTGTTGGTCCTGTCTAACTTTACTTTCTGCAGGAAGGTTTTGCAAACGGGTGTGATGATTCTGTTGGGATACCCAGCATCTTTTAGTCTTTTAATCTGGTTTTTAAACCTGACCTCACCCTTGTGCTAACATGACTTCTGAAGGGTGGCCTGAGTACATGTGGTATCAATTCCTCTTTCTACTAATTTTGAATGCCCACTATCAAAAGGCAGAAGATTCTTAGCACTCCTGGGCTGATAGCACCAGCCAATACCCCAACAGCATCATCACACTTGTTTGTGAAACTCTCCTGCAGAAAGTAAAGTTAAAGGAAGCAGGACCAAAAGAAAAAGAGAATGACCAATCACCTTTGCATGTCACACGGTACTACGTACATAAGGTGTTTCACAATTTCAGGAAAAGAGCCAGCAGATATGACATTGTTGTTTTCCACCCCTTGCAAGCTTTCAAAAGTGCATGTACTTACAGCAACAGGAATAGTCAATCTTGCACCATTCGTCACTAGAATAGGTTTACTGAATGCCAATCTAATGTGTATAAGATACCGCTAGCATGTGGAAAAGTAAACAGGACAAACTGGGCAATGCTTCAATGATCAAGCAAGACAGCATGCTTTAAATATTAAGAAGAGCTATAGTAGTCTCATGGCCGGACACCGTAAAGAATGTAAGTGTAGTCCTAGGTTTCATAAAACACGGTTTTTGAAAAAAAAAGCAAGCAGAAAAATGAGAGATTTTATCTCTCATTTTATCAGGAAGGCCAAGGATCAATGCAGCAGTACACCTTCACTTATCTTTTCCGAAAAAGAGTATTCTTTTCTCGGTTAAAATTATTTTGTCATGGTCACACATGTGTTGTTGCAGATGAGCCCTGGTCTTGTGCTCAGTATAAAAACGCTCGTAGCACCTTCAATAAAATTCAGTTGACAGCGCTCTTTCCTGTCCTTTTTGCGATAAGATTTTTATTACAGAAAGAATTTCATTTTCTTACAATTTAGGTATAATGATGAGTTTTCATTGTATCACAACATGGGGCAAATTGCATCTCAATACGGACAAAAATCACAATTTTGTGAAATTCGTGATATTTTCTCGTATATTTCAGCAGCTTGAGAGGTCTAAAGATATTTTTTCCTCAAAATATACCTTCTGTGGAGTAAATATTCACTGCTCAGATATTCGTACAAAGTGCAATATTGCAATAAAAAATGCAAACATAACACATTTTGGCTTTATTCTTGGAAGCGAATGTGGCTAAAAAATTGCACTATTACTACTGAGCTTCAAATACCTTACAGAAGCACATTTACTTAACAGGTAGACCGAATTTGCTTTAGAAAAAATAAGCGGTAGTTTTAAAACGAAATTTTTCACAAACAGCACACAGACGGCATTATGCCAGTAAGTTATAAGCCAGCCACATGAACAAAACTTTTTTTCTCGCTGAAATATTCTAGCAGTTCACTGTTTTCAACGCAGTAAGTCAGCACTTTTTTTTTCAAATACAATTCAGATGGTCGCCAAAGTGGCTGGGACGTTTGGCATGGAATGGTCCAGCTATATTTAAGCAAAATAACTTACACAAATAACAATGTTTGTTCATCTACCATGACCACACTAGAAAAAGTTGTTCAGGCATTGTGACACTAAAATTTTCAGCGTCGTACTGCCTGAACAACTTCTTTGATAAACTCCAAATTCACGCCGAGAAAAATCCGCTCAATCACGGTGGTTGTTAAAGGCCTTGCGGCCGTAGACAATGTTGAAAAAAAAATCAACTCATCAGTGCTGTCACTCCTTCTTCGTCATTACTGACACGGAAGATTTTTTGGTTATCCAAGTGGAGGTTCAGGAAGTAGGCTTGCTCTAGACTGGGGCCGGGGGGTAGACTACGCAGGACGTCAGCGGCACCCTCTCATCCTGTAATAAGAGCAAATATGACTTCTCTTAAAAGGATGTTCGTGCTGTTCTTACAGCACCATATATAAAGAATGATTAGTGTGTATCCTTCGAAATGGCGTGTAATTGACATTACACTGAACTCGAAGCATACAACCCATACATTCTAATAATTTCGTATGATAAAGATAAGAGTTTTCCAGCATACAGCAAATTCCAGAAATGAGGTGAAGTGTAAAACTACAGCTCGAAAATGGCACTTACGAAAGCCTGAACTCACCTAAGAATCAAATTCCTTATAGGGTAGTGAGCCAGTGTGAAAAACAATTCATAAAGTACAATGCTCAGAACATGTAACATTAATCAAAATGCACAAGAAACTCACCTCTTCACGTACAAACAGTGAAGACATCTCTGCTTTCTCTTTTACATGAGAACAAATGATCTTGGGCGTGGCACTAGCGAAGAGGTCTGCAAAAAAAAAAAGTAAAAGATTTACTGACTTTAATCACGCCTCTAACAATCTGAGGAATTATTACAAGTCACCAATCAGTGCAATTCTGACTGCCTCTATAAGGGCATCAAAAATGAACAATTTTCTCGTTCTTTCTACCCTCACAAGACGCTCCGTCAATGGAATCTAATCCAAATTTGACGCTGTGCTTCCTATTTGCCTGCTTTCTAGACGTAGGGCTGCGAACATGTGTTTTGTGCACCTAATCTAGCACAGAAATTCGTCATCTATAATTCAATCATCTTAATTCATTGTAATTTGATAAAAGATGTGATAGCTCGTCCAGTTTTTAAAGAGTTGCGGGCCTGCGATAGGCACTGCCTTGCACGTATTAAAGTACTTCTTTAAAAAAAAATTCAAAGCTTGCTTTCAGAAAAAGCGTCTGGCATATTTCGACAACCAAGCCCATCCTCTGATGGCAATCAGGGGCACGCTATTAGCGATTATTGACTACGGGATTTACAAACGTAACCCGTGCCTAAATACTCAGTTAAACACAATCACGCAAGTAAGAGCGCTCGAACGCGGCAACGCGCGCGGACGCCGACTACGTTGCAGCAGCCATAGCTTATGCTAGAGCAACAGCACATAGCTCCAACAGTCACGTATACTCTCTCGATTCTGTTATAACGCCGAACATTATCGCAGATGAAAGCGAAGCACGAAAACAGCAAACAGAAACGAGGGAAAACAACGCACGGCGATGGCCACAACAACGCGCCTTTGGAAGTCTGCTAGATCTTTCCCTGTTGCTGGTGGCACTTGTCCTAAATAGCTTAAAAGACCGAGGCGCACGTGCTGGGAGCATCGCGGCATATCAGCACCTCCAACTATACCGTCTTTAAGCAAAAAAAAAAAAGCCATTTCGTACAGTGCGCCTCTGTACATAATTTTTGCTTTTTCTTTCTTTTTTTACGCTTACACCTACAGAAGCACGTTGTACATTTGAGTATTATTAGAAATGTTATTACGATGTAGCCCAAAGCACATCTTAAAACAATATCAATCACTTTGTGCGATGTAGAGACAATGTGCGATCAGCAACTAATCCCGCCCTTGTTAAGTGATCACATCACTCACTGTATGAGTGATGCAGGCACTTACACAACATCGCGCATAGCAGTGTGAACTCGTTAAGTCACACGTTTAATCGGGCATCTGCAACAGGCCCGCGAACGCATGCTGTTGTAAATGGCTGGCAGCCTACTTCGGCAGAGCTGCTTCAGGCGCCCAGCTAGCGCTGTATGATTACTACCTACGAAAACAGTACACTCACCGTTAACAGGCCCACGTTGTCCGTGTCCGCCACTCCATGAATATTCCTTAATCCGAGCGTCACTTCGAACACGGTGTCATGCGTGACCACCATTGAATATGCGCCTGTTCGCTAGAACACACACAGCGACCAAGACCCCCGACCAACGCAACGCATTTGAACGACGATGAGACAGAGGGAGCAACGTTGAAAGAGAGAAGGAGGAGGCACTGGCGGCGGCGTGGCGGCGCCGCAGCTGTCCACGCAGGTGTTCGGTGACGCAACTCTTCGCTTATCTACGCCGCCGTTGTGGGAGCAACGCTGGCCGGGGTGAGGGGGGGGGGAGGAGCGGGAAACCCGCCAAGGCGGCGCCGAAAGGCAAACGCTATGGCGCATACGGCGGACGGCCGTTCGGCGCGGAATGACTCCTTGTAAACGGCAACTCTCCTCCCAGCCAGTCGCACAGCGACGCAGATTATTTACCAGCCTCGGGTTCTTTGAGTATTTTGACGGAATGCGATTGCAGTGGGCGAAAAATAGTGAAGCAAAACTTGCGGAAAACAAAGTGCACCATGGAATGGCCAGAAACAATAATTATTTCGTCCTCGGTGGCATTAGCGGGAGAGCATCGCCACACCTTTTTCCAGAGGAATTTCTTTTCGCATTGTCTGTGTCTGGCTATTCCGCGTATGGTGCCGCAAACACTGAATGCGTAGTCGAAGCTGGAACAAATTAATCCACAGTCGCGGATGTTTATTACAAGGCTGGTCACGCACCACGAAACGTGCCGAGGTTGTTATAACAAATTTTTGGATGAATTTTTTGAATTGTTATAACGAATTTTTGAATTTATGATCAGCACATAATTCCATATGGTTGCCCAATGAACTAGCTAAGCACCTGTAGCAAAGGCAGGGCACGTTCTTGTCAAACGTTGTTAATATAAACGATGGTTGTGCATAAGTGCAGTGACAGCTTTCCGTGTGAATTGGTCATAACCCACGTTTTCGAGCGTAGAAGCGCCTCAGCGGACCTAATCAGCTACCACAGCAAGTTCGTAAGCAATGATTTGGTACGAAAGTGTGCCGCTGTTTTCCATGTACTGAAAGTCCGTGTACAGTGCGTTGACCACCGCCATTTCTTAAGCCACCTCCCATATAGACTCCCAGTCTGAACAGGTGTGGGACCTTAAACACTAAGAAGCAGTGCCCCCCCCCCCGCACACACACACGAAATTTGAGGGCGCACGGGCTGATACACACGCATACTTATTCACAGGCGCACACACATACACGTATACACACATACGGCAACACACACACGCGACCGTAAACGCACGCATGCATGGGCGTACACATGTGCACAGGCACGCTAACACAAGCACGGACTCGCACATACACGCGCACGCACACATGCACGGGTGTACACACAATCGCGCTTACACGCTAACACATGCGCAGGCTCACGCACACACACCCATACTTGGGCGAACATTATGTTCCTGTATATAATCCACAGCAAACATGTAGCTTATAACCAACGCTAAGGAAAGCTTTCGTAACATGGATTGCAGTTAATTGCCATTATAGATGAAACGCGATTTGCTTCTGCTGACATTCTGCTGTATTCGGAGAGCACCTTCACACATTCTAAGTCAATTAGGCCGTCATTTAACGCAAGGTCCACATATTCGTGCAGTAGGTGCGCTGCTCAGCCGCCAATCCGAAGGTCGCGGGTTCGATGCCGGCCGTGGCAGTCGAATTAAGGCGGAGGCGAAAATGTGGAAGCCTTTGCACTGTGCGATATGAGCGCTCATTAAAGAACACCAAATGGTGAAAATCTGCAGCTTTCCACTACGACGACCCTCATAATCATATCGAGGTTTTTGAGACGTAAAATCCCAAATATTATAATTATGTGTTCTTCTTATGCTGCATATTCCATCCGATGAATCGGCACCTACACCCTTCTCAGGCACAAAAGCACCCTTAGAGCCTATTTTAGGGTGCTATCGAGGCAAGCACCCAAACAAAAGGGTGCTTTTTTTTCAATCGACCATTTATGGGTGTTAAAGGGTGTTGCAAAGGGTGCTTTCTCGTAAAAGCACCCTTTTTACACCCTTTTGGGTGCAAAAATTTTTACTGTGTATATACATTACATTGGTTCGAATAACTTCCCCTATACATTCTTTGGCATTATGGTCTGTTAGATCTCAATAATATTGTGTGAAAACACGAGAAAACGAGCCCTTAGGTATGCACCTCTTTCCATATATATATATATATATATATATATATATATATATATATATATATATATATATATATATATATATATATATATATATATATATATATATAATATCAGTCCTTGATGCAACAATATACTAGGCAGCTGCGCTTGACATGACGCGATCTGGTTGCCAGTTCCAGCAAGCTCAAATCTGTTTCGTTTCCGCGGCTATAATCGCATCACGGTTCCTGTGCAATTCGAAGCAGTAAATCTGAAAAGTGCTTGTTCCCAGAACTTTGCGATATACAGCCTGTATTGTTAGCGCGACCACCATCACGCACACGCACATGTTTTTCACAGTCTATTGTCATTGTTTTCATCTCGGCTTTGTACTGTCTTGACATAATTTTTGACAGTCTACAGATTCTCCCCTTTTCCGTCTTTCAGATGGCTTCTCCATAGTTGTGTTTATTCCCCTTTGTTTTTCTCTCCCATTTTACGATTATCGTCTTGTCTTTTTATGCTACCCATTTTGCACGGATGTCTGTTTGTGTGTTGTCAGTGTTTTTATTTGATTTTTTTTGAAGAGTGTCTGAATTGTACTGTTTTATTTTTGCGTGGTCCTGCACTAAGACCTCATTATTGTTCTAGGACACGCAAATAAATGTTTGAATTAATGTTATTATTATTATTATTATTATTATTATTATTATTATTATTATTATTATTATTATTATTATTATTATTATCATCATCAGGGGTTTTACGTTCCAAAACCGTAAGTATTCTGCTAAAGATTGCGCGAAACAATGTATAAGAATATCGAACAAAAAATATTAGCCGTGGTTAGAAACTCCGAAGATATGGGTCCAAACTCACAAAGTGTTACGCTAAAATTTCTTCTCGGAAGATTTTTCAGAAAGTCATGAAGCGGGAAACCGACTAATGGAAAAAAACGCACTTATGAAAGAAACGTCTTGGGCAATCAGCCGCGGTATAATGCGAAATGCGTGAAATGTTGCACTCCTCGCATTACTCTGATTCTTAGGTTCAGGTATGTCGCGTAGACAAGGCTATCTTTTATGAGTGAAAGAAGCGAATATTGACATTAGTCCTCCTTTTTCTGCTTGTATTTCTTCCTCCTGTGGAGCTATTGATTGGTTTATCGATTGATGCGAAGCACTAAGAGGTTGCGACGCTGTGTCTTGGGCAATCATTTGTAATATCACAATCAATGCGCAGAGGACGTCGACAGTGTATGTAGGAAGCCAACACGTCACCTTCACAGGCAACTAGAGAGCAGTCTATTGAATGACTCAGCAAGTAAATGTCCACGCGCTCTAATAATGGAGGGCTAGCCTTTGAAATCCAATGAACAAAGCATTCTTCATGCCATCCAGCCATATTGTTAAACTGCGCAGCGCAAATTTCATACATGGTACATATAAAGAAGACGAGGAACTTTTGCACTGAGCAGTTCAAAAATAGAATACCTCCTAGCCCAAACCCACATTTAATCCAGCCCCAGCTTGAAACTATTGTATATTCTACGTTCTTCGAGTTTTCCTTTGACGAGACTGTCACTGTAAATTTCTACATGTGTTTGGTGAGCCAGCATTTTGTCTAGGAAAATCCGATTGAATTTAAATCGTGTGTCACGAGGCGTTCTAGTTGACAAAGTCGTCACATGGTAGCGTAGTGCAACGAGAAGTAACGCACAGGAATTCACCCGAACAAAGGCTGTATGAGCAACGCGTTGGCTTCTTCTCTTCTAGCCGCATCCCCACTGCCCCTTGCTGGCCAGTACACTTGTAACAGTTACGTTTATACCGTGTTTCCATTTGTTAAATGTAGATGTTACGAGATGAACAGTTATGCGGATTTTAACCTCTACAACGTTGCTCACATCATTTTTATGCGCCCCCCGAGAACCCATATATTTGGCCGTCTTGCATATAATAGTAGATAGAGGGATAACAATATTTGAGAGATTAGCCCGGAGGTAAGCATGTGTCATCGCTTGGCTATCTAATCCAGGTGTCGGCTGTTGACTGTGGTATATAAGATGGTCACATATGCACGCACATAATTCTCGTTCGCAGTCACGAACTCATATATGTACGAATGATTCATTCATAAAATTTAGTTAGGTGTGTATAGTGCTAAAAAAAAATCACCGACAACGCTTTCCTGCTGTGTGTCGCACGAGCTCTGCTTCTCCACGGGCCGAGGAGGTGCCGTAGCTGTAAGATGAAGCCGCGTTGCAAAACTATAGTGCTCCCACATGACTGCCAAACAGCGCCGAAACGATAACGCAGGAAGAACGGGCAGGATGAAACGCTGGTTCTGCATGTTCTTCCTGCGTATTCGTTTTTTTCACGCTGTTTCGCAGTCATGAAATCGTACCAACAACCGCTTTTCAAAGCTCTGGCGAAAATGAGTATTCTTAAGAAGTTTTCGTCAGCACATTGAAGTTTAATTCTGATGCAACGCGTGCTTGCTTGCAGTGTAGTGGAAGTCAACCGTTTGTCTTTCTAAAGGGGTTGGCATTTTACAGCTGGTCGTCATTCGAATTAAACACATGCGGAGTGACAGGCGGCTTAACTCAGTTGTCGACAGTTGCTTCGTTGCCTAACCGGCTTCCTATTTCTCAACTCCTTTACGCTGACAGTTATATAACGTATGCTTTGCCAAAGTGTTTTTGCTGTGTTTTTCTACTGTGGCTCGAGTTGTCTGCGTGGGATGAATTGAGTGTCTGGTTGTATATGTGTGTTGAGAGTCTGGTTGTACGCTGTGTGTGGTTCTATTTTGTTCGTTGCAGGGAAGGTCAAGGTCGATGTTTGAAACAAAGCGAGGGCTTTTAACGGCTTTTCTCTTGAACACGCGTGGCAGCGTTTGCATTCGACACTCGAGATTTGCATACGATATACATCGTCATTTCCCGTTTGTCAAGAACTCGGTTCGCATCGTGCCCGTGGGCGGAAATCGGAGTTCGCGCCCGCTTTCGAATTCCCGCTGTGCGACTGACATCGTCCGCGATTGAAGCAATCGTAAGCAGAAATGCAGTTTGCCGGTTTTTCTTCCGCGGGAACAAGACTTTCTCGGCAGCATTGAAATTTGCCTAGTCTGCGACTGCTCGAAGAGTTGCTAACGAGTTTTTGCGGGCTGGCTGTTTATGTGACAGGACAGTGTTTCTGACAACCGAAAGACGTTGAAACCGGAAGGATACGAAGTGGCACATGCGACCCCTTCCGCACTGTTTTGCAGCGTGAAAGATTTCTTCTGCTCGTGAATTTTCAATCTACGTCGGGCGAGCATAGCTGCTTGTCTTGTTTAGTGTACTATGTAAAGTTTTGAAACCGGAAAACAAGAACTCTTAAGAAAGGTTGTACTTGACATTCAGTGCTACGCATTCAGTCTTTGCTGATTTGGCAGTCAGTCTTTGCTGATTAAGAAATATAAATTTTTAGGACTCAAGTGCACGACCCTAGACGACCACCTCTTTCCGAGTGGTAGTGCTTCCCGACGTGACGAGGCCCACCGAGCTCTCCTTACATTTATGAACCGAACGGACCTGGCCACCCGTTTATAGACGGTCTCTGGTTTTTTTAATTATTTTTTATTTATTTTTTATTCATACTTGTCGAATTCTTCGTCATCTTTTTCCACTTCCTCACCTTCTTTCCTCTTTCTCTCCTCTAATCTTCGTTTCCCCTATTTCTTCCCTCCTCCCGAAAGAATGAGCAGGTGTTGTGCCCCTCCAGGTGGCAGTTGCCAGCTTGCTCTCTCCCTCTTTCCTCTCTGTTCTTGTGTATCTGTGCATGTAAATCAAATAATAATAATAATAATACTTGCAAAAAGGGCTTTATACGAGTGCACGCGACGTAAGCGAGCACGCACACATCAGTTTAGCAATTTACGAATCATGAAGTGGAGAGAATTCCGGGTCAAATCGGCCGTATTTTTGTGGGGCGAAATGAAACGCTTGTTTACTTAGATTTGAAGGAAGGAAAATTGGAGGATAATAACGGCAGGGCTGTTAACCAGCCTATAGGCAGCCGGTTTGCTACCCTGCGCATGGGATGGGGATGGGGGAGATGAAAGATAAGAGAGTAGAGAGGGAAGAGATGTGAGGCTCAAATCTTTATGGCTCAAATCAATTGGGCGTTCCCCACTACGCCGTGCTTGACTGATATGGAAGTTCTGGCTCGTAAAACTACAGACCTCTAATGTTGTTGGGCATGCAGTGCTCTCTCAAGGCCAAAACACATGACCAGGGGATTAGAATGGTTAGGCAGAAATTTCAATGCTTGAGCAACAAAGTTATGTGTTTGGAAGCGTTCTTAATGGGTTCGGGGAAGATCAGCACATAGACTGATAAAAAGGAAGGAGCTGATGACATTAGCATTTAAGTCATGTTAGGTTGATGCCTCAGGAACGTCAGTTTTATTTATTTTTATTTCTGGGACGCCACTATGTTCAAAAGGAAGAATGAAAAACTACATCAGCCTTCACCAAGAGGTATCAATATAGTCAGCACGAATTCTTTGATTTTCTTAATTTTTGGTTACAATAGTGTGTACATTTCTGCCATTAATGTTTTCGGCTTTACGCGAACAATGCGGTCATACACAAAGTCTGCCTTTGTATCTTTGCGTGTGTACTATTTGGAACTCACTGCGTCAGTGAGGTTTCTTTCATCTTTTTCTAATAAAACACCACGTAAAAGGAAGTGTCTGAAAGACAGTTGATAATGTCACCGACAGTGGATATGGTGATCATTGAATCGAATCAGTGCGTACCGCCAACGTAGCAATTCACATGTCAGTTTATTATGGTAATTCATCCGCACATTATGACAATATAACCGCCGTCATTTATTAGATTTCTTCACACATATATAACATGTATCATATCATGATACGTAACTGAGGCATGCATATAAGTGACAATTCAATATGAACATAAATTTTCTAATACTTACAAGCAATTTCACTGTTTTCTCAAAAAAGCTTGGTGCATTTTGTAAAATTAGGTGCACTCAGTGACCTTGTATTTGGTGATTTCGAATTTAACTATCTTTCAAAATGTTCTGTAACGTCATATCTTATGGCCCTTCTTAGATCGGCCACTAGAGCTCTCAAGCTTTCAAAAATGGTGGCCATTCCGAAATACTTCATTAAAACTTTGAGCGCGCTATTCTTTAATGACTGCTGCTGCACTCCCAGTTACTAGGTGCGCTCTCCCGCACACGTCATTGGTGCGGCAAGCATTATTTTCATCGTTAACGCTATAATATTACGAATACTCCCTTCGAACGCATACGCACGCAAGAAAAGAAAAAATATAACGGGTAAACATTTGTACTTACCTTCACGCAATACTCCCGCTTTTCGAGAGACGGTATGAGTAATTAATTTCTCTGAAAACCTGCGCCCCGTAGTCGTCAATCACGCTTCCTTGAGCCGGTCCGGAAGAATTTAAGCTTTCAATTTTTGGGGGGGGAAGGGAGGGCGGGGGCACGGCAAAATTTATTATTCAAGACTTGCTTTTCATGCGCTACCACAACGCTGTCACATTTTAGTTTTTGTTAAAACATGCATTATGGTATAAGCCTAAGGCTTTCCTCGTTTTATCAATGCCTTTCCCGCTTCCCGATAGCTGTGAGGGTGGCAAACCCAATTCAGCTTGGGTACGTACAAAAGTGTTGTTTATTCTCGTTATCCTTATTGCTATTCGTGCTGAAGTGTATCGCTCTAACCGCTGCACGTAAGAAAAATGTAAGCATTCTTCGGCCTTTTGCGTCAGTACTTCGGAGAGGGTATAATAAATTAGGCGCCCAGTACTATTTACCGATGTCGTCCGTCTGCTAGATTTAAAACAACAAGACCGAGAATGATTCATAAATTAGCAAACGCAATTTACCCCTAATAAAGATGTTGATTAAATATTGCCGAAATTACCGAAATAACATGAAGTGGAACCGTAGATAGTAAGAAGAATATTCCCAAACTGTGACTGTTTGACCATGTTACGCAACCTGCAGTATACCCAAATTTGGCGACCAAAGTGTGCAGGCTCTGAAGCCAACCTGGCGCACTTCCTTGGACGCTATCTTCTCTCTTGTCTTGAAATTCAATGTGTATGACTCGGTTTGAGGAAGTACGGGAACCCTGCTTGGGGCATCACAGTGTCTGTGGAGAGTAGTGGGACATAAATTATAGAGGTCCCTTTCAGATGCGATTGATAGAAAAAACTGTCTATAATTGTGTAGATACAGCGTCATTTCAGCTCACTTTGTATTAAATTGCAACGAAAAAATTTCCTGATACGTTAACTCAGTGCGTTATAGTAGTAATTAATGTTAATTAAGTTGCATATATATATATATATATATATATATATATATATATATATATATATATATATATATATATATATATATATATATATATATATATATATATATATATATATATAGTAAATCAACGTTGAGGACGCAAGACTCTTCATCTCTTGGTCGAGCCAGATCCCCGCAACCCTGGCCCAAGAGTGGTGATGATGAGTAAATACAGATGAGACGATGAAGCGCATAAATAATGCGTGCCTCGCATACTCACTGTCATGGAGGAGTGTAATGAGTGGTTAAGTGCGTTCCGCCATGCGCTATCCACAGGTTGTCCTCAAATCACAGGTGGTCACAGACGTCGCAGTCGAAGCCAAAGTGCGGCTGCCGAAACTCCCGCCGACAGCGGGCGTTCGGCCCGGTGAACGCGCTCTCTCACGTTGGCGCTGTTGTACCCGCAACCCCGCTTGTTCGGCGCGCTGTTGTTGCAGGTATTAGACATGGTGAGCTAACTCGGCGGCGTGGCTCGCCGGATCCGCCCGCCACCGGCGCTTGCATTCCCGTTCGCGATTTAGCACGGCTTCTAACGCTTCCGAATCTTTGGTACGTAGTTACTGGCGGCACTCGACCTCCCGGGCCTGTTTTTGGGCTCGGATTGCAGCATCGGCCCCACGAATGAGAACTCTGTTTCCTTTCTACTGTCGGCGCTTTTGTAAAATTGTCCGTCGTCCGCAGTTCGCAGGTTTGCTTTTTAATTGTTTTACATATTTTTGCCCCAAAAACAAAGTATCCGTGGCTTACCCATGTGCTCCGTGGCTTAGCCATCCGTATTTGTGGCTTGCCCATGTGGAAGCTCTCAGCGGAAACTGACGCGGGCGTGCTCGGCGCCATGGTGGTGACGGGATGCACGACGTCACTCACAGCGCAGCCACTGGCACGCGTGCTTGGGTACGACGCTGAGAATGACGTAACTGATAGCACAGCCAATGAAGACCGCTCGTGACACCTATGCCGAATCGCTTTTCCTTTTCTCTAGCCATATACTGCTTTCGGTGAAAAAAATAGAAACGTACACTTATATTTGAAGTTAATCTCTTCCTTTTCTTCTTTTGGGTGTTTGGGGGAGAGGAAGGACGGTATGCACTTACAAGATGCTACGTGAATAATATCTGGGGCTTTACGTCCCAACACAACGATATGATTTTAAGGCATCTTTTGAGGGACGCCGCATACGTGGAGGGTTTCGGAAGTTTAGACCATTGGCTGTTCTTTAACCCGCGCTGACATCACACAGTACCCGGGCTCACGGGCCTCTACCTTTTCACCTCCATTGAAATGGGACTGGAACGGCCAGGGGTCGAACCCACGACCTTGGAGTGAGCCGTCGAGCGCCGTAACCAGTACACCACCGTGACCGATGGTGCTATAAGTAAAACAGTTGCACCCTAAACAAACACATGCCTGCATGTTATAAGGATGGCTATGGCAATACCCCTTTTCAAGTATTGTTTGTCTCTCCAATGACGATAGTTATAGCGCGAGAACAAAACGACGACACAGAGACAAGAAGGACACGAAAGACACGAGCGCTTGTGGCCTTCGTGTCCTTCTTGTCTCTGTGTCGTCGTTTTGTTCTCGCGCTTATCGTCATGCCATACCAACTAGCCCAAGCTGCCACACTTCTGCAATGAAGCCTCGACATTCTCTTGAGATTCTGGTTTATTTGTTGCCATGGTATTATATTGTTTCCTTCTTTCATAATTTTGTGCCCTCTCAATGAAGCATTTCCTTTTTAATTGTTATCTCCTACACGAAATATTACTCCAACCTTTGATGTCCAAGAGGCGCGCTTGTTTGACAAGCTTGAAGGTCCCCATCAAAGCTGCACCTCGCGGTTATACCGCACGGACTGCTGTCAATGTCAGGTGGTTCGATCTTCGATTATGCACTTTGCTGACACGTGCGAGTTACAGCTTAGTAAACTTGTTCCGCCTATCGACAGATCCTGAAAGAATGGAACCCCATAATGAAGTCGCATCCAAATCAAGAAATGATCAGGTCTCTTCTTTTCTTTTTTTTTTCAACGTGACGGATCTCGACAGTGCTTCAAACGCGCAGTGCGCACCACAACACTGAAAACGCCGAAGACTCCGCCGCATGACTGAGCTCTGACCTTGAGGAGTTCAGCAGTTCTTCCATCCTCACTCATTAAAAAAACTTCATTTCTCGTCGATCGATTCCTTTTTTTGCTCGTGTCATTCATTACGAAGGGCTGAAGTTTATGGACAAGAGGGGCAACAGAGAGCAAGTGGACGGCTGCTACATTGTATTTTGTTCGTGTTCTTCTTATTGTTGACCTTTTCTTGTAGCAAAAAAAAAACTGGAGCGTTTTGATGCTTAAGTTAATGAACGGACGTGTCTGCTCATCCGTCCATCGCGAAAACAGCTTCTTCTTCGGTGATGAGCAAGCGCCCACGTCAAAAGACTTTCTGCTTCCCTGCTAACCGAGCGAGAAGAAAAGACTAAGGAAGCACATCGCGTTAAAAGTCGACCTTCGCGAACGAAAAATTCTTCCTGTTTCTTGTCTCACCCTCTGGAAATGAAAAAAATGACGTAAAAAGGCGTCGCACAAAGAGCAGAGTCTCGAGAAGCGCTGCTCTCGTTAAATATTCACATGGCACTGTCCGAGCTGCTGCTACGTCGTTTTTTTTTTTCTTAAATATGACTCCTGATTTGTTGTTTTTATTTCTTCTAGCGCAGTCGTCTAAAAGGCAGAGTTGACTACTTTGCGGCAGAAGAAGCGATCGTTTAGAAGGAGTCGGCTGTTTGGAGTTTTTGGCAGAAATTTATCGGGAGATGGCACGCAGTGAAGCATTGCGGAAAAACACGGACTATTGACAACCGGGTGTCAATGATGCTATTTAAATGCCATGTTGCTGCGCATTCTACACGACCGCCTGATTTGCTCCCAAGCGATGAAGATGCATGGGTTTTTCAATTATTTGAGTTTTGCTCCGGGATAATGTATAAGCATACTGAATTGTAAGTGGGCCACACTTCGATGCAAGCCACATGGTCAGTAATAATAATAATAATAATAATATTATTATTATTATTATTATTATTATTATTATTATTATTATTATTATTATTATTATTATTATTATTATTATTATTATTATTATTATTATTATTATTATTATTATTATTATTATTATTATTATGCAAATATAATAGTTTAATAAAACTTTGAGAGAGCAACAATCCGATGACAATTTACCTGCCAACGCCTCGTTGGGCTTGAAGGGCCGAGCCGTTCTAGCCCAATAAACGAGTGTTGTTCGTACTAAGGCAGCTCGTTGAAATCTTTCTGTGTGACACTGTATCACACACTATGACGGCGCAGCGAGCCGTTAAAGGAAAAATGGTAGGCTGAACCTTAACGAACGAAAATATGGTTAGGGTATGGTTGATAGTGACACAAGCGGGGTTATCCTGGCAGCCCCGTCCGTCAACCGCTTCACCTCGCCCCGCCGCAGTGGTCTAGTGGCTAAGGTACTCGGCTGCTGACCCGCAGGTCGCGGGATGAAATCCCGGCTCTGATTTGGGTGCTCAGATTTGGGTGCACGTTAAAGAACCCCAGGTGGTCGAAATTTCTGGAGCCCTCTACTACAGCGTCTCTAATAATCATATGGTGGTTTTGGGACGTTAGACCCCACATATCAATCAATCAATCAATCAATCGCTTCACATCAATAAATTTTTTCGCGTACTACGGCTCCCCATACATCGCTTGATCTCACAGAAAATGTCGTAGTATAAGAGCCACTTCCTTGCGAGTCATCTGCGCACCATCCGATATCAAAGTAACTTCATGGCGTTCGTGGTTCGTTTAACTCTCGTTTCTTCACGCTCATGAGTCTCTTCCTATCAGGATAAAAACGCTCACAAGGTCAGATGTCATGATCAGTATACCAAACTTCACTGCTCTCAGCAGTATAGGTCGGCGAAAATTGTGGCTCAGATTCGCTCATGAAATATATATTACGCTTTGGACTCACTCACACTCAGACTCACTGAAATTTTCCTGAACCAAACTCACTTGGACTTAAAATTTTCTTCAATAGTACTCACTCGGACTCATACTCAACAAGGTATCTCACTCAGACTCGAACTCACAGTTCGATCTGAGTCTCAGTGTGTCGACTCATGAGTCTGTCAGCCAAGAATAAGCTTTTCTACTATAGTGTCGATGTTCTTTACCCCGACATTTCGCGTTATCCCTGCTCTTCTAGGCGCATTTCGATATGCTACCTTCGCCCCGCCACGGTGGTCTAGTGGCTAAGGTACTCGACTGCTGACCCGCAGGTCGCGGGATCAAATCCCGGCTGTGGCGGCTGCATTTCCGATGGAGGTGGAAATGTTGTAGGCCCGTGTACTCAGATTTGGGTGCACGTTAAAGAACCCCAGGTGGTCAAAATTTCCGGAGCCCTCCACTACGGCGTGTCTCATAATCATATGGTGGTTTTGGGACGTTAAACCCCACAAAAAAAATATGCTACCTTCGAAAACGAGCGGCTTCAAAGCAGTAAGGGCATTTTTCTTGAAGATGTCAACATAAGATGCCATTCTTAAAAACTTGCCTGAGAGTTTTGGCGGGGCGAAACGTCAAGACACCCCCAAATACGCCTCTGTTAAATCTATGAAAATTATCTATGAATGACACTGCTTTGAAATGCGCATAAGTAGAGGTGAATATAGGGATGGTATTCATGTGAGGCTCATACTAATGCTGAAGATGAGTAGATACAACAGGTTGGCAAAAATTGTTGTGCTCACTCTGACTGACTCGGGAAATATATCTTGCGCTTTTGACTGACTCGGACTGACGCCCACAAAAAAAAATCCTGAGCTGGACTCACTCGGACTGAAACTCACGAAAATGTTCTTCGACCGTACTCACTCGTATAGTCATACTCAGTAAAATATTATTACTCAGCCTGGCACACTTGCTCGTGGAATGCCAGTGCCGTGAAAACCACGTCATGTGACTGGAGCGGGTCCAAGCCCCAAGGATGAACGACGACCACTTAATGGAAACTTCGGACACCAAGTTCGTTCACGATGACCTGGAAGACCAGCGAAAACTCGTCGCCAGGGTCAAGAGGGCTGTAGAAGCCAGAGGGTTCCTGGACAAGGGAACCTTAGGGTGATACCAGGCATCACTCGGAACACTGTTTCTAAATAAACGTTTATTTTTTCTCTCTCTCACCCGGACTTGCTCAGACTCAGACTCAAGGCTCGATCTCAGTCCGAGTGAGTCAACTCATGAATGAGTTCGCCGACTTGTATATGTCAGGAGACGGAGGAGACAGTGGTGAAAGGAGGAGGAGGAGGAGGAGAAGGAGGAAGGGAAGAAATGAAAGGCAGGGAGGTCAACAAGACGCAAGTCCGGTTTGCTACCCTGCACTGGGGGAAGGGGTGAGGGGATTAAAGGAGTGGTGAAAGATCGCCGCTTATGTCTAGGGGGTTTCACAGGAGAAGTGGTATATGTCAGTTCTGACCTAATGTGTTAGGACCGGCTACAATTATTCACATAAAGTTTCACGTATTCACATAGTGTGCCACTGGATATCACCTGCTATCTTTTTTTTTATTCTACGTTGATTATCTTCTCTATGGCCAACTCCAAATTTTAAAGTGGGTTCACTTGCTCAATGTACCTTTTCTAAGCACGCACAGAGAGAAATGTATAGATAATCAGCCGTGGTATAATAGATACATTTAAGTAATATCTGAACTAAACAAATAAGACAATATTTGGGGAGTTACTGTGAAGACAAAACAAAATAGCGGCATTCACAAAGTCGCAGAAGCTCAACAGGTGGTCTAAAATTTTTTTCCAGCTTCACTTTTCATATTAGCATTTGTTTAGTTCATATTGTGCCCAACTCGATAAGGCTTATGCATGCAAAGTTTTATCACAATCTATTCAGTACTTTTTTTTGGAAAACGTACATTGAAGCTCAGAAATTTATTTTAAAAACGCAATTAGAGAAAAAACGATGTTTTAGCGCGCCGTATACTTAGCCGCTTGAGTTACTGTGTATACTACTTTTATAAAGCATATATATATATATATATATATATATATATATATATATATATATATATATATATATATATATATATATATATATATATATATATATATATATATATATTATTTAATACATACTGCGGACACTAAGTGGTCCAAGCAGGAAAATATATAAAATAAGGGAAGGAAGTGTATACCTAAGGGCTCGTTTTTCCGTGTTTTGACACAATATTAATGAGATCTAACAGAAAGTAATGCCAAGCAATGTACAGGGGAAGTTATTAGAACCAATGGAATGTAAATAAGAAAAAAGAAAAGCGGATGAAAAAATAACCAGCCTGCTCACGGCTGGTTATTATTTCATCCATTTTTATTTCTTCTTATTTACATTCCATTGGTTCTAATAACTTCCCCTATACATTCCTTGGCATTACTTTCTGTTAGATCTCATTATATATATATATATATATATATATATATATATATATATATATATATATATATATATATATATATATATATATATATATATATATATGTGTGTGTGTGTGTGTGTGTGTGTGTGTGTGTGTGTGTGTGTGTGTGTGTGTGTGTGTGTGTGTGTGTGTGTGTGTGTGTGTGTGTGTGTGTGTGTGTGTTTACAGTAACTCTATTCGGCATGGCATTTAAATGGCTCGGAGCGGCCGCTCGAGATCGGCCTTCCACAGGTTTGTTCCTCAGAGTGCAGTGAATTTTGAGCGGTGGAAATTGCGAAATTCAACTGTTTGGGAGGTTTACCCTACCATATCTCCTTAAACAACCGTTAAGGCCTGCAGGCCGACCGTGTATTTACCCTATGTAGTAGGGTTCACTGGATACGACTGAGTCCTCTTGCGCCCTTTCGCTGTTTATGGGAGAGATAAAAGAGAACAAAGTGGGTCGGGGAGCAGGCGTGTGGTAAGGGTATCTTAGGCGGAATCGAGAAGAGGAAAAGGGGCACTCGCAGGGGGCATGTTGCGACAAGCCAAAGATAACCGCTGGTCATTAAGTACTAGCAACGAGCTTGCTCTCAGGAGAACTCAAGTGCGTGAGTGCTAGACGGGATGTTAACTGGGCAGAAGAGATTAAGAAGTTTGGGAGATAACGGCGCCGCAAAAAAAAGCACGGGACCGCGGCTAACTAACTGGACAAAGCGTGGGAGAGGTCTTTGCCCTGCCGCAGTCGGGCTAGTGATGCTGATGAAAATTCCCCCATCATTGGACAGAATCTCTTTTGGCTTCGATCTTTTGACGTTTCGTGGTCCACCTTGGCGGAACAGAGGTTAGGGTGCTGGGCTGCTGAGCCGAAGGTCACGAGTTTGGTCGCATTTCGATGGAGGAGAAGCGGTAGAGGTCCGCGTACTGTGCGATTCGAGCGCACGTTTAAAAACATCAGATGGTGTAAATTTTTGGAGCCCTCCGCTACGGCGTCTCTCATGATCAACCGTGGTTTTCGGACGCCATAAATTATTATAATATGATGAACTTTATTATTATTATTATTATTATTATTATTATTATTATTATTATTATTATTATTATTATTATTATTATTATTATTATTATTATTCGTGCCATTTTTTTGGTCTTCCCGTCTTGAATTTCGCTGGTACTGTAGCAGGAACAGAGGCAAGTGTATAGGGAAAAACGGCATGGTCGGACAAATCTGTGCTGTCTGTTGGCTATATTCTGCGTTGGCAGAGGAAACTACAATGCGAGAAAAACTTCGCCCATTCGGCAGACACATACACACACGAAAAAGCGTCGGTAGTCCAGTTCGTCGTGGGCGATCGTGTTAATGATCGTCGTTAAGGGCGTCGCAAGAGGCGAAGATATGCTTTTTGCAACGTATGCACGTCTCAGAGCTGCGCTGCCGAAGTGCCAAAATATTGTTTCCCGAGGTTCCTCTCTTGTGCACGTAAAATAACCCACAGGCGGTCGAGATGTCCGGAACGCTCCACTACGGCGTCTCTCATAATCGTATGGTGGTTTTGGGACGTTAAACCCCGCGCATCAATCAAGCCTCTCTTGTAAGGTTTCTTATTTTTCGGGTGAACGCAAGCGTCGAGTCATTGCGCTCTAGACGCTGCATACAGTGTGCTTTATGTTCTGTCGCAACTTTGGAAGGGTAGATCAGTACTGACCAAAAGGACGCGGGTTCGATTTTTGCCACGGAGACCGCATTTCGATGGAGGCGAAACGCCAGAGACCCGCGTACTGTGTGACATGAGTGCCTTCAAGCGGTTCAGCTGGTCGAAATATTCGGAGCCCTCCGCTACGGCGTTTCTCATAATCATACTGCAGTTTCGGGATTCAGAACCGAAGATATAGTTGCAATTTAAAAAACAGGGCTCTTGCAATTTCTCAACACAAGGCCTCGCAATTTCATAACAAGGCCCATAGCATTTGCGCATCGGCTTCTGGTCCTGCGTATAATCGCAAAATCCAGTGACACTCATTACCTGCCGAGTCTGCAAGTATCCTACTGGTACCTACGGAAATGTCGCAATAAACGCGATAATAAAGAGCAAGTCGTCTGTAGCCCGATGCAACTATGAAATCCATAAGAGTCGTTCAGAAAGGACAAATTCTAGCTGAAGCAAAACTCATCCTGACCAGTAGATATAACACGGGACATTGCGGGGTGGTCACTCTACCAACTGAGCTAGCCAGTATGCTGACGCCTGGCATTCGAAAAATATCGCTAAAAGCAGTACGTGCGCAGTCAAGCCTGCTGTCTCTTCGCATATCTTCCTTTCTCTCCTTCGTTTTCATTTACCCTCCCCCCTTTTCCCTGAGGCGTAGCAAACATGATGCGAATTGGTTACCATCACTGCTTTTTTCTTACATATCCCCCCCTCTCTCTCTCACACACTCTCTCTCTTTCTGGGTTTGTTCACAATGATAACAAGTAAATAGTTTTTTTTTGTTTTATTATGACAGATACTGTGGTTTTTGGAGGGGATAGATATTGGAATTTTACGAGGATTAATCTGCCGTCCCTTGCCAAAAACCCATGCCATTTGTAAACATTAGGTGACCAAATAATAAAAAAAAGAAAAATCCCGTGTTTGTCACTGCCCTTAATACGTGCTGTGTTTTGCTATTTTCATTTATTTATTTATTTATTCAATTGTATTTGTTCATCCGTTGATTAATAGCCTCGTGTAGCTTTGCCCTGTCTATTTCGGGCCTCAGAATTTGTAGCTGACGTTTTTGTTTTTTTTTTTTTGCGCTGCTTCTTCTTTCCTTGACCGGGTCGCCACCATTTATATTCCGCCGCGAGCATCAGTTATGGCTGCTTCTCTTCGATACATCAATTTGGGTACAACCTTGAACGTTTACATCAGTGTCGCTTTCTCGTTCGTGGCCGCGTCGGGATATCGGTGGTTTACGCGCGCATGCCAAGTGGGCGTAGCGAAACGATGAATGGCATTTGCCACTCGTGATTTATGTGACAGGGCACTTCAAAACAATGAGATTATCGAGGGGGAGGAGCAAAACTATACGCGAGATGTCTGTCTCTTCGCCGTATTGTCAACTCAAGCAATGACAGACTGTACGACTCAATCTTAAATTGAAATTGTTCCACAGCACGTTCTATTCACGAATAGGGATTGGAGGCAGTAAATGTTTGCATAACCCTGATTACGAGTCTGCGAGTGCTAGTCGCGATCGGGTGAAATAAACATTTCTGCAAAAGTGCCGCATATAAAAAGTCCTTTGTTATTTTTCAGTATGCGATTGGAACCTCGAATCGGTTGTCCAGTGACAATGTGAAGACAAGTAGAAATGCCGTGTTTTTTCCGGCGCTTTGTGATTACGTGTTGGTATAATTATGTGGGGATGTGATAGCATAGTTATGATCATGCTGTGGTTTTCACTCCATGTAACCGCTGCGCCTTGTATTGTATACTGTATGTAATTCCTCCACTCTCTCCACTGTAGTGGCTATAAAAGTGATCTGGATATTTGATTAAAGAAAAGCTATCTGGATATTTGATTAAAGAAAAGCTAGAAACATATATATGCGATGAATTCGCTACTCTTGCTTACTTCACGTGAGAATAAAGTAAAAGTATAGAGGAAAACTTGTCTCTGCCGAGTTGGAAAAACTCGGAGCTGTATTTTGCGTTTTTTGTTACAAATATGTTTACACTTTCCGAGGCGTGCCCCTTGAAAATTGAAGCTGCACGTCAGTACAGCAATTAATGTTGTACCGGTAGCGTAAGAGGTTTTCACTGATGGAACTTTGTTCTGGCAGGTGCTTTAGATTAAAGCTAGTCGAAGTATCTGTAGTCGCAGGTGATAAGCTGTTATGCGTATGTATTGAATTAATCCCATGTGAGGCCGTGATTACAACTTAATTGTGTTCTCCAGTAGCACTCGGGTTCAAAAACTTTCGACAAGCCGTCCGTACTTCTGCATGCACCGTAGAAACGGCTGACTTAGCGTTCCGCCCGTCACGCTTTTTGTAAACTCATTACTAGATCTATTTCACGCTGATATTGCACGCATGTACCATTCTGTGTAGCGCGATATAAGTCCTAAACGAATCGATCACCGCCATTAGGCACAGGCATTTTATTTTGCGGTGCCAAAACATTTCCGACCCTCTTGCAGTTCGCAGAGCAGCTGAGTGGAACAGTCTTGCCTGTGACATAGCATCGATCGGTAATACCCAGGGTTTTCGTGAGACACCAACGACTATTGGATAAGTACTAGCCAGCTTGAAATTATTTCAGTGATCTTTTTTACTCACCGCGTTTTGGTCTATTTGTTTGCAGTTTCACCCAATCCCATCATTAATGTCTTTATTCTTAAGGTAAATAAACCATGAATAAACACAATAAACAAAAATGAATGGTCCACATGTAACCTAGTAATCTGAATCGCAATGGCTAAGTTTTGTCCTTTAAAAGCTCAGGGGTTACTTCGCTTCTTTCTTGATCTCGATAAGTTTAGCGTCAGGCGCCGTAGTTCTGTGCAAATGTCACCTTCTATTAGATGCACAAGAAAATAGAAAATAACGAGGTATGCGGTTTGCGAGAAATATTACCAGCCACTCGCTTCCACACGGTAAACATGACGCATCGCAAGTAACGAAAGCAAATAAGCGCTTTATTTTTTGGTGGAACTAAAACCTTCAGGTTTCAGCTGTGAATGAAACGGCGATCTTGCATTGCACGGGCGTTGATCGGGAGCACATGGTGTAATCTATAGCTAGGTCGCTGTACTTTTGCAGACGTAGGCTTCAACATGGAGAACATGACGTACCTCGTGCCACAAAAACATCTCAACGACGAAAACACACTACTGTGGTATCCCAAAGCTCAAAATGCGAGCTGTCCGCCTCGGTATATGTGTGCTTAGGGTACTCGACTGCTGGTCCGGTGGTCGCGGGTTCTCTCCCAGTCGTGGCGGTCGCATTTCTATGGAAGAGGAATGGCACAGGCCCGTGAAATGTGCGATGACACTGCACATAACGAACATGCATCGGGATGGTTCAGCTAAGTGGGCGCGCGGGGGTAAACAGAGACACAAAGCAAAGAAGAGCAACACAGCATGAGCGCTCAACTAACAACTCTAACAAGTTGAGTGCCCATGCTGTGTGCCTCTTCTTTTCTTTGTGTCTGTGTTCAACCCCGCGCGCCCACTTCGCTGAAACATCATGAATTACCAACAAGCCAACCTTTCCATCCTATTGCCATGCATCGGGAATTTCGACCAGATGCTTTTTTAACTCTCCCTTTCTCTTTCAACCCACTATTTCCCAACCCCAGTGTAGGGTAGCATACCGGATACTAGATGGTAGATGGTCTCTTTGACCAGATGGTAGAAATTTCTGGAGCCCTCTGCTACGGGGTATCTCATAATAATATAGGGGTTTTGGGACGTGAAACCACACATATTATTATTATTATTATTATTATTATTATTATTATTATTATTATTATTATTATTATTATTATTATTATTATTATTATTATTATTATTATTATTATTATTATTATTATTATTATTATTATTATTGAATGTGAGCTGTGGTTGATGCAGTGATTTTGTGTTGAGTAGGCACCTGAGCAAGCCTGTAGTTTCGCTGCTGAGCTTTCGGTGCACCGACAGCAATGTTTTGGTCTCCAAGGCACGCTCATCAACGTACAGTCGAGCGAGCCAATGAACTGCCGTGTTTTGCTAGTCCACGCGGCTGCTACGATGTCTGGGGGCCCACCATTAATTAAGAATTCCCACCTTCTTCCGATCCCGTGGGCTTCTGTTTTACGTGTCACACCTTTTTCTCCGAGGTTTCGAGAGGTAATATCGATGGCGCCGTTCCTTCTTTACTGCGTTGCATACAAGCGCCTAAATCTTCGCGTGGTTGCGCCACTGTGTCCTGTAGACCACTTGACGTTCAGGAGGTGCCTTTGTTCGTTTGGTGCGTCGTGTAGGTTCAACGGACACTGGGTTTTGCCATAGGAGCGGTGCTCACGGTTCGTGCGCTCTCGACCCGATTCCTCTTGGGGAACAATAGATACCCTCTGGCCGTTGCCATTAAATGGTCAATGAGGGTCTCAAGCTGTCCGATGCCCGTAAGGGCCGTGAGGGAAGAATACGTGTGTGTCTCTAGAGCAGACATGACTGAAGAAGTAAATGCGGGGTTGATTGGCCTCTCTAATGAGCGGGGTAATCGTGGCCCCCTGTGCACTCGACGAAGGTGTTGGAAAAGTGGTTTCGTGCTCTCTCCACTTTCCCATCGTGTGTCTTCGAGGATCGGCCTTATACAAAATAGTTGCGTGTAACAACGCTCGCATTGTATCAACGCTCGCTATACATAAAAGCTCTACTGAAAGCTTTACATAAAGGAAATATTACAAGATGAGTTGCAAGGCTTCCCTAGAAGGCACATGTTTCCTATCAATTCATAGAACTGAATGCTTGGTTTTATAGTGGCAGAAACGGCGTTCTTTGAACTTTCTTTGTGATCGCTATGCTTCCAATTTCAGTAAATGCAGTCAACTGCAGCCACTGCTATGTTTTATCCTGCAGTGACAAAATATTTTGAATGCTTAGTTGATTCCTTGTACTAGCCTGCATCAGTTGAAATAATTGTAATGTTTTTGTCGGCTAGAAATATTCGTAACTTTATTAACGCTTTTGGATATTTATTGGGAATAAAAGTTTGTAGAACACTTGAGCTGTTTCTTCTGAGAACTGTCCCCTTATTATCAGGGCTACTGTGGGAAAATAGCTGCCCTATTATTCGAAAACTACTCGAAAGTATTCGATTCGTATTCGATTCGGTGTCATCACTACTCGATTCCTATTCGATTTGGTTGCGAAACTCACTGTTCGCACACCCTTACTCCTCAGCATTACCTTCAGGTTGACGTGCATTTAATCTGTCTGTTTTTTTTTTCAATTCGCGATTATTACTATAAGTCTCGACTTGACAAAATAATGTCAAATCTTACTGCTTTGTGTGGGCGAAGATGTAGGAAAGTACAGGTCATTTCTCCCGCTAACAAATCTGCGTAAGTATTACAGCGCTGTCTTCGAGCATCTGTGGAGCTAGTAGGGCCCTGTACCCTGCGCTGACTTGCTGCAGAACCCTAACTATTCTGATAATATCTTTATTTTTGGTACTCTCATATGAAATTAGTGTGAAGAACGTCTGGAGCCCCGAAAAGCCTGATCTGTTTTTCACTCTCTGTCTTCCTCTCTGTTGTTTTTTAGATTGCCCCATTTTAACTCGGGATCTATATATGCTTGCAAACACGCGCATTTCCAATTACGATTCTTTCTTTTTTTCTTCATTTTTCTCGCTAACCAAGTGTACTAGTTTCTCTTGCTCTCTCGTTGTAAACGTATCTTTTGTTTTTAGAAGAGATGCGGCGAGCAATAAACACAAGAAACCAGCGCGGGAATTTCCGCGGACATGCGGCGCCGCCCTGTCGAGCGTGGCCGGAAACATTCGGGCGTACAAACAAATGCTAACGTGAACCATGCCGCCCTGCGCGAAGATCGGACAATAAAAAAATAACCTTCGAGACCGGCGTTACTGCTGTATTCGAGAATTCCACAACCACGAAATATTTTGAAAAACAGAAACAAAGTTATCCAGGGCAGGCATAGTTGACTCCTTCTGGCGTCTATTTTCACCAATGCGCAGGGGTTCGTGCTCTGAAAAATATCACAATTATTTTAATTATTACTTGCCTAGAAAATTTTCTAAAAACGCATGAAAACGTGGGTCGCCTAAGCGTTGCGCCGTATATTACGCACCGTATTTGTTCGATTGTAACAAGTGCCTGATTGTAAAGCAAGGAAAGACATTTCACTACGTCTAGAAAAAAAAATTCGGTACACGGTACGCGAGGGTCGACTTTAGTAGCAAAAATCTGAAATAAAATAGACGTTGCCTTTTAAGTTTCAGTAAATACGGTATTGTATCTGGCTGTTGGAGGCACAGTTTCAGACCGCGTCGCCGCGGTGGTCTAGTGGCTAAGGTACTCGGCTGCTGACCTGCAGGTCGCGGGATGGAATCCCGGTGGGGGCGGCTGCATTTCTGATGGAGGCGGAAATGCTGTAGGCCCGTGTGCTCAAATTTGGGTGCGCAATAAAGAAAAAACCCAGGTGGTCGAAATTTTCGGAGCCCTTCTCTACGACGTTCCTCATAATTATATGGTGCTTTTGGGACGTTCATCCCCACATATCAATCATCAATCACAGTTTCAGACCGGTTACAAGACGATGACTGCTTGAAAAACCGTGATCATCTATGCACGTTGCATTACTGACCACGGAACCAGCACCATATATGCACTGCAAGTCAACCACGGAACCACCACAAAGTCAGTAGGTTGTTCGAACGCATTCTTTTTCCTTTGGGTGTCAGGCTTAGATGACGGCCGACCGCAAGCTTGCAAACGGTCTGAAGACGATGGCGAGTCGACTTGCTTAAAGCAGGACCGCTGCGATATGTTTGCATTCCCGCTAACGCCGCTAATCTCCGCTATACGCTGTCCTTTTATATGAAAGTTGCCTTAGACATTCATTTCACGACTTACCGTCAACTTAAAAACCTATTTTAAAAGCTGCGATACGAGCATTTTGTACGCTCACGCTTTCTTTTGAACATACCATAAAGAAAACCGCGTAGCGAAAGATCTTCTGTAATATATAGTGCAAGAGCTGCGACTACCAACTACGTATACATGTGATGTCCTCGGTCAAGACAGCTGCCACTGGGCCCAATGCTACCTCAGTGATGCCTGGAAAACTACTACGTTTACTTCAAAGCAGGCGCATAACGAGAAACCTGCACCTTACGTCGAGCTTCGCAAATTTGAACTCACTTACCTGTAAATATACGCTGTACAATGCTTGGCACTACCTCGAAAGATCACACTGTTTCTTTAGCTTCATAGACGTACTTCACATACGACAACGTCTTGTCTTTTCGACAACACAGTCTCGAGAAAGTATCCGACCACGCACACCACATCTCTTGAACCGTAGCGGAGAATAATCGCTAACATCGACGCTCGTCCGCTGCGACACAGTCAGCGTGTTCAATCTTTGGCTGGTCTTGCACGTTCCAAAATACCTACAACACGACGAACATCGGACGAAGCCGGGGCTAGGGCCGCACGGCGTTCGTCATGCGTTTCTGCGCGTGACGTGTATGACGGAACGTTAAAACGTGCCCGTAGCCAACGACAGCTTTTCTGTCCTACTAGCTTGTCCTCAGCAAGCTCACCAGGGCGGCGCATTATGTAAATTTTAGGCGCGCATACAGGAAGGGTAGGCACGACACATGGGCAGCGCAGACTTCCCGTAGCCAATTATTTTTTTAATAACAAAGATTATTACATTATTTTTTTTTCAAGCGAAGACTCCTTTTCAGGACTGTGGTTAATTTTGATCCTGATTGATATGGGGGGTTTAACGTCCCAAAATCACCATATAATTATGCGAGACGCCGTAGTGGAGGGCTCCGGAAATTTTGACCACCTGGGGTTCTTTAACGTGCACCCAAATCTGAGCACTCGGTAAATTTTGATCCTGTGGGGCTGACATGCTTATATGTACCTACGGGGAGCATACACTTCGTATAGTTGATAATTCCAGTCATTTTAGTAGTAGTGACCAGAAAATGGACAAGATCTTTTTTGTCTGCTGCTGATATTTCAACCATCTGACCAGAGCCGTATCTACCCCGCCGTGGTGGTCTAGTGGCTAAGGTACTCGGCTGCTGACCCGCAGGTCGCAGGATCGAATCCCCGCTGTGGCGGCTGCATTTCCGATGGAGGCGGAAACGTTGTAGGCCCGTGTATTCAGATTTCGGTGCACGTTAAAGAACCCCAGGCGGTCGAAATTTCCGGCGCCCTCCACTACGACGTCTCTCATTATCATATGGTAGTTTTGGGACGTTAAACACGACATATCAGTCAATCAAAGACGTATCTCTTTGGGTTGATCTGACAAAGCACTCGAATGAACTCAGTGATGTTATGAACATCAGTCGTTTGCGAAGATAAAGAACGTGCCTACAGCTCTTTTCAACAACAAAAAAACAGGATGAATTCAATTTAACAGATAAGACGAGATCTCGCATGGATTGCGGTGTTTGCGCACAAAGTCGTGTTATCGGTATGTGTGGTTCTTCCACAAACGTGGCTTAAAACTGGAAGGCCAAGGGAATCGATGCACTCAGTATGGTCGCAGAACAGTGCCTGTGCTATCGAGTTGAAAGTCCTACGCCTGCTTTATCGCAAAAGACAATAAGAAGTATAAAAAACACATGTTTCTTTTGAAAGGTACAGTCTAATGGTACCGGAAAAGCAATATTCGCAAAACTGTTTTCGTTTCTCTGAGTATTCATGGTCGACCTTCAATTCCCCTTCCTTTTTTTGCCCTGCGAGCGGATCAATTTTACTACCGATACTGGGTCGTGGCATTTCAGTAATCAACGTGCCTGGGACCAACGCTGCTAAGCGCAAAACTTAAGTGCAGGCATCGCGTGATATTCCTGTTCCTGAATGAGACGTGGCGTATCAGATTATACCACCGTGACATTTTGTAGATTAAAACGCAACAAAAAGTAGTGACTATGCTGCTAAATTTCACGCCCTGTGGGCAACAAAACGTTGTTTCAATGTCAATCGGAAACAAAAAAAACAACGAAAAACAATGTTCATTGTTCTATAAACCACTTTTAAACATTCTGATGAAGCTTCTAAGTGTAAGAATACACCAGTCAGCCAGACTCGGGTGGCATCAATGTGCAGTCGGCGACACAAATTTTCAGACCACAAGGCACAAGAAAGAGAGGTGAAGGGGAAGGCTTGAAAGTTAACGCGTTGTTATTACCCTGTTAGCTGTATATGCACTAGGTTGGAGTTATGGGCGTCCTAAATTGGATGTAGGAAAGAGGGACACGGTAATAGATTGAATATTCGCTCTTCTTCAGCGGGCGTTTTTGAACTCAGATTTATAGCCCGAAACATGCCTTGTTGCACTGCGCAGTGCAACCGAATACAGACTAAGACTGCTAGGAAATATTTTACATTCTTTTCTCAGACTTTTCTCAAAATTTACTTTTTTTATGTGACTAACTGTGGTGCCGGTCTTTGGTCGAGCATTCAATTTCCAGGACCCCTGATAACGCTTCTGGACACCATAAATAGGAATACGCCGAAGACATTCCCACTACCCACGAATGCGCCACTTAAAATGAAGACAACGGTTAGCCCAATGAACGCGAATATGCCACATAAATGTGTGCGGCGTATCGTAAGACCATCATTTTCATAAACAGGTGTCTACCACATAAATTCGGTACAACTCACTGCACGCAACTTCAACTGAAAGAAAAAGCAAGGCAATAGTTAGTCCTTCAAATGGTGTGCGCGCTAAGACACACTACTGTCACGGGATAGTTTGAGGTTATGAATGGTGGTGGCCACACACACTCAAATATTAACCAGGAGTGTCCAATGACGAGTAAGTGACTGAAGACACCGGCGCATCACAAGCGAAAGCTTCTTTAAAAACTTCCGCCATATCCACGAAGTGAATGATGATGAGTGGGCGAAGCTCCGGAGGTAAACCTGGTAAACCATGAATCCTCTGTACATCTTGCCCACTCGATTTTATTACATCGCTCCCCCTAGCGTACGTCGCCGCACTAAATCGAACGATTGCCTTCAACCAATGACACGCGCCATATGTGACATCATTCCTATTTTATAAGATCTCGCCTCTTTTATCAACTACAAGTACCGCTTTCTAGTTTATAACATCTTGCATCTTTTCATCATCAGCTACAAGTACCACCATCTAGTAAACACTACAAGAACTAAACGAGAGGTGTCTACATACAGGAGACGGTACCGCCATCTAGTGAACACTGCAAGAACTAAACTAGAGGTGGCTACATACAGGGGACGGTACCGCCATCTAGTGAACACTGCAAGAACTAAACTAGAGGTGGCTACATACAGGCTACAAGGGACGCACAGCTCACGCCCTAAGGAGCTTCGCCCCTAAAACCTGTATATAAAAGTGATATGGATGAGAAGCGATAAAGCTCTACTTTCATCCCAAAGCTTAACAAAGCGTGTTTGTTAAGGAGTAGCGATGAAACGCATCCAAAAGACTTGCAGAACAAGAAAATGCATTAGTCTGACGAAAAAAAAAAACGCTACCAGCTTCTTTCTCTCATCGGTGGTCATGATGCGGAGTTGGTTGATCTTTTCCTTTAGTATTTCTTGGTAGCTTGATAAGACAGATGCTTGGGCTAGTTGGTGATTGGTAATCAACATATTTGCACAGCGCAAGACTACGAGTAGTTACGACGTAACTATACAGAAGCGCTCTTTCTGTCCTTGTCTCTTCTTCTGTAGTTACGTCGTAACTACTCATAGTCTTGCGCTGTGCGAATATGTTGACTCTTGGGAACTGTCGACCTCATCGGAACAGTGCTAGTGTCTGTTATATCGTCAGCCGTGCGAGGTTCATGAAACCTGCTGAACCCGCATGTCAGGCGCTTACTGTGCCGGGAGATGCGTCCTGCATAATTAAGCGAGCAAAGGGCGTGGCATCTGGCTTCCACGTCGCACGTCGGAACGAGTTGCTCATACATCGTAAAGTGAGCTCCAGCTGTGTCTCGTGCCTGTGGGACCCTCAACCTGCTAACCTTTGTGTGCCCTGCCCCACGTTTTGGCGGTCAATGGCTGTTCTCGCGAAAGTGCGTGTGCAACGTGTTGTGCTGCTCGTTTCGCGAGCTCGGATGAGTGTGCAGTTTTTTTTTCAGCCAGGTGTTTGTTATTGTAGGATGTTCAGTATGCGGTGCATGCATCGCGTCGCTGTGCTTGACCCCGCTGTGGCCGCGTCGGTCACTGCACGCGCGGCGTCGTCCTTGGAAATCAACGTGTTGTCAGGCCGGCCGACTATTGATAGTAACGTGTTAACAGTGCTGCATAGGTAAAGTAACGCACAATAATCAAAACTGGTGCCTAGGTCGCCCATGGGCTTCGTGCTGTTCCAGGTTAAAAGATTGATTGATTGATTGATTGATTGATTGATTGATTGATTGATTGATTGATTGATTGATTGATTGATTGATTGATTGATTGAAAAACATAACAAGTTGGTACCTGTTCATGCTAAAACTGCTTTAGTCGCAAAAGAACAAACTGTATTCAAAGGGAGGCGATGCGACAATGCAGGACAGCGGATCGTCGTAACTTTTGTGTGTGCATTTTGTGAATAGTGCAATTTTAACATGAACAGTATGAATAGGTGGATGCATGGATGGACTGATAAATGGACGGACGGATTCATTGATTGATTTAGTTTAACATAGTCTAAAGTGTTCGCAATCTTCTTGATGTTCTTCGTATTTCCAAAGGCCGTTCGTTTGTTGTAAGTCAACGGTTAAGAGAGTAGCAGAGAGGAGCTGCAACATGGTGATCAAAAGAGGCATAAATCTCGTGTACTGGGCTTCAGCCTGTCGGAGACAGAACAATTAAGTCCCCGACTTCAATTCTATTCGAAGTGTTGATTAATATTGTAGGTGCCGGTGACTTGTCTCGATAACCTCAAACCTCAAAAATCAATTAACGTTGAGAACACCAGATTATCCGAGTGCATTCTGGCCGTTGAGCACCTCTTTCTCGCAATTCGCAAGCGACGAACTGTCACAATCATAGAGGCTAGCTAGCAGTAAATTCGCCAAAGAATAAAAAAAAAATACACTTTTCCTTGCGTGCTCTGATTGCTGGTTACACGCAAAAGTTTGGACATCTAGAAGCTTAACAATCGGCACATATATCCGCCGCTATGGTGTACAAATTAATGTGCTCGGCTGCTGACCCGAAGGTCGCGGGTTCGATCCCGGCCGCAATGGTCCCACTTCGATGAAGTCGAAATTGTGTAGAGGGCCGTGGACTGTGTGATTTCAGTGCAGGTTAGAGAAAATCATATGGTCAAAGTTTCCGCAGTCCTGCACTACAGCTTCTCTCATAAATATACCGAGATTTCTGGACTTAACACCCCAGATATCCTTATTCAGCACAATTATCAATTCAAAAGTTTTTTTTTCTGCCATATACAGCCTGGTATAACTGTCAGTTCAAGCGCACGAGTAAACAGAAAGGAAGAGCTTGTCCGCTCTTCCTTTCTGTTTATTCGTGCGCTTGAACTGACAGTTATACCATGCATATCCAACTAGCCCAACTTTCGATTCTGTTGCATATGCAGCCTAATAACCAATGGGTATCGCCTACCAAGAACTACGGATGTGATAGTACATAGGCCTTATTCTAGGAATGCCGGAGGAACAGGGTATGGTAAATTAAGCCAGAACGAAAAGCACTCGAGAATATGACGTACAATTGTACTTAGCAAGTTGTTCGAGTAATTCACGACACACAAAAATATGCGAAAATAAACTGTTATAGTCGTACACGTAATCATGATAGGCTGCTAAATATCTTCACTCTCGAAGCATACGCAAACGAGATGACATCTTACCAGGGGAACGTGTAGCGTAGATATACCTGCCATACTCCGCAAACTTCACAGATATAAATAGTGCCCACAGTGCCACGCCCCGGCGCGGGGGTCAAGTGGCTAAGGTATTCGGCTGCTGACCCGCAGGTCGCGGGTTTGTATCCCGGCTGCGGCGGCTGCATTTCCGCTGGAGGCGGAAATGTTGTAGGCCCGTGTGCCCAGATTTGGGTGCACGTTAAAGAACCCCGGGTGGTCGAAATATCCGGAGCCCTCCACTACGGTGCCTCTCATAATCATATGGTGGTTTTGGGATGTTAAACCCCACATATCAATCATCAATCACAGTGTCACTTTATCCTCAAAGCCGCTGCCGAACTTGTCTAGAAGCTTAGTTTTATTGACTATTGCTATTTCGGTTGCAAACAACGCGTGCACATGGGTCTTCTGTTTTTACATTAACCAGATCGACATTTTGATTTCAGCGATCGAACTTTCATAAGCTCCAGCATCAAAGGGAGTAGAATGATGAACACTGCACGTGCTTGAAAATACAAAAAAAGAAAAATTGAGGAAGGCGTATGGGTGTTTCTTCGACACCTATACACTTGTGCGTACGTAAAGTATAAACTTCTGTTGTTTTTTTTTTTAGTCTCAGACTTTATGTGCCAAACTTTTTATCGTGTTCCGAAACTGAAACATGCGCTGCATTTTTTTTTATTTGGTTGCGCTCGCAAAAGAAATGGGTGTGCACAAAAAAAAAAAACTTGATATTTTTTAAGAGCGGAAACGAAAACAGAGCTGAAAGTATATCCCACAGGCCCCAGATATTCGTATCGATCGTTGATTGGTGTAGACGGGATCGATGCTCATACGAGTCATCGATCCCGTCTCATACGAGCTCATACGAGTCATACGAGTCATTGATGCTCATACGAGTCTTACGAGTCATACGATGCTCATACGAGTCATCGATCGCTCTAGACGACGGCAGCTGGCTGAGGGGAAGATTGTACTTGTCCAGACACTGTAGCTGTGTTGCTGCGGTGTATAGCTGAGTCAAGCTACCACGCGCCACTGTCAGAACATTAATCCATCTTTCAGCTTTTCTTATGCGCTCTCCTATGATCAGCATTCCTTACGATTGAGCTCTGCGTTCACTGACCGATTTGTTCCTTTTATGACTGCTTTTGGAGCATTTATTTATTTATTTATTTATTTATTTATCTCACAATACTCTAGGCCTTTGTACAAGCCCATACAGGAAGTGGTTAGAAAAAGTATACATGAGCATGGACATAATAAAATCAAAACGAAAGCAAAACACGGAATGCCTCAGTAGACAAGGCCTCCTTCAGATTTCAGTCTTCAGTACTTGAAATACTTCAGGCGTTTCTATATGCATAAATTTGGCTGTGTGTATGCCTACATTATTTTTCTTCGTGCTTTAAGGCATAACTTCGTTTTCGCCATTATTTATTTTATAGAAGTTGCTATATTTTTGTTAAATTTCTTGTATCACCCATATTATATTCTTGCAAATTCGTTTATTGTAATTTTTTGCCAATGTTTGCATACATTGTTTATGGTAATGTTTCGCACCTGCCTGGTCTTCAGTGACCGCAGTATTTTCTAAATAAAATAAATAAATAAATAATGTTTCAGTGATAGATCAAGAACAACGCAAAAAATTGCACAAATGGGACCACACATCAAGAAACACCATATAATTGACAAGCTTCTACAAACATTAACCTCATGAAGTGCATGCCTATGTACAATCAAGAAAGAATTCTAGTTTAGCAATATATTCATCCACAGATCGGCATTCAACAATTTCACTTCGAAAAGCACTCCAAGTTTGAATAGCCCATGAAAAAAAAAGAACATTTAAACGTGTCGTATTTGGCCTGATAAGGCCTGATGTATTTGCCCGTGTTACAATGTAGTTGGACAAAAACTGTTGTTCCAAAGATATGCATTTGCCAAGCGGTAGACACAGGGAGAAGAATAGAGGGTGCGCGAGAGTACAAAATGTTGTTTAGTCGACAGCGCGAAACACGACATGCGTCGCAAAGTGCAGATGATTTGTTTAATATATTAGTGAAGCATTAAATGACGCTTGCTGAGGCCACAAGAGAGGCATCCATTTTCATGCTAAACGAAACGAACTCATCTTCTCTGCGTTGTGTGGGTGTACTCTTATCGCAAAATCGCAGCTGTGAAAAAAAAAAGTTTAGAGGGAAATCGGATGGGGTTTCCACCAAGCCGCGCAATGGTTGAAGCAGCGAAACTAAACGATTCTGAACGGTAATCACGTTTCTTTTAGATTGTTTTAGGTCTCAGCTAAGCGAAGCAGGCTGCTTCTAGGTTCACAGTCAGCGCACAGAGGTTCGAGTTAAATCACAGTCACAAACACGACCCGGTTGTCCAAACTCTAAAGACAGAACTTCGCGCAGAATCCGGGTGTTTGTACCTTTCATAGATCGGGTAGTGTGGTAAGTATTTCATTGTTTCGGCCTCTTCTCGCAGCCACTGTTTCTTTTCCCGTTCCGCAGTATTTTCTCGTTGTACGTACTTAGGGTCTTCAGCTCGCTGCCGTTGCTTCGCAGCCATTTTGTGTGTGTGTGTGTGTGTGTGTGTGTGTGTGTGTGTGTGTGTGTGTGTGTGTGTGTGTGTGTGTGTGTGTGTGTGTGTGTGTGTGTGTGTATGAGCGTGCGTGCGTGCGTGCGTGTGTGTGTGTGTGTGTGTGTGTGTGTGTGTGTGTGTGTGTGTGTGTGTGTGTGTGTGTGTGTGTGTGTGTGTGTGTGTGTGTGTGTGTGTGTGTGTAACCGTTGCCTTCATCGAATTTGGTCAACCATTGGCCACACACACATTGATGATGATGATGATGATGATGATGATGATGATGATTATGATGATGATGATGGGTTTCCAATAGGCCGCACAGGGGCACATAGCCGTTCAGCGATGATAGTTTTCCTTTCGTTTTTTTGTCTTGACGTGTGGTGAGCAGCGAAATGTACCTAATACGTGGGGCACATATACACTTACTATAGTAATTTATTAGCGTAGGCCGTACGGCACACACCCACTGGCCGCCCTATTAACGGCTAGCTTGACCATCTTTGCTTTCAATAATCTGCTTCACTGAGAACAGCGCGCCATTTATCGCGTGCTTCGGCAATGGGATAAATTTTATTCGTAACGAACTGGTTTAGGCGTTAACGATCAGTTCGCTTGTTGGTTGGTCCAATGCCCAGCAATGTATGAACTCTCGCAATACATTTTTGATCTTTGCTAAAAAAAATTGGGGGGAAATCTTTTACGTTTAATAGTATATCAAAGCGAATTCGGTTGTGCATGTGTACAGTTTGTATTTTTGGAAAGCCGGAAATGGAGAGAAGAGAACACTGGAACTAGTAAAGATTATTCATAGAGAGAACGAGTGAACAAAAAATGTTTTCCAATTTACACTCGCGCATTACTCTGATGCGCTTTCGTTTCATGAAATTAAATTTGTAGGCCTCTGGTGAGTCAAAACGCAATAAAACAAGTGTTTTAGTGAGCTATTTTCGCCTGTGTACTAAAACTTTTGCATGGCTTCATTGCAAAAACTGAGCGTCCGAAGATAGTAGACAACACCAAACAAGCAAAATTTTTGAACGTGACAAAATACTGTATATAGGAAGAGCCTCGCGGCAGGCTCTACCGTTTTTACCGTTGGCACTGAAGCAAAACGTTCACAAGGTATAATCTCACGTCGCATAAGCGCCCCTAAACTAAAATAAATGTATATAAAGAGGGGTTGTTATCAGCTCGTACAACCAGGTCCTCTTTTTCTCCTGTATAATAGCTGTGTTCAAAAGGAGAGAACAAGCGCCCAATTATATAAAGTCTTACACGAGAGGAACAATCATGCATTTTGTCTCAGTTCAAGTGTTCACTCAGCACAACAGTTTGCAAAACTCAAAAATTCACACGAATAAAATCTCCACGCATAACAATAAAGTTTGCAAAGATGTCATAGTCGATCATAAGCCACATGCAAGCAGCTTTAAATTTCACAGAAAATTATGCGTGAACAAGCCATTACAAGAAACATTCTGCTGAAGCTTCCGATTGATAATTACGCGAACATTTTTTCATCAGATACTGCATCCGCGATATTTTACAGCGAAAGATGTTCTGAGATCACAACTCGGGTCACGCGCAGTTGTCCGCCGCTGGTGTCCGTAAAAACATCGCACGAAATTTGAAAAATAGCACCAAAGACACAGTGGGGCTCAAAACACGGGTCCACTGGGTCCCAGCCCTGCAGTATTCTACCACTCGGCTACACCGGTGCTTGTGACTTGTTGGCAAACTTGCCTTAGGCAGGCTTGATCTAGGGAAAGCAATTACGTTAGTACGACTTATAAAGCGTTTTAAAACAGTGAAAGAACAACCAGTCGTCGCACAATGCAAATAGCGTACTGAGTGAACCGTCCAATGCCCCAACCCATTACAAAAGTTTGTTCTTGTTCCCCTATTAACTGTGGCGCATACCCACTTTAGCCATACTTGCTCATCGTTTTCAGCCACTGCAAGAAGAATTGGCACAAATTCCTCGCAAGTGTTTAGCGGATACCACGCTTCTCAGAACAATGACGAAAAATAGCATAGCTAGGGCGGGCCTACTACCAAAAAAATATTATTAACGTCCTAGTGGGTATGAAGCAAGTGTGCTTGCAGTAGTTGCCCAATGAGTGTTTTGAAAAGGCTCTGAAAGGCCGCTCTTCTAGCTTTTTCTGGGCCTGTGCGGCGCCTCCCGCGCAGGCCTGGCGTTTTTTGGTTCTTTCAAGAATCAGACAGCAATCTTCTGTATATTTTCTATTGACCACGGACCTGAAATTCAAGCCATTAATGGCGACCGTCTATCCGTACGGCGTAGTTTTAAAATCGAAGTATTTCTTAGTAAACTGCGGTGACTTTGAGCATATCTATCTATCTATCTATCTATCTATCTATCTATCTATCTATCTATCTATCTATCTATCTATCTATCTATCTATCTATCTATCTATCTAATCTATCCGCTTAGGTTTGGGTGCTCTCATGGTAACCCCCTTAACTTGGCGTGAACCGAAATTGGCATAGGATGGTAATATAGTTTTGCGAATCTGACGCGCTGCTCAAGACCTCAATAATGTCACAATCCCGTCGCTTACGTCATCAAACACGTCGCGCCAGACAGTGGCACACACCCACGGGCCGGTGTGGGCCGCTGGTATGCGGGCATGTGCCACAGGTGATTCACACTTTGTATCTACTCAGGAACGACGAGAACACACATACACAATTTTAACATGATAGCGTTAAGAAATACCCGACATCGGTAGCATAGAACCGACGAATGCAAAGAATAAATGTCAGGGTTCCAGTTGTAATAGAATCCAAGAATTCTGCGTGGCAATGAAGCATTTTACCGCAAAGCAACACCAGGTTTCGGAACTACTTTACAAATAGACGCTAATCTTCGTGAAACGTCAATACTGGTTGCAGTGCTGCCTATCCAACTTTACGAACATTAGATATGTAGTCCTATGACACAGCCGTGATGTCGGGTTAACGTCCATTGTGGTTAGTTTACGTGCGCTGAAGTTGACTTATGTAGCAGTGTCCAGGGCTTGCATCCTCGCGACCATCAGTGCTTTATATCAGCTTCCAAGGTGGCTAACACGCATGTTCCAGTTGGCATCATTGGGCAGGTGCAAACAATTGGTTATATGAACATCTGCAACTCTTCAACATATATCTGTGCGTGAAACATTTGTACAGAGATTTATCGTCATTTAATGGCGTGTCACTCAATAAAAAGTTGTGACACGGTCACCTTCCCTCCGTATCCTTCACATAATGTCGATTCCCAAATACGTGGGATCTTCAGAATTTTTTTTTGGGAAATTTTCTTACGATGACTATCTTCATTTTCACAGTGTGGTAGTAAATAAATGCTCAGTGTCTCCTTCGGGTGTTTTCATCATGAGCATGTAGTACAGTTAGATTTACTTAAAAAATATACAGGAAGTGAGCATGTCCCACCGTGACCCAACACCGTCAAACACAACGCTAATAGTACGTTTAGGATAACCATACCATACAGAGCAGTGGCCCCGCCGCGGTAGTCTAGTGGCTAAAGTACTCGGCTGCTGACCCGCAGGGCGCGGGTTCGAATCCCGGCTGCGGCGGCTGATGGAGGCGGAAATGTTGTATGCCCGTGTGCTCAGATTTGGGTGCACGTTAAAGAACCCCAAATGGTCAAAATTTCCGGAGCCCTCCACTACGGCGTCTCTCATAATCATAGTGGTTTTGGGACGTTAAACCCCACATATCAATCAATCAATCATGCAGAGCAGTGGGAGGCTGCGCTGCTCTAAGCGAGCCCGGATGACCAGCTCTGGGTACTCCGGTTGGCCGAAAACGCCTCATAGACCCAAGGTCTGGTCACTGACTGAGAAATGAGGGCACTGCTAGGGCTAGTCTGGCGGCCCCCGCCTCTCCTGGCCCCAGCAATGACAAAATACTTCATAAAGTTTGATCTCTTGCCCCCCTCTTTTTGGGCAGAAGAAGCACAGTGCTCCCAACATTCTTCAATCAGTCGATACGTGCGGATATTTCTGCGCGTACTTTTTTTGCTCGTGTACAAGCAGCATGGGAGACGGCAGGTGCGTTGCTCACGGCATCTTGCACTCCCTTCCTTCGAAGGGCCGCCTAATGATCGGTTCTCGGGAGGAGGGCTTTGTCTCCCACAATTAATGAACGCGCACTCATTGCGAAACAAAGCGCGCTCGTCTGTACGCCGCACGCAAGCCGAGCGGGCATTGGATATTTATAGGCTCCTTTGTTTTATGCTACACACATTCGTTCGATTGCCGCGCTGCTTTTCCAAGACGGCTGGCTGCCTTTCTTTCTTTTTTTTTAATTGCGATAAACACTTGTCTTTAAGGCAGAATGCTCTGTGTGTGTACGTGTATGATAAGTGTGTGCTGTAAAAGTGGTGATCAAGCGAACCATGGTCTTGAGAAGTTCGTAATCATGTATTCATTGGTCTTAACTGATTGTGTCACTGTTGCGAAGGCCGGTTTGCAGGAGGTGACCGAAGCATTCCGACTGTAACCTTCGGCATGTGCGCACAAGATAGTTTGCATATCTGCCTGCATCCCTGCAACACAGCAGTAGAGACACGTGATGTTACAAATGCGACGAGTTCTACGTTGAGATCACACCCAGGGTAAAGGCCACCACTGCCCGAAATATCTTAAGCATGGCTGATGATTATGATGATGATGATGACTTCGTCCACCTTGGTAAAATTATGGGGGAAGGAGTAGATGGTGGAATAAGGGCAAGTGTGTCCTGACAGATAAAAAGGTTTCCGCTTTCGTAGTGAGCTTCCTTGCTGCTTTGATATATTTTTTGTATGTTTTGTTGATCTCCTTTTGAAAACGAAGGTCAGTTAAAAGCTCGATACGTGGTAGGGCGTTTTGAACGGTTACTAGCACGTTGATTGCCGTGCCCTTGCGGTGAGACTGTGACTTATTTAACGTTTTTTATATATGCTTTGGACACTGTGCTGATTTGTTATTTTACTTTTTTCTCTCTTTGCAGGTGAGTGAAAGAAATGCGTGCTTTGAGGCCCCGGATCGTGCAAGCGGTACGTCTTCAGTCGTACTTGTCTATGGTGGTTGTTGTTGTCACAGAAATAGTTCATTTCTGTGAAAGCAATAGTTCTGAAATACCGTGCTCACACACACACCACGCTTTTTAGGGGCGAAGCTCCTTATGGCGTGGCTTGTCCGTCCCTCGTAGTACGTAACCACCAGTAGCACATACTTGAAATAGCGGTCCTTACGATTTTGACCTCCAAGGTGGTTCCGGTGAGAGATTTCTTCCGTGCATTGTTTTACAATAAAAGATAGTGCTCAATGACATGTTAATGGCTGCTAAGGGGGAATGAGAGACTGGAGCATTCGGCCTTTAGGTAACGCGCACGCTGCGATCCCCATTAGCAGCTATTGGCATGTACATTGAGCACGATCTGACAAGAAAGGGTTGCTACGTTTTACTCGCTGGGTGTAACCTCCTTGGTTTTAGAAAGGTTTAGCAAGCGTTGAGCCGCATAGTCATGAATACAGTGAACTAGTATATACCATGAACTCGAGGTGGTTAAAGGTGGGAAGTAAACCCGAAGCGGAAGCCGTAAGAAAGTGTGCATGTGCCACCTCCCGTTTAGTCCTTGAAATGTCCGCTGGATGGCAGTGCTTTTATATGGAGAATATATGATGAAAAGATGCGAGATGGTGGTACTTAGAGTGCTGAATAGATGGACGAACGGACACACAGACAGATGCATGGATGGACGCATGAACGGACGCGGGCGCGGATGCATGGACAAACGCAGGGACGGGCGCACGAACAGACGCATGCACGGACGGGTGGATGGATGCATGGACGGTTACACAGACGTACGCAGGAACGGACGGAAGCAAGAACGAATGGACGGACGAATGCTTCGCCCCACTCCCCATCATTCACTCCGTGGATATGCTGCCATTTTTATAGCGAGAGCTACATTAGCCGTATTCTTGCCGTTTCTTTGTGGCCGTTGGTGGTATCGCTCACCACGTCAGACGGCGTCATACGACGTCACAGGAGAAGCCAGTGACACCGCGTTGCAACCGCGTTTCCCGTTGAAAGTCGGCGTTGTGAGTGAGTGAGTGAGTGAGTGAGTGAGTGAGTGAGTGAGTGAGTGAGTGAGTGAGTGAGTGAGTGCTCTGCTCTGTCCACATTCATTCGTGCTATTCAAACTAAGCAGAGAAGGAGCCGACATTTCGTACATATAGAAAGGGCGGCTCGGTGGTATTCGCCGACCGATAGGAAAAGTGAGTCGGAGGGACTTATACAAGGCAGGCTTCTTCATTGGAACGAAACCTAGAGGAGGCAGCGAGTCGAAGAGATGGAGCGACAACGAGCACACGCCTGGAAAAACGTAACGATGCAGATATTTAGTGGGGCGTCCGCAGCAGCTCAGAGGACGCAGCCTGCCAACCATTTCCTGTGTCAGTGTGCGTCCGCAAAGCTGTTGTGAGAACACAACCAAATATGCCCAATAAAGTTAACCTCATACCTCTCGCTACGCACACCAAGAAATAACTGAGTTAAGCCACAACAAATTTTTTCGCTCATCATTTGCTAGTCTGATCCCGCAAATATAGAGTGAAAACAGCCGTAGGATTCTGGCAAGTTCACAACCGGTAACACTGTTTACACCTCGTTCGATACTCTCCTCTAGGGTAGCTTTTCATCCAAACCTGATAAGCAATTAAAATTTGTCAATATATTTGTAATATTTTTGCGGGGCTACACTCGGCTACTTTCACGGGTGAGAAGTCTGCGAATAAGGCTGTGTCATTTGAATCCCCCCGAGACATGTAGGCAGAAACAAACCCCTTTGTCCTGTCAGATTTTGGTGCACGTTAAAGAACCTCAGGTGGTCAAAATTTCCGGAGTCCTCCACTACGGTTTCTCTCATAATCATGGGGGTTTCGGGACGTTAACCCCCACATATCATCATCATTAAACCCATTGTCTTGGAAACAAACGAAAAGTTAAGGCAACGCCTGCAGAAGTACACAAGTATACCTGCATTGGATCGTTTGTTAGCTTACGAGATCCCAATTCACTTTTTCGTTGTTCTTGTTTTACTTTCCCGCCCACTAGACTGACTGCACCACGAAAGTCTTTTCTGAACACTGTTTGTGGGCAAGTTGATACATACTGAACGCGAAATAGTGCGCCTAGACGGGACATATTATTCAAAGCAGCGCAAACTCCAGCACAAGAAGTAGACATTCGCTTTTCGCGTTAAAAGTGTCCACTTCTTGTCCTGTACTTTGCGCGGCTTTAAATAATATGAAACTTTACCAATCTGCCCGGCTGCCGACCTTGCTAGACGCGACAAAACGTTACGAGAAACATACATGCAAAACGTTGAAATTATTGTGTACGCCTGCCACTGTCTTCTTCTAACATTTGTAACTTCTCTCTAAGCCCTCGTTTCGCGTTTCACAAATGACGTACTCGTGTTGCCAGGATTTATGGTGTGCGCAAGACGCCCAGGACAGCGAACTATAGGAAACGCCTGAGGAGGTACTTTACAGTAAATCGATATTGAAATATGGTCGGTTATTATGGGCCGACAGCTTTCCGATCGATGCGAACGCAATAATTATGGCTCGCGGAGAGGACAAACATTGTGGCCTCGACCTCCTTGGTGTCCCTTACACTGCAGGTCGAGTCAGTGGGTCGCGTCGTGGCCCGATCGCTACAATATGTTGTACTCGCTACCGTCGGTGGCCCTCCTGTGTTTGCTCGTCGTTGGAGCGTGAGCCATCAGTCAGAGTGATTTATGAGTTGTAATAGAGGAGATATTATTCATTGCTTGGCGTGCTGGAGCTCTGACACGGAGTCAAAGGATGCTGAAAGAGTGCGTAGACTGGATAGATTTTCGCATCTCTTGTTAGCGAGTACACACAAGCAGAAGGCTCCTCGTGGGGTGACAAGGTTCGACAAAAAGGACCAACTAGGAGTCCCCGTCGATGAATAGTGAAAGTGCACAAATTCTGCCAGCGGAAAGCACTTCAGCTATTGGGGGCTTCCTATGAGAGCTTTGTTGGTGCTCGCGCTTAAGGTGTCATTGGCACTCCGTGTCAATGCGGCGTGAAGCCTGCTTGTGCGGAGTACTTGACCAAAGAAAAGTAAGCTTTGAATGTATGTTTGCCGCTAAAGCGATGCACACAGAAGTGCCTCCCGTGTAGTCGTCCTGGTCTTCTTTTGTGTGCGTCCTTTTTGCCAGCGGCAAACATGCCACACCCCTTCGAGACCAAGAACAAGTTCTTAAACAAAAAGCAACCTTCTAACTGACCGTTGTCGGCAAACGCGCACGCACCAGGTTGACAGACCCCGCCCTAATTCAGACCCCTCTGTATAAGCCTTGTTTTATTTATTTTTATTTAGAAAGTCTGCCCCTGAGCATATTAAACCATGGTTTGTTGTACAAAAAAGCAAACTAGGTGTTTCTCATTTGGTCAATCGCTATGCCTTTTGCACATCATCCCTCTCTTTCTCTTTTTCTAAATTGTGATTCATTGCTTTGCTTATTATAACTAAAGTCTAGATGCCTCATCTAACGTCAAAAGTGACCGCCGGCGGTGTCGGTATCAACATGCGTGACCCACAAAATAATCGTCGCTTGATTACGTCATTATGACGTCACGCGACGCCGAAATTCGTGACGTCATTATGGCATCATTGCATGACATTGTCGTTTCGTCAAAAGTATACTGCAAAACCGCAAGAATAAGGAGCTTTCAATGCCTGCGATGATTAAGGCAACGTGAAAATCGCGCTGAAGACGAATGTCTTTTTTTTTATTAACATTATGTTCGGGGGAGAGAAGGCTGTGTCATTCCATCGTTTAAGAAGTTAAAGACAAATCAGACGGTTCACGTCTTCATGTCAAACATTAGCGTAAGCATGAAAATTTCATTCAAAATTTGCAACGTTTAGTTTTTTTTAATTCTCTAACCACCACTATTCTAAAGCTCTAAAAGATATTGCAAAACCTTTCAATTCTCTGCCAATACGCCACATTGAGTATGAGCCCCAAGACTAGGTGAACAAGATCGAGAACAAGTTTTCTGGACAAATTTATTTTAATGAATTGAATTCTAAAGTTATCATAATCAAGCATATTCAATAAAAACAATAGTCTGTTTCTTGTTTTTTTCTTGTGAAAAAATCTAACAAGTGGTTTCAAAACTATCTACTGCCTAACGCTTTGGAAATTATGAATAAATTCTTTTATTACAGCAAGGCACCGCTCGTTTCATGGCCGATCCCTCATGGTGGGCTGCGCCAGAATGAAAGGGGCACTCGATCAATATATCTGTAAATCAAACGCTTAATAACCGTGTAGTTTTTCAACCACGTCCTTCTCTCCTTCACAAGGTCAATGTCCTCCGTTACTCCAAATCAATGGATCCCATACCCCTGAATTTCAGTCTTGCCCACTTTACCACGATCTGTCTGTTCTCCAGCGTCGGAACCCAGTCTCCGTGGCTAACGTCACCAGTTAAGAGCGCCATGTAAATGCGCAAAATAATGTTCGCGATTGCGTGGCAAGTCTTGAACCGCGTAAAGTGCAATCGCGCATTCTGCGATTCGTGAATGCTCCACTGGGAACATTTTTTTCTTTCCGAAAGGCAACCAGCAATCGACGTTTGCTTCGTTAGCGAATCCCGAAAGCGTACCTCATTAACAGAACTCTCCTTACGAAAGCAGGCCCCTCGAGGAGGCCTTCACCTTCTTCGACTTCTTTCCCAATTTACTTCTTTGTCCCCATCGTTTACATTCTGTTCGCTTCACGTACATTCCTTTCTGTCTGTATGTTGTCAGGGCCATCGGATAAAAAAAGTCTAATGACGTGCGATAAAGACTCGTCTGAACCTTTTCTATCTCAAAGCACTGGTGGAGCTCCATTCCATTCTTATTTTTTACGCTCGATGCAGTTCTAATTATCGCCTTGATTACTCTTCAACCGCGTGCCTTGCTTTCTAGCGTCTCAACCGAATTCGTTCTTCCTAATTGACTCTGCTGTTGCTTTGTGCAGACGTAAACAAGAACGCGTCCTAACCAGATTGAGAGTGTACAAACAGTCAGACAAAATGCAATATTCTGGACGTCACTCGCTTAGTTTCGTTTTAAAATTTTTGTTAGCGTTGCTTCCTCGGTGCTCCGTATTTGTTGCTGTATGATTAGTGAGGACAGCCTCCGAACCTTCGTTTCGACCGATTTTCGGACGTAGCCACAATATAGTTTTTTTTTCTACGAACATTCAAGCTTCAATCTGCGCCGTTCTTTGATGTGTCCATGCATGTCTGAAAGGAAAAAGAATCTTTGCTTTCGAAAACTCTTCGCAAGTTGTTTTCTTGTGCAAATTTTGAAAGGTAGTTATTAATTTAGGTAATGGCACTGCACCTTTTTAGCACTTTAAAAACTATACTGTGTCTATCTCACGGTTCCATCGGTTTATTTTTCGGTGTTTGCAGATAATTTAGCAAGAGATAAACAGACTTGATCAGCATTGTGCATTTACACGAAACATCAGGCATGCACAGCTTAAACGGCACTTTCGGTTGACGCTTTTGAATCGTATGCCCTTAGTGTGTCAAAGTGCTTTATAAACTATTTCAATTCCCGTTCTTGGTGTCATTTTTTGCCAAGGTCATTGTTAACTACAACCAATACGACGCGAGAGGGCAGAATATATAGGAAAATTCGCCATACATCTGGACCTATATTTTTGCATCGTTTTCTTGTATGGACGCTGTGACTAGAACTAAGGTATTTTGTTGCAACAAAGAGCGATCCCGCCAGACCACTATTATTTTACAAAACGCAGAAATGGGGAAACAAGAGCTAGATGGAAAAGTTAGAGAATTTAACCACACTTCAAGGAACAGCCCCAAAAGCGACAGACCGTAATAAAATTGGTACATTGCTTTTCCTAGTCGACGTTTGCGAGTAGACTACTGTCTTCTCGCAATTCATCAGACTGTGACGATCAATTCTTGTGAACTGGCACACGAAAACTAGGAATGTTCAAGGATGAACTATTGTGTTTTCCATGCAATTTAGCCGCCAAACCTCGTTCATCTACGGCTTCCAATAAAGAGCCCAACGCTGTTCGATAGAAAAACAATAGTAAGATAACCATCTTCTACGAAAAGTGGATAATGTATATTTCGTCAGCTCACCTTTCTTCTTTGCCCACTGTAATCTTGAAAGAGCAAAAAGAAACAGGGTAAGACGTATTTTGGGGTTATGTCGATTTTTACAGTGAAAACTGTTTTGAGATCACAACTCGGCTCACGCTCAATCGTCCGCCGCCGCCGGTGTCCGTAACCACATCGCGTGAAATTAGGGGAAAAAATCACGGCATATCCACGGAGTGAATGATGATGAGTGGGGCGAAGCGTTCGTCAACCCGTCCGTGCTTCCGTCCATCCGTTCGTTCTTGCTTCAGCCCCTCCGCGGGACCATTATTGCGTCCATCCATGCGTCCGTCCGCCTGTCCGTGCGATCATCCGTCCGTACGTCCACGCGTCCGTCCATCTGCCCGTGCGTCATCTTGTCTGTCTGTCTGTCCGTCCGTCCGTCCGTGCATCCTTCTAGTGAACACTCCAAGTACCGCCATCTCGCATCCATTGTGGCACTTACCCGCTCCGCGCGTCCATCCGTCCGTCCGTCCGTCTTCTAGTCTGTCTGCCCGTCCGTCCGTGCGTCCTTCTAGTGAACACTCCAAGTACCGCTATGTCACATCTCGCGTCCTGGCGGCTACGTACGACAACGACGGAAGATGGACAGACCCAAGCCTTCAGAAGCTTCGCCCCTGAAAAACCTAGCACCAAGGACACAGCGGGGCTCAAAACCAGGGTCTTCCCTGGTTTTGTGCCAGCCCAGTATTCTACCGCTGAATTACGCCGGTGCTTGTGACTTGTTGGCAAACCTAGCCCCAAAGACACAGTTGGACACAGACTCGGGTCCACTCGGTGCCAGCCCAGTATTCTACCACTGAGCTACGCTGGTGCTTGTGATTTGTTGGCAAGCTTGTCTTAGGCAGGCTTGATGTCAGGAAAGCAATCGCGTTAATACGACTTATAAAGCGTTTTAAAACAGCGAAAGAACAACCAGTCGTCGTCGCACAATGCAAATAGCGTAACGAGTGGACCGTCCAATGCCCCAACACATTACAAAAGTTTGTTCTTGTTCCCCTATTAACTGTGGCGCATACCCACTTTAGCCATACTTGCTCATCGTTTTCAGCCACTGCAAAAAGAATTGGCACGAAATTCCTTGCAAGTGTTTAGCGGATACCACGCTTCTCAGAATAATGACGAAAAATAGCAAGGGAATGCCGGCCTACTACCCAAAAAATATTATTATTAATGCACTAGTGGCTATCAAGCAATTGTTGTTGCAGTAGTTACCCAATGAGTGTTTTGAAAAGTCTCTTTAAAGCCGCTCTTCTAGCTTCCGCTGTGACTGTGCTGTGCCTTCCACGCAGGCCTGGCGTTTTTCTTTTTTTTTTCATTATACACCTCAAACATATGTACCTACGTAATTATGTACCTAAAAAACGTTCAGATACGGCGAGGCACTCGAAGTGCTCAAGTTACGTCGGAATCAGTTACAATGGTTTCACCTACATTCGCGGAGAAGTTGTGGCCTTTTAGTAAGTCCTGAGGCGATCTGTCGATTTTGGAGACGTCCTTTCAGCTTCCACTCTGAGGAAAGAACTCCTTGATGCTTTCTGAACAATTGAAAAAAAAATAATCTCTGCGGAAATAGCTAGAGACGACACCGTCATGGCAAGAACTGTGACAGCTCGGGACTAAAGTAGTTACACCGCTTTTCCGGAAAGTTCAGCAACCATTAGCTGAAAGTTTCCGGGCTATCTCGCTTTTCTTGTTCTCGTGTAAATTTTGTTTTGCCACCGTTTCGCTCATTGTGCGGAAAAGCACACGCGCAGAATGAAGTTCGGATGGCCAGTTTCGCTGAGGTAGTGACGATACCCGTACTCGTGGCTTCTTTGTAGCGGCGTGGGCAGCCATTGATACTTGTATCTCGTCCAAAGAATTCCGTCTCATATTTTTTTTGAATTGCTCTAAACTATGTTTAGCAAAAATAAAACTGGTGCGCAATTGATGTTTCTCGTTCAAGTTTACAGTTGCATTAGATGCGTTTGATATGGGGGCACAACGTTGTATAATGTGAGGGTCAATTAATTGACAGAGCAGGTGCTTTTGATGGGAACAGCTGAGATCATTGCAACGCCTGGGAGAGCTGATCTCAACCATGGCATTCTTTCTACGTGCTCGCCGAGATTCGCTTCTGCAGTGTGACAAAACACACACTTACTCCAATGAGTATATAAAGTCACACTAACGCCAACGTGCCAGTACCGCCAGAGGATATGTAAGTCAAGGATTTCTTTCATCGTGACCAGGTTTCACGGGATAAAATAGTTGCGCCTAATATCGTCAGGCACAAGGTGTACTTAGTCGTGCCGAAGGCTTTCGAAACCTCGTCGATGATTCTAATAAGATTACACACAAAAAAAAAACACGAAAAGCCGTTCATATTCTAGAAGCTACGCGAGTATGTGCAATGAACAGGTAACACGGGGTCTTCTTTAAGTTTGGTGTCAAGTCCTTCTTTAGCGCCGCGCGGTCCCCTTTTGGTATTTCTCACTGATGCAGTTTTAGACCGCCTCTGTATTTCTCTCCTGTTAACACTAACTAACGCTTCACCATCGAGGACGCTGTACGAGTGTTCTTACGCCACAGTAACTACACCAACCTATACGCTCCAAAACTCGAGATCTCTTGTCCCCATTAAACGTGGGAGAGGTGTATCCGAATTCAGAAAGCGGCAGCTTCAACGCAACGTCTCTGCGTAACGCTTGTAACCGTCCGGAGTTTCGGCAACAACGAACGTTGACTCTGGGTAATGATGCTAATGTAGTGCGGTTTTACACTAGCCGAGTTCAGCATACCTTACTTTCATTTGCCTATCAGCTATTTGGGTTTGCGTCACCTCTCTACGAGCGTAATCCAGACAGACGGTCCATTTGACGCGCACGCTGTGGAGACTGAAACAGAGATGACGCAGGAAAAGAAATATAGTGATGAAAGGAAAACTTCAATGCTGGTGCACGACAGATGTGCGAGGACGCCCTTGTTTCGTTTTAATCCCGGTCGTCTTCTCAATTTATACCGAGAATGAATACATGAGCTCTTCCAAACTAATTACGCTTCTGCGTCGCACGCTTTCACACCGAGCCTTGTTACGTGTGACGACGTCGCATGTGAGCGTAGGCGGTGCTTACGCTCCCAGCCGGCCGTTTTTTTGACTCGTTATTCAGCCTCGTAACGACTTTTCTACGAGCCTAGTAATACGTCGTCGGTGCAGAGCAGCCGTCCAAACGAGGCTAATCAGGCGTTTGTCAAATGGGGTGCCTCGGCACGGTGAATCGGGGCGCAGATGTGAGGCCCCTAAACGACACGTTCCTCATCCCGGTCTTTCTTTCTTTGTGTATGTGTGGGAGGAAAGGGGGGGGGGCGTGTGTGTGTGTGTGTGTGTGTGTGTGTGTGTGTGTGTGTGTGTGTGTGTGTGTGTGTGTGTGTGTGTGTGTGTGTGTGTGTGTGTGTGTGTGTGTGTGTGTGTGTGTGTGTGTGTGTGTGTGTGTGTGTGTGTGTGTGTGTGCGTGCGTTATAGCTGGTTGGAACTCGGCACAACGTTGCTAGCCTTAATGGTGCTTGCACTCTAGCCACTACAATCTACCATATCCTTCAACACTGAAGCTATCATATTCTTCAACAACTGAAAGGAACTGAGATGTACGAGAAAAATTAGCTTTCTTGTCGTCTTGCCACCCGTGCTACGAGTGGTGCTGGCTAAGACTGCCGGGGGCCTACACGCCCGGAAATACCCAACGGAGTTTAGGGAAAGCGGCTTCGTTCGTAGCTCAGTTGGTGGAGCACCAGACGCGTAATTACATTGAAATCAGTACTCTAATTTAACCAGTGGTTGTTCACTTGTGCGAGTATACTTATCTCAGTAGATTAGCCACTTAGTACTGAGAACGAGTCATGTGACCCTCTTCAAAGTGGCAGCTAGGCTTTGTCCACTTTCCAATGAGGAATGTACACAGTGTTCACGAATTTCAAATGAGACTAATATTGCCACAGACGCACCTTTCTTTATTTCTGTTTTACATTGCTGGCTTATTGCACTTGTTGATTATGCCTAACGCAAACCGAGCCAGAATGTGTGAGAGCATTTCAGATTATTTCAGCATCACCTGGTAGGCTTGAGTACGCTAACACGAGGAGCCGAGTTCATTCTCGAACCAACCAGTGATAATGCTCGAATATCAGCTGCCACGTGTATAAATGCGCGCGCCTCGCCTCAGATCAGATTATCGATGGCCTACGCCCTCTACGCCGCCATCAGTGCCAGTGTTTGTTGCTGTAACCTATCTGTCGGTTTATCGGCTACAGGTGCGGCAAAATAAATAGTTTCGTATTGGACCTAGAGACTCCTCTCTTCGTGAACGTCATCACCACGTGACTATTTTATTTAGTAAGACGAAACATGTGCGCATATGTGCGAGATATCCACGCCATGGCGTGACGAATCTGGCCTCCAAAGATAATGTTGGCTTGTATTTGCGCGTTTCAGTTGAAATTATGTCTACATTGCTCGACCTGAAGCCGGCGTAAACAAAGATATGCGCCTAACTTAGCACCAAAGTGCCCTGTTTCGAGTCAGTGAACACTGTACCTAGCGCAGGAATTATTCATAGGTTTGTGTCACAATCTGACTAAAATGAAGTACGTGCGTGAATATGGAGTTTTCGAATAGCGTACGCTAAGTTAGCGGGCATTGTGGGCGTAGCGTTTCCGTTCGATGCGCGATATGAGTAGCGTTTCCGTTCGAGCGTGACACCACGCAAACGCTAACGCACGCACGACTCACCACAAAGAGGCTTTGTGGGCTGCATGCTATTCCGTATTTTTTTCCGGGTGGACCGCGAACGTTTATGGCAGTTAACGTCATGACGCATGCGCAGTGCCATAGTCTGCAACGAATAGCGTTTGCGTACGCTATTCGAAACTTTCCTTTTCGAACACAGCAAACTTTAGTAAGTACCCACGATGGCGCCTACTATCCGGAATGCTCGTTAAACGGCTTAGCGCAAACACACTACGACGTGTTGTCGGAGACTCCTGGAACCGCGCTGCCTTTCTCTCTTAAGTGTGCTCTACCTATGGGAAACCAACAAAAACTACGGGCATAATATGCAGCGTCATTCGAAAGGCGTCGCGGTGTCAGGTTAACCGAGTGCCGCGAGGCCTTTGAAAGACAGCCCTCCCCGTTGGGTGCTTTGCTAATCTGATTGGATAAATTAATTAGCTCTGTAGGCGCTGTTGCATCACCTAATTAGCCGGAAAGGACAGCAAAAGCGCTCCGCTAATGTGCGTTCTTTACGAACGCGAAGGCACGCATTATAGCCTTGCCGCACGCTAACACGTCCGAGGGCATGCACACGCAAAGGCACATAATTAGACAGATTTAGTTAGGCGCCCGCCGCAGCTTTGCGGACGCAGCCTGCCAGCCATTTCCTATGGCAGGACGCGTTCACAAGGCTGTAGCGGACGCTCAACAAAATCTGTCTATTGACGCAATAACTCAGGTCTTACTGCAGGCTGGTGCCTTGGATTCCCGGGACCCACCATGGTGGTCTAGTGGCTAAGGCACTCGGCTGCGGACGCGCAGGTCGCGGGTTCGTATCCCGGCCGCGGCAACCGCATTTTCGACGCAGGCGAAAACGCTTGAGGACCACGTGCTTATATTTCGGTGCACGTTACAAAGCAACACCACAATGTCAAAATTTACTGAGCCCACTGCAGCGTCCCTCATATTCATGTCATGATTACGGGACGTTAAACCCCAGATAATATTAATATTATTATTGGAGTATAATAATATCCAAAGAGAGTCACTCGTACGTGGGTTGTCAGGACTGACGAAGAAGTGCTTTTTTTGTTGGTTTTTGCTTGTTTTATGGATATAAGTGCCTCGCGTTGAATAGAAGTCTCCAATCAGAAGATAGCGATTGTTCGTGTCTTTGCGTCCATCGTCCAAACGTTTCGCGCTAAACTAGGGGTATGTACAACGAATGAAGGACATTAGCTCGTGGTCGTGCTAAGTTTTGTGCGAGGAAACTTTATGTCGATATTCAAGGGAAAACGAACAGTCGTTTGCGAGTCCCATTCAAATATATCGCGCCAATTTCATTTTCTCCTGTATAACTTTCGGAAACTAGTACTGCGTCATAGTCGTAAGCTTGTGCAAGGACCCCCTTCATGGGGGTGGGGGAAGGTATGTCGCAGTTCCCCCTCCCTATTTTGTCAATGTATGGGGCTGATTTTTCACAAACATCCCCTTCTTAGGACTAAAAGGGGGGACCCCTTCTCTCTCAGTGTGCACCCCTATGGTCATAGTTATGTGCTTCCGCCTTGGAGAATGAATAATGGCGGACCGCGAACGCCAAAGCGCTCCTGTACGAGCGAGACAGAAAGGAAACGCTGTAGCGTAGCACGAGCGAGACAGAAAAGAAAACGCCTCACGGTTCCGATCAAACGGATTCAGGTGAAGGCACCGCTGACTTCGCGCATCCTTTTCTAGGCAGCTATGCTATCGGCAAAGAAGAATTATTGCGCCCTTCGCGGCTACTCGTCTCTCAGAACACGCGCTGGCGCTTGATCGGAGATAAGAAACTTCCTAAACTAGGTGGGTGCCGTTTTACTGCAGACGCAGGCACGGCATTCGATGGACCGTGGCGAAGCGTGGTATGCTCGTGCCCGCTTTATGGCAACGCTTATATATAGTGGGCTGGTTTGCGTAAAATGGTCCGCTTCACGAGGGGTAAAAAAAAATGTAGCGCAATGCAACACAAGGAGAGACGAAGAACACGGGACTGGCACTCCAAGTCTGTCCTAATGCTCCTTCACGCTGCTTTTTTTTTGTTGTTGTTGTTGTTGTTGATGTTGTTTTCGGAAGTCTTGAACAAACTTGTCTAAGAAAACGTTTTGCTAAGTCATGCTTGATCCGCCTCGCATCCGTGGAATGCACAAGCCGCTAATTTCTTTCTCACGATGCTTTTGATAAGTCTTATAAGCTGAAGACGGCTGGCGTTCGAAGTTATGTGGTACGTTATGAATCACGCTTCCCAACAGCTGTCGGTCGAACACTTCGGTAATCGCTTTCTGCGAGAACTTGCGAAGGTGCATGTCTTACCCCCATATTCAAAAACGTTCCTCGACTCGCATTCCGTCCTTCACTTGACTGAGGTGAGCACTGCGCCGCTGCTCGACTGAAATTGACGCTGCGCTTCTCAATAATCGCTGCAGAATATTGCCGATATGCAGTGAGTTGTTCTGCAAAGAAACGGCGCACCCATTGAATTTTTCAAGTCGAGGAGACTCCTTAAGTGAAGGGGCGTTTGTGAATACGGGGGTTAGTGCACGGTACGAAACATACCCCCGTATTCACAGACGCTCCTCGACTCCACTTTCACCCTTCACTTGACAGAGTCGAGCACTGCGCCACAGCTCGGCTAAAAAGATGACCCTGTGCTACTCAAGAATTGCGGCCGATTATCGTTAACATGCAGTGACTCTCCGTGCCTAGAGACGGCGCTCCCATCGCCTTTCTCAAGTGAAGGTGAAGTGTTGAGTGAAAGGGACGTTCTAGAATACGGCGGATCACCACGTCGCATGCTATATTGCGCTATGCTTCAAGCATGAATGGAAGCTCTAAGATATATCACGCGATAGCAGATGCGGGTGGTACAGCGCGCAGGGCCTGACGCTCGACCGCTCTAGACACGTGCGATTGCAGACTGTATAGTCCGTATAAACCAGTGGCCCTAACTATTAGAAGAAAACTCGGAGGACGCTCCAGCTTAACCTTGAAGACCATAGCGCGATGGCGTGATCAGACTTTGTGCGCTGGCCTCGTTTCTGTTCACGGTGCATGCCTCAACCGTGCTGCAACAAACGAGTGACCCTGCGCGTGCCACTGGACGTTTGAAAAGTATCCTACAGTGCCAATACAGTTGACCGCGCACTTCGCCATATTTTTCTTGCGAATCAGTGAAGGGTCCACTACACACCCTTTAAGGCAACGCGCGAAAGTTGATGCTTTTGTTGATGCTTTTGCTTATGATGATTACGATTGAATATTCTTGAATGCTTTGTAATGGGTGGGAATTTAAAACACCCGCTCGTGGCATAATTCGCATGTTTTGACGATTGAGGTGATTTTACGCTTCTGCCACGCAATAGTACATGCGTTAACGACACTGCCTTCGCTACGTACGTACGTGACATTCATCACGTGTTGTTTTTTTTTATTTTTCGAAGCTGTTTTAATAAATAGTTTGCCTCCGTAGCAGAACAGCAGCTTGTTATGCAGATGGCTCGGGTTCAATCGTGACTCGGGCCTGAACAACTTCATTATTTATTTTACTTGCATCTTTCTCAATTTTTTGGTCGCGGACAATGTTATAATTTTTTGGTCTCAACCGCTTTCCTAATCTCGCAGTGTCGGGCAGCCAACTGGAGGTTTTTTTTGGTTAACCACCCTGCCTTCTCGGTGTCAACATCGACACCGACATCAAAATTTCTGCGAAATGAGCTTTTTATGCTATCGTGTTCAAATTCAGCGTGAGAAGTTGTTGGCATATAGCCACTCGAGAGTACGCTATAGCCAAGGAAGACACGAAAGCCACATCGTGTGATAAGTTGATTGCAAAAAACAAAAAAAAATCCACGCGCATGAGTTATTACAGATGTCACTGCCACACACTTACTGTTGACCTGCGAAGACCTGCAAATAAGCGCACGATTACGGATGTAACTATTACGCTTTTGTTATGGAACTGTACAGGCGTGCGACTAAGTGGCGCTTGCCCCCTTCATGCAACGGCCCTCAAGCCAGGCTGATCACCCGACCTCGACCGCTGTACCCGAGAGCCTTACCATCGATCATTAATAAACTTTATACATGAAGTAAACTTCAGGTGCACTTTTAATACCACCAATAACTCTTGTAAGGGCATGTTTTCGAAATAAAGAGAAGTAAACGAAGTACCGTTTCTTTATAATCCACTTGATCGCGCTATCAGTTTTTAGGCTTGTTTTTGTTAAATCAATTAACTTGTACACTCTTTAGATCACTCATTTTGCGTTCTCAAGAGCAAACGAAGTTATTTGGGCTATCAATCACTTAGTGAAAATATACTGCAAACAAGGCTTTTAGTATAAACAGAAGAGAACATGTGGGCGCAGAGGACCATGCACTTTTTTTTTTGATATATCGACTATGTGGTTTTATATATCGTTCCGCTTTTCTCCGCTCAACTAAGCCCATTAGCAATCACTTACTCCCGTGTCGCACACCAAAATTGACTTTTCAAGCACACTCTATAATGGCTTTCGGAGAGTGGCAGCCATTTTAATGAAGTCATTCGTTATCTCAAGTTTTAATTATCTCCAATCCTACCTAAACAGAATGTGACACGCACGAGGTTCCACACGTCAAGCCCCGCGCAGTGCCTCTCTTTGATTCTCGCGTTCAAAAGTTGGAACTGTGACAGCAATGATTAAAACTTTCTTCGAACTGCTCTCTATACACGAGCCCAACCGTGAACAACTATGTCGACGGTTCTTTGTTTATTCTCAGTAATTTTTTTTTTAATGTTGGAACTTCTCCTATTCTGTAATTTCTGGCGAACTATCGCTGGCATTCTGACAGGACTCTTTATAGAAATGCTCCTGCAAAAATGAATCCACACACTCTCATATATATATATATATATATATATATATATATATATATATATATATATATATATACTTTTTTACGCGGACGCGCACGTTCACAACGACCAGATGCGCATTTTTTTCTTTGTCCATGCTGATTTTGTGATCCTCCTATATTCTCGCGATCTCCATTTATGGCATTCCATCGTCTATCTCGACCAGAGATGGCTGTTTGCTGTTTTTTTTTTATCGAAGTCAACTGCGCTAACCAATCACTTTTCCCATTAAAACACAACTTCTCTCTTTTTGGACGCGTGTGTGTCTTCCCGCGGCTCCTTGCTATCATCGGTCGTCAATTATTTATTTATTTAATTTATTTATTTATTTATTTATTTATTTATTTATTTATTTATCAAATACTGCAGTTCGTAGACCAAGCAGGAGTGGCACAAAAAGGGAACATACCGAAAAAAGCTATGACAATGAGATATTTATATCTATTTAACACAATCTGGAACGCATGCAACGACACGCGTTCATTGGAAGGTTGCGAGTTGGTATAACGTCCCCGTTACCGCACTGCATAGAGTTTTCTAAAATTAACTATAGAAGACTCTGATTGATTAACTATAGAGACTCTGAAGTCAGCCGTCGTTATGCTCGTTGTTGTGGCGTTCGTTAGTTTTTTTTTTTTCTTATAGCGCTAAGTGTGAATTGTTTGTACAGAATTCTAAAACATTGTCGCTGATGAGTGCAGGAACGATGCAAGTACGTGCAGCTACTGCAGCAATTGTTGATTGATACATATGTGGGGCTTAACGTCCCAAAACCACTATATGATTATGAGAGACGCCGTAGTGGAGGGCTCCGGAAATTTAGACCACCTGGGGTTCTTTAACAACTATAGAAGACTCTGGCGCAGCGATCGTTCAGTGACCATGGGAATGGTGAGTAGTACACGGATTTGCCTAGTCGCCGTACTTGCGAGCGGTGAATCGTGCTTGTGGCTTCGTTTATTGCTGTGTTTCGGTTTCGTTTCGAAGGAAAGAAGGAACCCTTTCGAACTTCGTGACCCGATTTTCAATTCGATTCAATTCAATTCTTTATTTGCAAACTGTGAAACATACAGAAACATCACGACTGGTTGGACCCATAGCAGAAGGCTAGTTGAAGGTCCAAAAAAAATAAATAACTAAGGGTTTCATGTACAAAAAAGATATATCACACGCATACAGATAGTTATCGTGCATCCTTAATTTGCACGAGTGAAAGAAAGGGAGAGCGAAAGTGTTGGTAAATGCACGGTTCTTTTTAACAGCTCTAACTTACAAAAATACAAGTAAACAAAGCAGATTGTCGCATTATGATGAAGGTTAAACTATGCATGGCTAATACCGAAAACAAAAACTAATCATTGGGTGACATTGGTATTTTTAAACGATTTCACAAGTTTCTGGCAGACACATATGCATACATACACACACACACACACACAAATGACATAATTGTTTTCATTGATAAACATTGTTCTGTGTAAGTAAGTATTTCTTGAGAACTGATGAAAAATTATTCGTCTGTTTTATTTCTGCTGGCAGTTTATTCCAAATTGTTGGCCCTGAAAACTTCAGCAAACGTTGTCCGTAAGTATATTCTTCGTTGGAGGAAGATTGAAATTTTCATATGTTTGATTTCTGGTTACACGAGAGGATGTGCAAAATAAAGAAACATGAAAAGGCAGATTGTTTTTTATAACATTAAAAACACACGTGACAATTTTTAATTCGTGTACCTTATCATAAGGCAAAATATTCATTTTCATTAACAAAGGCATACTCGGCTCATTGTAGCCAGATTGGGTGATTATTCCCAGGGCTCGTTTTTGAAGTTTGCGAACAGTTTCGAGAAACGTTTTATTTGGAACGGTAAGCCTAAATGATTAAGGTGGTGAAGTGCAACCGCTGAACATTTTCTGATTTTCGTTTCGTGAGAAAACCGATCCAAGCCACACGAACGGCCATGGGGCCAGAAGGTGGATGAGGCAAATCCGTGTACTACCCATCATTCCCATGCTTGCTGGAGCGCCGTGCGTTACAGCTTCCATAAACACTAGTGCCCGAGTTCCCTCTATTGTATATTGAGGAAACTATATGCCGCACTGTAGACGTCGCCTAGAGGGCGTGGAACCATTGCATTTTCAATCTTTACAGTCATAGTGGTCATCGCTTTTGTTGTAGTTGTTGTTCTTTCATATCGCAAAGACCGCTTCCATTTTCTTGGTACAGCTGTTTTTGGTAATGATTCTTGGATCGCGTGGAACGCACCGACAGTCAGGCTCATTTGTGCAAGAACCGGGTTGGAAAACTTTCATTATTATTTTGAAGCAACAAATATAGTAATAGCAAAAAAGTCAAAGAGATTTTACTAGACATATATAGCGATTCGGCAGTCACATAACACCTGCTGCCGGTTAATCAAAAACTTCTAAATTCTTTTTTTTTGCAGAATGAACTAATATAAGACGCTTTGAATATTCAAAGAAAAGGCACTTCTCGTCAAACATGCTTTTAAATTTGAATAATGATATCAACCTCCGCTTTTGGGAGCTGAATAGGGACACCATACTTCTCATTGACTCGTAAACCGAAAGTGAACAAATGAATTTTAATGCTCTATGAATGTCACTTCAAATGTCTAACTCGTGTTGCGAAGGCGCGTAGGACTGCTGCGGGAACGCTGGAATTTTTTTTTATTTCAAATGCTAATGCACTCATAACTAGCAACGTATTGGGCTTAATAAAAATGGTGCAAAGTTACGATTGCGGCACGAAAATTCTTGGTTCAATCGACATGGTATAAATACTTATTCAAAAGAAATCAATGGTATGCATTTCGTGAAATAGAGCAATAAACACTAGAAGTTATGACGTGAAAATGAAATAAACCTATAAGCCGCATGAAAGCAGAACGCCGTTAGCGCAACAAAATTCGCCGTGCATGGTTACGCGCATTAAACCATATTTCGTCTTTTCTGTGCCGCCTCTAACATCGAGCTTTATTGGGTGACATGCTAAGTGCGCTGGTAATATCATATGCATGAAGCGCCCACTTACCTCACAAAACAAAAAAAGCACAGCAGTTAGTGATGTACAGACTTTCACGTTTGCACGTATGCAAATGACACCGCCAGCAAACTAAAGCTGATAATTGCGTTGAGTGTGACGTCCTTTATTATATTTGTTCGGACGCAACCACAAATGCAATAATCTCTGCCTGCGAATGCAATAAAGGAGCTTTCATATGGCTCCCGGCTAATTTAATGCAGGCGTTAGGTTCTGATTGCAGCCAAGTTTATGGTCGCACCGTTTCAAATGCAATCGTACGCCACCAAGTTCGACGACGCGTTATCCCTTCGAATTAAAAGAAAATTACAGTTTGCTGCTTTCAGCATAATAAATCAAACTGTCGATGGGTCATAACTAAAGTGGCGTGAAGTGGCGGAACGCCACTTCGGCGGTGAAATTACTTGTAATTCGACGCGTCTAGAGATCGTCGTATTCATATCGCTGTCGTGTTGGGCGCGTATTGAAGTCTGAAAAAAAAGTGATTTCATTAACCACGACGAGAGGATCAAAGTTCGTTTATATATAGCGATTTGCATTCGCTGGTCTGGTGTGTCGTCCAACACGGTGCTGACACCCCAGAAGCCACGAAAATTACGTTTCTGATGTAAATATAAATACATACGACGTCGGCGTCAACAAATCAGGTATGTGAATCAGCTGTCCGCATTATAATGAATGCCTGCATGCTCTCTTTTCTTGATATGTGTTTTTTTTTCGGTGGCTCCTTTGCCCATCCGGGGAACTGCACCTCGGGACACATAATCTGATCACCTCGTGATTCTGTTCATAAACAAGAGTGTGCGAGTAACAAAATAAATTATAACATCGTGCAGAGAGAGTCAAAACAAATTAAATGCATTAAGGCTAATAAGGTGGCACCTGATGATTTACCCTACACGAAAGGAAGGTGAAGGAAACAAAAGTTCACTTTGGCCCTTATGCATCGCCCTAAGATGATCGCGATCGACGGTGGAAGCAATCAGTATATTAACCCCCCCCCCTCCGCCCACCTTCAAAAGCTTGTTGTGCAGTTTGTTCGGCCCCTATAATAATATCTGGGATTAGGCTGGTCAACGTCTCTGCCGTTCTTTTTTTCCTATTTTTCTTTCTTCACGTTACCAAAGCAGGATATGATAATGTAAGACGCCGTGGAGGGGGACCCCCGTAATTTAGACCATCTCGTGTTCCTTAAAGGGGTACTTAAGTATAAAACGATTTTTGCGTGTCAGTAAAGTACAATTTCACAACGCCTAAAACATCACTCTTAGCGCAAGAGGATGCTTGGTAAACGACAAAAAAAAATGCGGGAAAAGAAAATACGGTAAAGAGGCCCGTTTGAGATTTTTATACACCAAACACCGTGACATCATAAATTTCGAAGGCGTCTGCTGGGTCCTGTGTATCTTCAAATCGATAAAAATAAACACATTGTCATCTGAGAGTAACGCAGACCTAGAATACGTAGTTCAGAGAGAGAGAGAGAGAGAGAGAGAGAGAGAGCAAGAGAGAGAGACATGTGATTCGGAGAGGCAGGGAGGTTAACCGGAAGGCAAGTATCTGGTTTGCTGCCCTGCACTGGGCTGTTCCAGAAAATTTCGTGGAGCCAATAACGGGGGAATACGAAAAATAGATTTTGAAATTTCTGACTTCACGCGCGAAGATTTCGGCACGAAATTGAAGTGTGAAACGGCAACCTTGAGTTTCGTCGCTAATAATGAACTTATGATAATAAAACAAATGACATTACAGTTCTCAGAGCGCAGTATTCCTGTCTAAAGGACGTCATTTTTTTCCTCTTTAGTGTGCCTCTAGCACGCGCTGACATCGTGCAGTCCACGGGCAGTCTACCATTTGGCCTCCATCGAAATTCGACCGCAGCGGCCGGGAATCGAACCCTCGACCTTTGGGTCGGCTGCCGAGCCCCTCAACCACTGCTCCGCTGCGGTGGATGGCACTGCCTTCAAGATCGGAGACAATGCGAACAGTCTGAACCTCAGCTTGGCTGTGCAGTGCCTCCGAGACCGGTCCACGTTTGACCCAACGGAGACGCCATGCGACGGCATGCTGTGCGACGTCACGATGACGTCATAAAATTTGGTGACCTCGGATGTCGCGAAGTGGTAGGATGACGCCATCGCGTGTCGGCGATGACGTGCATCATGCGCGTTGAAGGGGAGGGTAAAGTTTGGAGTTTGTCCAAGCGTGTAGGGCTGTCGCGCGCACACATGTCAGCGTTCACCACGCAGCGCCTTTGATTGGAGGCGTCGCTCGCTCTATACTATTGCTCATTTGTGGTACCAAGCGCAGAAAGCGTATGTCTTTGGAGCAGTGTTTTCGAACTGGCTTCAACCAGAGGGCCGCAGTCACGCAATGAAGTGACGCAAGGGCCGAAGCAGGGAATATGGCAGGATGGCAGGACCGAGGTGGGGGGCAGTGTGAAGAAATGGTCAACAAATTCCTCTTAAGAAACAAAAGCTTTCTCGTATGTTATATACAAGTCATTCATGCAGGATATTTGGTGTAAGGCGTCCAATGAGAACTGAATTTTGGTGTCCAAAATGGCTAAAAGCTGGAGGCCGATTCTAAAATATAGTTTTCTTTTCGAGGTTCTCTTTCAACACAAGGTGACCCTACGGGATGCTTCGCGAAAACAATGTTTTAGACCAGTCATGCCTTAGTACCTCCCATATATACCTGAAAAAAATGTGAGGTGAACACAGTCATGTGCGGGCCGCGGGCCACGTAGTGTACAGACTCCTGGTTTACAAGAAAGGTCCACTGCATGCTCTGCCTCCTCTCAATGCTATCCAGAAATCTTGCTTCGTGTCCGTTACATCAGTATTCGAATGGAACAGCTTTCCTTCATACCGTGGACGCTTAGCGCTGGGCAAGATTCCGTAGATGCAGGCAGCTATGGCGCCAATAATATATGACCAGGCGCGTAGCCAGAACACTTTTCCGGGGGGGGGGGGGGGGACACCTCCTTGATTTTGGGGAGGCCACCCTTTTTATGAGGTCATTTGTCGCTCTCCATGCATTGGCGAAAAATATTTCGGGGGGGAGGGGGCCACGGGCCCAGTGTGCCGCTTCCGGGATAGGCCCCTGTATCTAGCCTTTTCAGCGCGGAAACAGCGATAGGATTACAAAGGTTTGTCGTAATATACGACTGACTATTCATTTTGTTACCAGTTGGGGTTCTTTAACGCGCATCTAAATTGATGCACGATCTGTACTCTTTCATTTGAACTGGACACGTGCGTATTTTTCGGCTTCTGTTTTTTTTTTTTCTATCGGGAAAGCTACGAGCAAGCGCTCGTGATAAACTCGTCATGTTGCTGCATATGTGACCGCGGTAGGTAATGCTGGCTTTGATGAAAGCCTTTGAATCAAATTTACTCCGACACAACATGGACTGCAGACATTGGGAACTAAGGAGAGAAAGAGGGAGATGAACAGAGAGGAAAGGCAGGGAGGTTAACCAAGCTTGGCTCGGTTGGCTACCCTACACTTGAGGTGGGTGAAAGAGGGAATATTAGAAAGGAAAGCGATAGAAAGAAAAGAAGGAGAAGAGTAAGAAATGGATGAATAGTCAGTCAGCACGTGAGTTTTTTTAGCTCCTCGCATTTCAATGCGCGGGTACCTTGCGTGCGCGTTTCGCATTTAATAATATCTGATATTTTACGTCCCGAAACCATGATATGATCATGAGAGACGCAGTAGCAGAGGTCTACGGAAACTTTGACCGTCTGGTGTTCATTATTCTGCACTGACATCGCACATTACACGGGCCTGGACCATTTCGCCTACCCCGAAATGCGACAACCGCTGCCGGGATCGAACCCACGACCTTTGGAACGGCAGCCGTGCACTGTAGCCACTGATCCACCCCGGACGAACAGGCTCGTTTTCAATTTCGTCGCCGTTGAAATACAGCCACCGTTGCCGGGACCCCAACCTGTGTCTTCGAGCTTCGCAGTGTGACACCTTAGTTCATATATAAGCTACCAGGGCCAGTGCTTCAAGTTGTGTGCCGGATACAGTACCTGTAAATGCTGTAAGTGAAATAAGCTTCCAAGATTGCTTTCTTATTTTTGTTTCTTACTTTTCACGCATGTCTTCAACGAAAAGTTCTTGTGGCGTTACAAAGCAAGGGCTCTGAAAAAGAGAACATCGCTACTTCTACGGGCGTTCAATCTGCCTTCCCATATCACCGCAATCACTTATTTCCCTCTCCCGTGTTGCTTCGCTGACAAGCCGCACCCATTTGACGCGCAGTGCAGGCGAGAATCGCGTATAGATCGACAAATGGAGACAGACAACGGGGCGCTGAATCGAAGTGCGGTCATCGATCTTGGGCTCGGCCTTATATCCAGGAATAGCGCGGTGGCATCGTTCGATCTTGCACACTCCACGCGGCTTCCACGCCGCGCGCTTCCGTTTAAGCGGGAGGTATCGAAAGCGTGGCCCTTACATTACTCTTCGCAGCACTTTCTTTTGCAGCGTGGATGTATATGCCGAGGTGGAACGGATGTCCGTTGGAAGGTTGTCCCTAGCGCAGCGGCGCTTGTCCACGGAAATTGGACAAGCAGCACTGCTCTACTGAAAGCGACGTCCGTGGGCAAAAAAAGTGTGTGCCGCAGAAATTGGACGAATTCCATATATACTCCCTATACTGGTCCACTAAAGGGTCGCGATACGGGGAATTTGGCGAAAAAGACGCATGCGCATCTGGGGACTCTTCGACGTCGTGTACGAAAAGGCAAGCGCGTGTAGCAAGCGTGGCAAGACGACGCATATCGCGGCAAAAACAGACATTCCTGCTCAAAAGGAAAGCAAAAATGTCACAGCATATCCATAAAGTGAATGATGATATGAGGTGCAAAGCGTCCGTCAGCCCGTTCGTGCTTCCGTCCGTCCACGCGACCATCCGTGCATCCATCCATGCGTCCGTCCGTGAGTCCGTTCATCCATCTGTCTGTTTGTCTGTCGGTCTGTCTGTCTGTCTGTTCGTGCGTCTATCCGTCCGCGCGTCTATTCATCCATCCGTACGTCTGCTAGTCTGTCTGCCCATCCGTTCGCGCGTCCATCTAGTGAACACTCCAAGGCAACATTGACGCAATAACATCTAAAGCATCTAAAACACTTGGATTCATTAGACGCCACTTACATCAAGCTAACTGGAAGACAAAACTTACAGCATACACCTCCCTTGTTCGGTCTAAAATAGAATATGCTTCATTCATTTGGAACCCACATCAAATTTACTTAATTAACAAACTTGAATCCATGCAAAATAAAGCTGCCCGATTCATAACCAGAAACTACTTGCGTCATTCGAGCATCACTAATATCAAAGCATCACTGAGCCTCCCATTACTAGAGAAAAGAAGAGTGCTGGCCCTGCTATCCCATTTTCACAAACTTTATCATAATCATTCGTCATTTGCTACCACTTACATATTGCCTGCCCATCACTATTTTCCGCGCCTAGATCACCCCTTCAAAGTTTTAGTTCCATATGCGCGTACAAACATCTTCTATAACTCGCCTCTGTTGTGCGCACTCCGTCTTTGGAATGACTTACCACATGATGTTGTGTCTGTAAGAAACTTCGACGCCTTTGTAGAAATGTTAAAAAGCTCACCTAATATTGTATGAAAAAAAAAAAAAAAAAAAAACGGAGTGCTTTAGTGGTGTTACCAACTGTTTATTTGTTCAAATGTAACCTAACCCTCATCCCGTTTACTGTAACCCCCCCCCCCCCTATGTAATGCCCGGCAAGGGCCTTTAGGGTATGTGAATAAAAAAAAAAAAAAAAAAGTACCGCCATCTCCGATCTCGCATCCCCTGTGGCACATACCCGCTCTAGAGCGGTTATGTGCCACCGGTGGCTACGTACTAGAGAGAGAGAGAGAGAGAGAGAGTGTGTTTATCAGAAGGCAGAGAGGTCGGCCTGAGCTATAGTTCGCTCTAGCCTGCTACTCGACACAGGGGATAAGGGACAGGGGAAGGAAAAAGGGATGAAGGGTGATGATGGGGACAAGAAGAGGTGGTGCGTATGTACAGTAGCCACTTAGCATAGTACCCTACAGTCTAGTTTCTAGTCCAGTGCTTTTTACAAAGTCTAGAACAGCCTTTGTAGCAGTTTTTGACACTGCTTGGTCGTTCATTGCTGACAATATGTGGCTTTCATTTAATGGTGTTCGTCCGTCTTTCCAACGTAGCAGTTAGCATTTTTCTTTGCGCCACGTATAATGCACAGACACAAAATATGTGAGCTGTCGTTTCGCGCACTTGGCAGCGTTCACAATTCGGGCTGTCCGCATGGCCGATTAGGTGGGTGTAGTGGCGAGTGAAGGCGACGCCCATGCCAATTCAGTGCAGTATATTAGCATGTCTTCGGCTGATTTTATCTGGAAGACGAAAAGTCATACCGGGGTTGTTTCCCGCAGGCGCTTGTTCCGGTGATCTGGTAGCGACCAGTAAGTGGCAGCGCATTCGCGCATGAGTGATCTCAACAATGTGTTAACGTCACTTCGCGAATACGGTACTTTGACGTACATAGGAGCGTTGTATACTGCCGCTCTTGCTTCGCTATCGGCTGTTCCGTTGCCAACCAGGCCGCAGTGTCCAGGAATCCATTGGAGGGTAATCAAGTGACCGCTCCTGTGTGTTAGGTCAAATGCTTGGACGATTCCTAACACTAACTCGTAATATTGGCCTCTTCTTGAGCAAGAATGCATAGCTTGAAGCGCTGATTTCGCATCAGACAGAATCGTCCATTTACGCGGTGCTTTGTCGTTCACAAATTTTATGGCTTCTTGTATAGCAACAAGTTCTGCAGCTGTCGAAAATGACCTATGATCTAATTTGTACTGTCGGAAAATACCGAGTTGAGGGATCACGAAGGCTGCAGCTGAGGCGGATGAAGTTACGGATCCATCGGTGTAAATGTGCACAGAGTCGCTATATCGGTCATCTAAATGTGCCAAGGTGAGTTGCTTGAGGGCAATATAAAAAACATGCGACTTATACGAAATTCCACGTATGTGAAGGCACACCATCGGTTTAGTCAATGTCCATGGAGGCACTGCAGAGATTACGGCAGCTGCAAAGCCTGAAGGGATCATGTGCCTATGTGATTCGAGGCATCGCGAATAGGTACAGCCTGGTCGGTCCACTTGTAGCGAAGAGAACGGGTGCTGTGCATGTCGGGTCAGCAGACGAAGGTGCACTCGAAGAGGCTCACAGGACGTGTAAACCTGTATAGGGTAGGTGTGGGACTCCTCTATATTGCCAGAGGTTGACGTGCACCGTGGCAGGCCAAGGCATATTCTCAGTGCTCGTGCTTGAAGGCTCTCCAAAGTACGAAGGCACGTTGCCCGCACGCTGGAAAGTACAGGTGAGCTGTACCGTATATAGCCCACAAACAATGCCTTGTATAACTGCAGAAGACTTTTCTCCGAAGGGCCCCATCTCAGTCCTGCTATAACACGAATAACATACACAAAACTGATTAGTTTGTTTCGCAGCACAGTCACATGCTTTGACCAGGACAGGTTGCGATCAATGACGACCCCTAAATAGCGGTGGTGCTTGACCGCGGAAATCACTGCTCCGTGAGCGAAGATTGGGTACCGCGACATTGATTTCTTCGTAAATGCCAATGCAGCACATTTTGCTATTGAAAGTTCCAGGCCTTGACGACGTAAGTACTTAGATGTTATTGATGTGCCTTGTTGTAGCCTTGCTCGCAGTTGTGGTCGCGTTGATCCAGATGCCCATATGCATATGTCGTCCGCATACGCACTGATTTTGACAACGTCGGGAAGCTCAGCTTCAAGGCCAATGAGTGCTATGTTAAAAAGCATGGGGCTCAGGACGGCGCCTTGCGGAACTCCACGGCTTACGAGGTGCCTGGCCGTGTCACCGTCGGATGTCGACATAAAAAATGGTACGTCCTCTGAGATAGCTCACTATCCATGCGTGTAGTCGGCCACCTACGCCGATGTCTTCAAGTGCGTCAAGAATGGCCTCATGGTAGACGCTATCGTACGCGCCCTTTATATCTAAGAAAATGGCCCCTACCAATCTCCGACGTTGTCTTTCCCTTTCAACAGAAGAAACTAGATCTACAATACCGTCTATAGATGATCGACCTCTACGGAAGCCATTTACAAAATCTGGTAAGCCGACATTATTCTCCAGCAGCCATTTCAATCTTGCCACCACCATGCGTTCCATCACCTTACCGGTGCAACTGGCTAGGGCAATGGGTCTGTAAGAAGACAACTCATGTGAACACTTGCCCGGTTTCAGTAAGGCCACTATGCGGCTGCACTTCCAACTCTCTGGGACTGTCGCTGTTTCCCACGTAGAGTTGTAGAACGACAAGAGAGCCTGCCTTGCTTCTTGGCTGAGGTGACATACATACATACATACATACATACATACATACATACATACATACATACATACATACATACATACATACATACATACATACATACATACATACATACATACATACATACATACATACATACATACATACATACATACATACATACATACATACATACATACATACATACATACATACATACATACATACATACATACATACATACATACATACATACATACATACATACATACATACATACATACATACATACATACATACATACATACATACATACAAGGGATGGACAGGCTCACGCCTTAAGGACCTTCGTTCCTAAAAAGCAGCTTATTCTACACTCAAAAGGAACTTCGTGTGCCTTTCGATAGCTTGCGTCGAAATTCAACTTCTCCTGTAAGCCATGCTCAGAAGCCAGGCCCTTTGCCGATTGTGGCATAAACACCCACGCTTGAATAATTCGCGTGTATGTAAGCCATATGAATTGGCCGCAACAACAATGCAAAAAAATTGTAAGAGAAGAACACTTTCTGTAAATCTATCGTATAAATATACTACGTGGTGGTAGAATACAAGCATTTTGTGAGACAACCTTCTAAGTAGGCATGTGTTATCCCAGGAATGGGGAAAATTCCGATTGCGGAAAACTTCAGTGCCAGACACTCATTTAAATGGCTGGATGCAGTTTCATACTGCTCCGCTTCAGGTTAGGCGATCATGAACGCTAAAAAGGGATTGAAAAGACGTCGTTCCGACGCTGTCCGGCGACAACGTTCCGGAGAAGGCGGCGGCAAGAGTTTCCCGCAGTAAATATCTTACAGTCGCCACGCAAAGGAAGCGTAGAAAACAGATTTTCAGTGCCAACTGCCGGGTACCCCAAGCTGCCTGCATACGCACGCTCTCGCGTTCCTTTGTACTCACCTCCGCACTTGTGGAGAATGCAAAAAGGACGCAGGCAGCTTGGCGCACCCGACACTAAAGCTCTCTAATACAAATGGTGGGACAGTGGACTAGGGAACCTTCATGTGCACGCGTCTCCGCTTAGACTCGGGCACATTAACCCCCGTATTCACAAACGCTCCTCGACTCGACTTCCACCCTTCACTTGACAGAGTTGAGCCATGCGTCACCGCTCGGGTGAAAACTTCGCTGCGCTACTCAAGAATCGCAACAGATTATCGCTGATATGCATTGACTTGCCGTGCCTAGAGAAGGCGCTCCCATCGGCTTTCTCAAGTGAAGGTGAAGCGTTGAGTGAAAGGACGTTCTAGAATACGGGGGTAAGGCTCCCTATAGTGAATGCTGTTGCAGCGCCCCTCTCCCTATTGTGTCAATGGATGGGGCTTACTTCGCCCTTCCCCCTTCTTAACTGATTGGGAGGTGGCAGGCGGCTACAGCTCTTGCCCCCCCTCTCCTCCCCCGTCCCCGGCGCCTCGCTTAGCAAGCCACTCGATAAACCAGGCTTACGTTTTCCTGGTTACCATTACAAGTTGCTATCTATCCGCGTCGCCACGCTTACGTCAGCGTCGCAAAAAAAAAAAAAAAAGCCGCGTAAGCAGCGACAGCGTTTTGCCTTGACCAAGTTCTCCGCTGTCCTTTTATCGTTTATTTCCCTTATCTGCGGCATCTCTGACGTAGCGATGCTTTCATAAGGTGGTGGCGATCGTCTTTTGCGGATCGTTGCGCAATGACAACTTATTATCGGTGGACGCGCACGACCGAGTGATTTTGCGAGCTTTTCGTGGGCAGCGGGCTGCGACGCGAAGACTCGGTCATTAGTGTCCAGTACACTTGCGTAATTTCTTTCATTGATGAGTCAGCACTATGACATTACAAGCTTTGATAAGGTTCCAGAACCAAAAGCACCCTCTTCTGGGATCGCTTTTCTTCTGCAGCTCAGGCTTTGATAGACACGCAGCCTGCTGTACAGCAAAGTATTGCGAACACCGTGATCAGATGAGGATGTGACTTAGAGAAAAACCTATATGCGTTTCTCAAGGGCGTAGTTTTTGTTTCTTTTTGTTTCACGACCTGAGCCCGGCCATGACGGCTGCAATAACAGGGGTGGTAGGGGGGGGGGGGGTCAAGAGAGGCAGAAAGGAAGAAAACCAAAAGCAGGAACTAACCGACTGACTTGCAGGCACCCGTGTGCATTTGATTGACAGAACTTCAAGTGCAAATCAATTTTATTTCGGCTAATGTATCGGTCTTCTCCTCTCATTATTGACACTCGTGTTTGGTGAACCATTTGAATGCGCTCGGGTTGCACACACAACAGCTGTTAGCAATACCAGGCGCAGAAACCGCCGCAATGCTTGAGAAGCTTTGCGATTATTCGAGATAGTTGTATTCGGATCACGCGCAAGAAGTGAATAGTAAAGCTTGCTCGAGAACTTAATGAGCACCAGAAATCAGGCTCGAATGTCATACCAGCAGCAGCCTATCCCTTGGTTCAGCAACAACCATCAGTGTTTACTCAACTCAACTCCATGCCGCATGTGTAAATGTCGACGTAGCTCACCACAGATAAGCTTTAATTGATGGCCCAAGCTCTGTTCTACCCTGTCAATGTACGGACGGAATTCCTCGTTTCTAAAGAGCGCCCAGCCGACAGCTTCAACTGACGTTTTCTCGGGAAAAATGGAAAGACCGATGCCGTAATGATACCAAACGTAGTCATACTGCATGCTCGGCTCTTGTGTTATGACTCAAGCTTGAACAGACACTTCTAGCTCACGTCAGGAAGCAGCTGCGCACCACAATAGCGTCCACAGCCACGCACTCCACATTTCTACACTTTTAATCAGGTCCTGGATAAATGCTTGCTATAACAAGGAAAACCAGCCGAAATATATGTCCTGTTTTCTGACTTTATCTAACACTTTAAACGGAACTTGATTAAGAATGTAGACAAGTGTGATTCCGTCTGTACAGTGTACGTTGTTGTAGTTTCTGTTTTCGTGTTCTTGCCCCGCCGTGGTGGTCTAGTGGCTAAGGTGCTCGGCTGCTGACCCGCAGGTTGCGGGATCGAATCCCGGCTGCGGTGGCTACATTTCCGATGGAGGCGGAAATGGTGTAGGCCCGTGGGCTCAGATTTTTGGTGCACGTTAAAGAACCCCAGGTGGTCGAAATTTCCAGAGCCCTCCACTACGGCGTCTCTCATAGTCATATGGTGGTTTGGGGGCGTTAAACCTCACATATCAATCAATCAATCAATCAATCAATCAATGTTTTTGTTTTCTTGGCACGGGCACGGCCAATAAAAAGATTTTCACTTTGAACGCGTGGGCTGCTGCTTTCGTTGACGTCATGACACGTCACAATATTACGTGCACTATGTCCCATTCTATTGCCAGCTTCGTGGTCCTTGTCCTTTCAACTATTATCTGTATTATCCTATATTTTCAGACCCCGCAAACTACAGCTGACAGTATTCAGTGGCTGTATACTGAAGGACAACGGGTGTCTCGTTTGGGCGTGATGTCTGTTACTCGTCGCTTGAAAATGATGCTCCTTTCGCTAATTTTACTCAACACACGATACCGCAGCCCCTACATAAGCAATTGCTTCGACTACATTCTCTACACCTGCGTAACCTTGAAATGCCTAGCGATCGTTATTTCCTCTAACCTCCTACCATCCTCACTTTACAAAGAGCCGGGGTAAACAGGACAGGGCACGCTTGTGTACGCCTAAATCTTTCATCCCCGTATTCTCCTTCGCCCCCACTGTCAGCATTGTTGTTGCCGTTTGCTTTCCCCGCTCAGTCTGCTTTCAGAGTGGGTCCACACCCTTGTTTGCGAAAGAGCTCGGGCACCGTGTGATTGCATCTTCTTCGACGCTCTTTGCTCGCCTGCCGCTGTTTACGCTAGGACTTTCTTTTGAGGCTCTAACTCTGCGTGCTCTCCTGTTTATCGGTCCTTCGTGTACTCCCTCCGTCTTACAGGTCCAGGAACCTGCAGCAAGGGCTGAAGGCTGGTTTCAAACAAAGATGTCAATAAGTGGATTGGGGAAACAGAGATGGCGGGCTATCGGGCTAACTATCGTGAGGCATGTACTCTTAGAAAGGGAACTCATTTATTTTTCTTTTTTCGTGAGCTGTGACTTACCACGTGTATAAATTTCTTCGAAGAGTCGCGTGAACTCTCTTTGGAGATTATAGTACTCTCCGCGCCTAGTGGAAGGACCAGATAGAGAGATTACTTGTTTCTTCGCAGTTTCAAAAAGGAAGCTTTAGTTTGCAAACCATAGTCTGCTGACTCAAAGGTGACGGCATGGAATTCCGGCCTTCGCAGCCGTATTCGGATTGAGCAAGCTGTTAGAGGTCCATGTGCTTAGATATAGGTCCTCAATAATCCTCTGCGGTGGGGTATAGTCATTACGAGGCTCGCTTTCTGTCCCTAAGACCGGTAGCTTGATCCCTGCCGTGTCGGTCGCACTTAGATGCAGGCCTGACAGGAGAAGCCAGTGTACTTTGCGATGTAAGTGCAGTTTCAAGAACATCAGATGGTCGACATTTCCGGAGCCCTCCACTAAGGCATCTGTCATAATCATATCGTGGTAAAACTTTTGACGTTATATTATTATTATTATTATTATTATTATTATTATTATTATTATTATTATTATTATTATTATTATTATTATTATTATTATTATTATTATTATTATTATTATTATTGGCACGATAACGAACACCGGCTAGTTTAAATTATTGGAAGCCTCCACCACGGCGTCTGTCACAATCACATCGTGGTTTTGAGACGTGCTACACCGAAAATTATTGGCAGTAGCTCTTGAGTGCATTGACTGCGCAGACGCTGGTTTTTGTTACTAGTGAAGCTCTCATTCTCATTCACAAGCTACATTGCACCGAAGTGAAATGGGGTGAACTGTAATTGTGCAACGTGACGCATCGATCTCGTTTTACGAGGGCAACGCAGGGTTCAGTCAACGAACTAAGTGCGCAGTTAGCTTTACTCGCAGGGCATCGGGAAAACGCTTCTTCTTTCGCAGCTCTCCACTGGGCAGTCCTACGGTTCGACTGAACAATGACCGTGTCCTTTTGCTCTAACGAGGATGCAACTGGCTGCTGCGAGTGCTGCGTCACATCTAGCGTACGTTTCGGGAAAAGACAGCAGAAGCTGGAACGAAATCGAACTAAGCAAAACGGGATAGTTCAGGCCACATAACAGATGGAGTTCAAAACAGATAAGGTTAAGTGATGAACCTTTTTATTGGTAATTCGATGGTAGGTGGAGATGCAAAAAAGAAAGAAAGATGGAAAGGAAGAAAGGAGAGAGAGAGAGTAGGAAAGAAGGAAGAAAGAAAGAACGAAAGACAGAAAGAAAGAAAGGAAAATTTGATGGTGTAATAAGAGTAGTTACCTGGCTTGTTTTTTTTTTTCGCTGCTTAACCAGCTCAACAAGCCGTGGGTGACATTTTGGCTATGTTTATCCACTGAAGGAGATGAGCCAAAAGTAACTTAGCTCTTGAAAACGCTTCCTCGTCATCTTCAGAGATGTTGCAACAGGAGTGCGACGCCTTGCCAAGGAGATTGCAAGCTGTCACAATCTGGGTTTATTGTGGTCACATGATCATGTTTCTGCTTTCGTTCCTCTAAAAAAAAAAAGCACCTGCAAATTTTTTAGCAAAAATGAAAGGAAAGAAAACTTCAATACTTGGCACCATGCCAGTGCCTTCGTTTCTTTTTTTTTTTTTTTGCTGTGTTTCGAGCATGCAACGAAAGCAATCGAGTGAAGACTGACAGAGGGGTTCGCCTACGCCATAGTACGAGAGCCCTTCACTGCAGGCTGCTTTCCTCCTGGACGTCCATGTTCGCAATGCGAAAAGAGAGGAAAAACACGAAGCCCTTACCTATGCACCTTCGCGTTTCTAAAAAAACACAACAAAAAAAGCCGTCTCATTAATCCTCAAGTATGCGCCTTGCCGTCTTTGTTTGCGACATCAATAGCGCTGCGATCAGTGTTCCTGTTTCGCGAAGGCAATTCGGGCTGCCGGTGGCAGCCGCTATGGCTCATTGAGACCGATCGAGGATCGGCGTGGAATCGGGGCGATCTATTGACGTCAGTCTAATTACGATATGCCGAGGACGGCTCGGGGACCGAGACACGCGAGAGTGGGAAGAAACTGACTGTTTCCTTACGCTGGACAGCATTGTCCCTATAGAGCAAACATGCCTCCTCGTAACTACAATCTTGCCGTACACTGTTTCCTTACGCTGGGGCTCGTGTCCCTGCAGTGTACAGGAAGAATGTAGTTGGGACGAGGCATGTTTGCTCTATAGGGCTAATGCTGTTTTGGGCGTTTGGTCGCCTTTTGATTGGTTTGCGCCGCAAAGCGCGGAGCACGGAACACTGTTTCGATCGGCCTATGGAGGAGGCCAATGCCCGAGATGCCTGGTGAAACGCGAAATTTGGCAGTTGGGGGGGCTATGGCGTCCGCTCGAACGAAGGAAAATGTCACGTAATCAGAGGTTACGACTTGACGACTTTAGCATGCGGTGTCGCCACACGATCATGCATTGCCGAAATTTGTGACGCTGCTATGACGTCTTCGTAACGGCACTGTGTTTGTTGCAAATTAAGGAGGGCCGCAAGCCCGAACAGCCACGGGCGCTGGTTCGCTCAGTTGTTATCATAAATTTGATGCCACCAAACGTACGTGTATGGGTATCTTCTTTGTTTTCTACACTTCGTTCTGGCGCTGAAACTCGGCAGCTTGAATTTTCGCATCGCAAGTTTTCGCATCGACTCAAGGCGACCGGTAGCACCAAGTATTGAGAAGCAAGAGCACTGGGTCTCGGGAGGGAACAGTAAAGACGGCAGACAGCGTGACCGCAAAGTCATGTGGACACCTCAGCGAGAATGAACCCCTTCCTCCGCAAGACAAACCACCACCTCGATCTCAAGTTTCAGCATCGCGGGCAGCAGATTCTAATGTCGCCTGGTAACACCACCTGGCGGACTCACTCAAAGCTTACTTTTCTGGAGCGTGGCCTCCGCGATCGGCTGCAAATCGCGGAGGTCACGTCTGGAGCCTACTCAACATGGCCGGTCGCGGGAGTGTGTTAAAGATAAAGAATTACGAAGACGCGCGGCCACGAGCTACAGCTATAGTGCTGGCTCGCTCGGTTGTTCCGTTGCGTTCGATGTTGCCAGATGTACGGCCCCGGTTCCCTTCTTCGTTTTCTACAGGGTTGTCGCATAACAAGACTCCACGCGCTGTCGGCATACGAAATCGTCTGTTGTTGAAACAAGGAACTGATCTTTGAGGCAGTGCTTCGGTACCACGTGCTGTTCAGGAAGCTAGAGTGCCTCCGATTTCAGAGAATCTTGAGTGATGGCTTCATCTGCTTGCTTTTTTTCAATTGTAGGCATTCTACCTTACTGGTGGCCAGACCTGATTATTCGTCAAGACCTTTGATAAACCGCAACCCTAACTCAAGCAGCATTCGTCGTGGGTTGCTTTTTAATGTGTCTGAGAGGGTAACTGTAGCCCATGGAAGCAGCCATTTTCTAACCTTCTCGCTACGTTTATGGATTTAATTTCCGGCATAGCTCATCACGCATTCGCAGAATACTTTATTTGCAGCCCAAGGCGTCATTGTATACCGTTATTCCCCTCTAGCCATTCCCAAAAACCCTTTTTTTTCTATTTAACACTCCCGCATATCTTGTGCCTTATGTATAGCATTCGTGTTAACAAAAGCCGTGACCGTCCCAGTTGTAGCTGTGTCTAACGAATATGTTTAGCATGCATTTGTTTGCCACCAGTCTTCACTGTTTCGGCACACGCTGAATGTTAACAGTACGGGCTGCAGTGATGTCATTATATCAGGAATGAAAAAATAAGGAAGTTACCTGCCTATAAAGCATACACCTGAGATAAAAAATAGGCTGCAGAGTTGTCGGACAACTCGATCCGCAGCCTATTTTGAAAAGCTTCCCGAGTCGAGAAGCTTTTCTTTCGTGACTAACCTTTTTTTCTAGAAGTAATTTTGCACTATTCCAGACCTCTTGAAAGCAGTAGGCTGGAAGCCTGATTGGCACGTCTCTCCACTCGCCAATCTCTTTGTTTATTTTTTTTTAACTTTCAGGATTTCTTCTGTTTATACGGTCCACCCGTGACGTCTGTTTGTACTGTGAGAACGTCACACAACAGCGCACAAGGCAAACCCTATGTGAGTGAGTGTTAACATCTCACACCTGTTTCTTGAACACGAGGGGTTCACGCCCGCTTAAACGTAACATTGGCAATAATGTAAAGACTCGTTTCGCGCACGCACACGCACACCGGATTTATTCTGATTCGTACGCTGGTTTCCACTCCACGCATTCATTTTATCACCGCCACACGTAAGAAGACGTCAGTCGAAGGTCGCATAATGACTGCGCAACATCTTCCTTTCTTTCTTTCTCTCTTTCTTTCCTTCTTTGTTTCTTTCCTTATTTCTTACTTTTTATCTTTCTTTCCCTGTTTCTTTATTCCTTCTTTTTTCTTTCTTTTTTTCTTTCTCTCTTTCTTTCTTTACCATCACATGGGAGGAGACGTGATTTGAAGGCCGCACAACGACTGCATAGAGCAATATTCTGGGCAACACCTTCCTTCCTTCCTTCCTTCCTTCCTTCCTTCCTTCCTTCCTTCCTTCCTACCTTCCTTCCTTCCTTCCTTGCTTCCTTTCTTCCTTCCTTTCTTTTTTTCTTCCTTTCTTCCTTGCTTCCTTCCTTCCTTCTTTGCTTGCTTCCTTGCTTCCTTTCTTCCTTCCTTTCTTTTTTCTTCCTTCCTTCCTTCCTTCCTTCCTTTCTTTCTTTCTTTCTTCCTTCCTTTCTTTCTTTCTTTCTTCCTTCCTTTCTTCCTTCCTTCATTCCTTCCTCCCTTCCTTTCTTCTTTCCTTCCTTTCTTCCTTCCTTCCTTTCTTTCTTTTTTTTCCTTTTGCTCACAGCTGAATTGCGGTGCCACATTCGATGTCACATCGGTGTCACATCGAAGGCGTCGGACGTCCCTCCCTTGTCACTTTGACTCACCTAATTAGCGGTTATTAGGGCGTGTCTTACTCTCACGAGTGGCCGCCGGCCGTTCGTGGATGAACGCCGTATTCGGTCGTGCAAGCGTGATAGTGGCGTGTATCTCATCTGTCGGAACTGGGCGCAAATAAAAAAATGACTCGCTCCTTCATCTCGGCACTTCTATGGCTGCTAGAAGGCGGCGGCGCGATGCTAACGAGCGGCCGAAGCCCCAACTTGTCACTCTGGGCCCTTGCAAGAGGGTTCCAATAATGATCAGCACAATCGTCACTGTTGTATTTGTTTAAACATGAAAAAGAAATGTCCGCTCGTCCATTCGAACCTCGGCGCGTCGGCGCCGAGGTTCTAATGGTCGACCTGCGAAAGACAGTCTTGCTAACTGGTTCCTTACTCGAACCTCAAGCCCCTTTTCTCGGCTAATGTGAATAGGGAGCACAATATGTGTTCACCCTTCCAGACCTAATTTTCATTTTGGGTGGAAACATCTTTTGCGATTTTTTTTCATAATTAATGATGCCTCATAAGAGCACAAACAAAAACATTAGCCAGTGATGCAAATATTTTCGGATTAATGGACATGGTGTCATATTGGGTCATAAGTGCTCGGAGGTTGTAAAATGAGAAAAATAGCATCTTTACTTCTGGTACTAGGGTACACAAATTGTGAACCATAGTCTTGTTTGTCAGTGTGACACTCGTTGAGACAGCTTCAATAGATCGTCCCGAAAAGGTCGTTCAGCGCCGTCGTGGTGGTCTAGTGGCTAAGCTACTCGGCTGCTGACCCGCAGGTCACGGGATTGCGTCCCGGCTGCGGCAACTGCATTTTCGATGGACTGTGACATAGTGTGACATAAGGCCAATTTATGTCAATGAATTTACATTATATGGAGCAACCCTCAGATTTCGCATAGTTACTCACTTATACGATACCAAAAGCTTCACCCACTCATCATGATTCAGGTCGTGGAGATGCGTGATTTTTTTTTTACACTATGAACCAACTAGCTAAGCAAGAAGCCTTGCATTCCCTTCAACAACTGACGCCACCTCGACTTTTCGTCTGATAGTATGGTCGGCCACCGATCACATGTACTTCATGAACTCTAGTACCCGAATTAAAGATGTGCCGACACCAGACAAGTCTCCTATAAACAAAGGTGGCTTTGAGTAAGTGCGAAGCTTAGTGGATGTTGATTGAGTATTTCATGGTGACTCATCGATTTTTTATGGAGCACCTTCTATAATCGACACTATTGTCACGGGGTCGTGACGTGGCCGAAGACAGGAGACTTCTTGTTAGAATTTAACTGTTTATTTGGGTGAACCTGTGCCCGGTAAACAGAAAGTCCAATTACAGCAGCAGTATCGCACAGATAGCAGTCTCAAACTGATAGCGGCGAACGGAGCGTCGGCCTTCGATCAACAACTGACAAGCGGCGAAGCGCGTCGGCATTTATACTCCCGCCGTCGAATGTTCTAGTGCTATCGCTGGCGGCGGCGTGCGTTCCAGAACAATCTGTACCATTCGCACAGTGGGCGTGATCTTATCGAAATGATCTACTACAGTCCGGAACCCTCTAGAAAACTGCAGGCGCGGTTTGCGCTGAGAATCGTGTGGTGTTTTGGGACGATAACAAAAACTTGGGAAATGGAACGTGGCATTGCCCCCCTCTGAAAAAGGCATCGTCTCGATGCTTTAACTAAAGATGAAGGTACAATAATAATGCAAGAAAGTACAATGAATAAATTACGATACAACAATAATACAAAAAAACACTGTTTCAGTTTGTTAACGCGCATGAAACGGCTTGAGGCGTGCGACATGGACGACGTCAGGTCGCGATCGGCGTCGTTGAGAGTTCGTGATGCCGTCGGGGACAACCTCGTAATCAAGTGGGCCGAGACGTCGAACAACCCTGTACGGTCCGAAGTACCGTCGCAGAAGCTTTTCACTTAGTCCACGTCGGCGTATCGGCGTCCACACCCAAACACGTTCACCGGGCTGGTATTCCACGAAGCGTCGTCGAAGGTTGTAACGGTGGCTGTCGGTCGTTTGTTGATTCTTAATACGGAGCCGCGCAAGTTGTCGGGCTTCTTCGGCGCGATGAAGGTACTCGCTCACATCGAGGTTTTCTTCGTCGGTGACGTTGGGTAACATGGCATCGAGCGTCGTTGTCGGGCTCCTTCCGTAGACCAATTTGTATGGAGATATCTGCGTCGTCTCCTGCACCGCCGTGTTGTATGCGAAGGTCACATACGGAAGAATGGCATCCCAAGTCTTGTGTTCGACATCGACGTACGTACATAGACAGCATGTCGGCGATCGTCTTGTTAAGCCGCTCGGTGAGGCCGTTGGTCTGTGGGTGGTACGCTGTCGTCCGGCGGTGGTTTGTTTGGCTGTATGCCAAGATCGCTTGAGTTAAGTCGGCAGTGAATGCCGTTCCTCTGTCGGTGATAAGGACCTCTGGGGCGCCGTGACGTAGGACGATATTTTCGACGAAGAACTTAGCTACCTCGGATGCACTGCCTTTTGGCAGGGCTTTTGTCTCGGCGTAGCGGGTGAGGTAGTCAGTGGCTACCACGATCCACTTGTTTCCGAAAGCCGACGTCGGGAACGGCCCCAATAGGTCCATACCAATCTGCTGGAAAGGTCGGCAAGGTGGATCAATTGGCTGCAGAAGTCCCGCTGGCCTTGTCGGCGGTGTCTTGCGTCGCTGACAGCCCCGGCATGTCCTCACATAACGAGTGACGTCGGTGGTAAGACGTGGCCAGTAGTACCTTTCTTGTATCCTCGCGAGCGTGCGAGAAACACCGAGGTGCCCTGCCGTCGGATCGTCGTGCAGGGCCTGCAGGAGTTCTGGTCGCAGAGCTGAAGGCACCACAAGGAGATACTTAGCCCGAAGCGGTGAAAAGTTTTTCTTTTGTAGAAGACCGTTTCGTAGAAAAAACGACGCAAGTGCGCGCTTGAATACCTTCGGGACTTCGGCGGTCCTGCCTTCGAGGTATTCTATTAGGGCCTTAAGTTCCGGGTCGGCCCGCTGTCGTTGAGCGAAGTCGTCGGTAGTTATCGTTCCCAAGAAGTAGTCGTCATCCGGGTCGTCGGGTGGTGGTTGGTCGACAGGCGCACGAGAGAGACAGTCGGCGTCGGAGTGTTTTTTTGCTGGACTTGTAAATGACAGTAATGTCATATTCTTGAAGTCTCAGGCTCCATCGTGCGAGGCGACCTGAAGGGTCCTTCAAAGTGGCTAGCCAACACAAGGCGTGGTGGTCGCTCACAACTTTGAAGGGCCTGCCGTAGAGGTATGGGCGAAATTTCGACGTAGCCCAGATGATGGCGAGGCACTCCTTTTCTGTTGTGGAATAATTTGCTTCTGCTTTGGATAGCGATCGGCTGGCGTAACTAATAACCCTTTCAAGTCCGTCAGCCCTCTGCACAAGAACGGCGCCAAGACCTACGCTGCTTGCGTCAGTATGTATTTCTGTCTCGGCGAATTCGTCGAAATGGGCAAGTAACGGAGGCGTCTGGAGGCGATGTTTAAGCTCCTGGAAAGCGTGTTCCTGTGGCGTTTCCCACTTGAACTCCACGTCGGCCTTGGTAAGGTTAGTGAGAGGATCGGCGATGCGGGCGAAGTTTTTCACGAACCGCCTATAATAGGCGCACAGGCCCAGAAATCGGCGCACGGCTTTCTTGTCAGTGGGCGGCGGGAATTCGGCGATGGCGGCTGTTTTCCGTGGATCAGGACGAACTCCAGACTTGCTGATAACGTGCCCCAGAAACAAGAGCTCCTCATACGCGAATCTGCACTTTTCTGGCTTCAGTGTGAGTCCGGAAGTCTTGATGGCTTGAAGTACAGCTTCAAGGCGCCGAAGATGCTCGTCGAAACTCGAGGAAAACACGACGACGTCGTCCAAGTACACAAGGCAAGTCTGCCACTTCAATCCTGCCAGTACTGTATCCATAACGCGTTGAAAAGTTGCAGGCGCTGAGCAAAGGCCGAAGGGCATCACCTTAAACTCGAAGAGGCCGTCCGGTGTTATAAACGCCGTCTTCTCTCGGTCTCTTTCGTCGACTTCGATTTGCCAATAGCCAGTCTTGAGGTCCATTGACGAAAAGTACTTGGCGTTATGGAGCCGATCAAGTGCGTCGTCTATTCGTGGGAGAGGATACACGTCCTTTCTTGTGATTTTGTTCAGGCGGCGATAATCGACGCAGAAACGTAGGGTCCCATCCTTTTTCTTCACTAACACCACGGGGGATGCCCATGGGCTCTTGGACGGCTGGATAATATCATCCCGCAGCATTTCATCAACTTGTCTCTTGATGGCCTCACGTTCTCGCGTCGAAACCCTGTACGGACTCTGACGGAGTGGTCTGGCATTTTCTTCGGTTATGATGCGATGTTTCGTGATTGGGGTCTGCCGAATTTTCGATGACGACGAAAAGCAATCTTCGTATTGCAGGAGCAGGGCCTTGAGCTGTTCTTGCTTATCGTTCGGAAGTCTGGGATTGACGTCGAAAGCTATGGGAGGGGCTTGGTTCCTCTGAGCAGGTTCCGCAGAATCGGCGAGGGTGAAAGCGCTGGTGGCTTCGACAATTTCTTCGATGTATGCGACTGTTGTTCCTTTGTTCACATGTTTGTACTCATTGCTGAAATTTGTGAGCATAACCGTTGCTTTGCCTCCCCGCAACTCTGCAATTCCTCTTGCGACGCAAATATTTCGGGTGACCAACAGATGCTGACTGCCTTCAACGACGCCTTCGAAGTCAGGTGATTCAGGAGCGCCGACTGAAATAATGACGCTTGAGCGAGGCGGAATGGTGACTTGTTCTTCCAGCACATTCAAGGCATGGTGTCCAGACGGCGTGCGTGGCGGTAGTGCTTCTTCTGTGGATAACGTTATCGACTTTGTTTTTAGGTCGATGACAGCACCATGGAGACATAAGAAGTCAATGCCAAGGATGACATCTCTCGAGCAACGCTGTAGGACTACGAAGTCTGTAGGATAAATACGGCCGTTAATGGTGACTCTCGCTGTGCAGATTCCTGCAGGCGTTACGAGATGACCTCCGGCTGTGCGGATTTCAGGGCCTTTCCAAGCAGTCCTAACTTTCTTTAACTTCGCGGCGAACGACCCACTGATGACAGAATAGTCGGCTCCAGTATCGACGAGAGCGGTCACACTGTGGCCGTCGATAAGAACGTCGAGGTCGCTAATTCGCCGTCTCGCATTACAGTTAGGGCGTGGCGTCGGGTCACGGCTGCGTCGGCTTGTTCCGCTGCTTCCCTGTTGCGTCGTCAGGCCACCTTCGGTAAGTGAGCTTTCGCCGTCAGGGCTTTGCCTGTGTGGCGTTGTGTTCGGAAAGCTCCGTCGCGGCGTCGTCGTCGTCGGAGGATCTTCGGTAGTTCGTCGCACAGCAACCGCACCTCCACCGGTTGCTGCCCTTAGTTTCCCGGATACGGGCTAGGAGACCGGCCCCGCGTTGGGCCAGAGTACTGTCGGTGGTGCGGTGACGTGCGGCGGCTGGGCGATGGCGAACGCGAAGGGCTTCGTGGTGTCCACCGAGTTCCTGTCAGGTAGTCGGCGATGTCACGTGGTCGTTCTCCTGGCTGTGGACGCGGTGCGTTGACGGCGAAGCCACGCAGTCCCATCTGTCGGTACTGGCAACGGCGGTATGTGTGTCCGGCCTCGCCGCAGTGTTAGCAGAGCGGGCGATGGTCAGGGGTGCGCCAGACGTCAGTCTTCCTCTGTGCACTGCGCTGGGCCGCTGGCGAACGGTATGACGTCGGTGGGGGTGGTGGCGGCGGTGGCGTCTGTCGACGGAAGTTCGATGGGGCGGCGTTTTGGCGTGGACGGGGAGGAACGTTGTGGCGCAGTGCAGCGGCGTAGCTCATAGCTTCCGGCTCGGGCAGCGGTGCGTGGGGAATTTGAAGCGATTGCCGAACTTCTTCTCGCACAATGTCGGCGATCGAATCCACTTGAGGCTGCGCCGAAGGCAACAGCTTGCACAGCTCTTCCCGCACGATCGCTCGGATCGTTTCACGCAGGTCTCCGTAGTTACTGACTTGAGCAGCAGCGCAGTCTGCAGTCAGGCGACGATCATACTGTCTGGTGCGCATGTCCAGGGCCTTTTCAATAGTGGTCGCTTCGGCTACGAATTCTTGGACGGTTTTCGGTGGGTTTCTCATCAGCCCCGCGAAGAGCTCCTGTTTGACCCCTCGCATGAGGAAACGAACTTTCTTTTCCTCAGGCATGTCTGGGTCAGCGTGACGGAATAGGCGGGTCATCTCCTCTGTGAAAATTCCAACCTTTTCGTTTGGTAGCTGAACCCGGGTCTCGAGTAGAGCAGCGGCCCTCTCTTTGCGAGCGACGCTTGCGAACGTTTGAAGAAATGCGCCGCAGAAGACATCCCACGTTCTGAGCGTGGACTCCCGATTCTCTAGCCTGGTCCTTGCGGTGTCTTCCAGGTAGAAGTACACACGACGGAGCTTTTCTTCATTGTCCCAGTGGTTGAGGGCGGCCACACGGTCGTATGTTTCTAGCCAGGTTTCCGGGTCTTCGAACGATGACCCATGGAAAATTGGTGGTTCCCTGGGTTGATGCATGACCATCGTGGGCTGGGACGCTGCGGTTGTCATTGTCGCTGCAGTCGCGGTCATGGCTTTGGTCTTCCGCGGCTTGTCGTGTAGAAGCCCGTACTCCGGTAGTAGCCCTTGCTGTCGGCGGCTTGTTCGCTGCTCCTGGTTGGCGTCGGTGTCTTCTCCGCGACGTGGGCTGGGTTCACGGCTTGACGGGGGCGTCCGGTACATGAACGAAGCAGCACCTCCACCAAATGTCACGGGGTCGTGACGTGGCCGAAGACAGGAGACTTCTTGTTGGAATTTAACTGTTTATTTGGGTGAACCTGTGCCCGGTAAACAGAAAGTCCAATTACAGCAGCAGTATCGCACAGATAGCAGTCTCAAACTGATAGCGGCGAACGGAGCGTCGGCCTTCGATCAACAACTGACAAGCGGCGAAGCGCGTCGGCATTTATACTCCCGCCGTCGAATGTTCTAGTGCTATCGCTGGCGGCGGCGTGCGTTCCAGAACAATCTGTACCATTCGCACAGTGGGCGTGATCTTATCGAAATGATCTACTACAGTCCGGAACCCTCTAGAAAACTGCAGGCGCGGTTTGCGCTGAGAATCGTGTGGTGTTTTGGGACGATAACAAAAACTTGGGAAATGGAACGTGGCACTATTATGGCGTCCGGGCACAGTACAAGTTATAATGACTTCGCGGCAGTATGGTTAGTTGTGATGACGTATAAGGTGCAAAACATTCAAAATGGCCGCTTGCACGTCATCAACGATGCCTCGTAGTGGAACCGCCGTGGGAACGTAATGATATCTCGCTCCAGTACGTGATGAGCAACTCATGCTGCGTCGTGACGTCGGAATACAATATTAAGCGATACTATCTTTTTTGGAACATGCTGTAATTACTATTCAGAGTGCATTTACGCTTAACAGTGCACCTTCTAGGCATTTCAAGTGCTGTCCTTTCATTTGACGCAGAAAGAAAAACGAAAAGTGTTGTTCCGTTAGTGGATACCCGTTTAAAGCGCTCAATATTGGTGACGAAGACATCGCGACCAGCAAGCCCTAATAACCGCTAACTAGAGAGGGCAGTGCTGTTTAGAAAAAAGTAGGTAACGATTTAGAGCACTAGGTACTCTACTATGGGAGAGCTTAAAGCCGCCCCGTGATGCCGTCGAATACAAGCGGATATGTAAGCCGCTGAAAAGAACTTTTGGTCCCCGATCTTTTTTACGTCACAAATAAGATTCGTAGTTGTGGAATACGGCTGTTTTGCTTTCGCGACACCACTTGCATCATCCCCCATGACTGCACCGGTTCTGAGTCGTGATTTTACGATCCGAAATACGGCATCCTATGTGTGACGTCATCACGTAGGTGGCGCCATGGTATGTTTCCGAGGCCAATACTTAGTGGACTTCGAGCAGGTGTAGTTTTCGCGGCGCAGGCTGTCATCAAGGTAACGAAGTCGCGGTTTCCAAGCCCTCTAACGCAGACTTCTCTGTCCAAGTAATATATACATGTATACGATAATAATTACGTTTCAGTCTCTCCTGTACAGATGTGTATGTGCCGCGTACTTTTATAGGGACACTTAAGTGAACTATCAAGTGGACGTTGATTTTTGAAATGGTGGACCAGAAACCTCCTAGTGTTACTTTTGTGCCAAGGAAGGGCATATTTTGAAATAAAATCACGTTTTGGTGGTCCGCATCGGGTTAGCGCGCTTCAAATTACCCGCCTCAAAAAGCGGACCGACCGCTCCTTCCCACGTCACTGTTGCCATGCACAACGTTTCCCGGCTTCGCTGCGCTAGTAGCAGCATACCGAAAGCAGTGGGAGCCACTGCAGCAAAAATGGCCATTGATCGATTTCCCTCTGGAGGCGGAAATGTTGTAGGCCTGTGTGCTCAGATTTGGGTGCACGTTAAAGAACCTCAGGTGGTCGAAATTTCCGGAGCCCTCCACTACGGCGTCTCTCATATTCACATGTTGGTTTTGGGACGTTAAACCCCACATATCAATAAATCAATTGATTTCCCTCCATTGGCTCCGAGATTGCAGACGCTTTTGTTTCAACTGCGCCCCACTAGATGGCACCACCTGTCGCGTGTAACCACTAGATAAATGAATTTTTTTAGTCACTCGCGCCATTCCCGATACTAACGTCCGGTGATTCTTTTTTCCGTGAATCAAACAAGAACGAACAAGCAGCATTTTATTGTGCCTCTTGATGCGGGGAAAGTTCTTTATTTAGTGGTGTTAAAGCGATTACTAGTGATTAATTGTAGGCGGTCCGTCTGATGTCATCAGGATCGTTTTGAAAATGTCCTACTGCGGCGCTTGTGTTTTGCGCATTTACCCTAATTTCTCTATAAGTAGAGCACTGTTGTTGATAATATAGTCGTTTTAGGTGTTGTCATACATTGAGCTTTCACTCTCGCGTAAATTGTTATTTGACTTTAGTGTCCCTTTAACGCTCAGAGCGAAGCAGACTTCCGAACCTCCTCGCAACATCTTGTTTGTCACCCTGTTTGTCATCGTGCGACACCGCGTTCGTCTCCGTGCTTGCCATCTTGTCATGGCAGTGCCGCGTTTGTGTCACCTCTTCTCCGTCCTGTTGCAGCGCTGTTTCGTGATTCAAAATCAATACGTACCGACGACCAGCCTAATTCAATGCACTGATATTTGTTGTAAGCGTCTATACATATGTGCAAGCTCGAGAAACACCAATAAACAAACAAAAAAAAACAGAAAAACAAAATTAGTAATTTCTTTGGGCAATCTCCGGCGTGGAAGGGTCAGAGGACCAATATAGAATCGACTGAGTGCTCCCCGCTCTATTCATATTGCCGCCGCTTCATTTCCTTCCGGCTTCCGTGGTTCTGATTTTTTGGGGCCATCGATTTGAGGGTCGAGCTACTGAAACGCGTAATGAATGGTAGACACGCCAAAGGCAAGCTTCTGAATTGGGAAAAAAGGATGCAGGCTGACCAGCAGCTAGACCAAGACTCTGCCCATATTTCCATCTCTTCTTTCTCTTACTCTATTACTCTGTCTCTCTTTTCTTTCCCTCCCGTGCCCTCTTTCATCTCTCTCTTTTATTTTTTCCATCTCACTCTTGTTCTCACTAGCGCACTCACTGTGTCGCGAGGTCATCGGCGAAAAGGGTGCAAAACCGTGCTTCCATTGTAATGACGACCTCTTACCGATTCCCCGTCTGCGAGACCATATATAGGCAATGCGCGAACGCAAAACAGACTGCCCCTCCCCCTCCAAGTCCTTCGTCGCTAAAATCTCTTCCTGCACCCGAGTGCTCAGAGCGCTTGATTTCCACGTGGTGGGAGCACCGTTACATCCCGAACAAACGAGGCGACTTCTAAGGCTAGGTGACTTTTTGATGTTTTCACTGCCATTATTGCACCGATGGAGCATTGACGGGAGAATATCCCGAGGCCTTCTGAAACACCTGTTATTTCTCCGACTTACTAACTAGTTTATATAACTTGTAGACCAGATTTGACATGTTCTGGTTTTTGCTTGCCCATGGGTTTATAGTTAATGGTGTGATTGGTAAGCCACTTTACTATAGCTAGTTTTATTATCCTGTTTCTGGTTCCACGTTTGTTTTTTTTTACCACAATAAGAGCTTGACACTATCCTCGCTACCATTCATGTTGGCACTTTTGCTTATCGCGTTTTTCTAGAAAGCGTACAAGGTGATCTAGAGGCGATTTGCCAACGCTATCAGACGCACGCAGCCTAATTGAATCATCCCAATTGCTGAACAGAAAAATCCCGGATTTTTAATTCGGAAGAGGTATCTGGGATGATCATTGACAACAGCTTTCATTCGGCGAGATGGTTCATGGTATGTTATATGATAAAGGGCCCCTGTCAGGTGTCGCTCGCCTTTAGCCTCCGTACCTTTTCGAAAAGGTATTAAAGATGAAAAAAAAAAGGTCATTCATTCATTCATCGAAGCTGGTAGCTGCCTGCTTTCTTTTTAGTGGCACCAAGTGACGTTCTTGTTTCTCTTCCAAGCGCTTCTAGTTTAGCTTATACACTTTTCGCTTTTTTGAATGTTCGAAAAAGCAGCATTATAAAGATACAAGAAAAAACTCACAGGGTCCTCTATGCACTCACCTGAAACTACTGGAAGGATATAGTCATGTTCATTGTTCTTCTTCACCCGGTTTATCGTTCCTGTCCTGCCACCCTTCGAAGGCTTCCTTCACCTAACGTGGTTTTGCATTGCCTCCAAGATCTGATGTACCTAATTTTGCACTGCCTCGGTGATCTGTCCACCGTTGACCAAGCTGAGCTGTCGTGCGATGACGTCATTGTGTGACGTCACTCGGAGTCTGTGTGACGTCACATATTCAGGTGATCTGGGCCGTCATGAGGTGGTGTTCACGCAATGATTATTTTTCGCATCACTATCTCGCAAGACGCCTTTTATTCACTGCTCAGGAGTCACAGCTGGTTCCCAATTACAGGCAGTCCAGAGGGCCCACGACGCTGCGTTGAGGCTTGGCCTGCCCGTCCAGACGTGGGAGCGGCCCGTGGAGTCCGGTCAATAGAAAACTTAAGGATGAATTCTGCAGGACTTCAACAAAGTTTAATACCTGAGCTACCTAACCGTGCAGTGTGTATCAAAAAAAAACCTCAAACCATATCTACGAAGTGAATGAGGACTAGTGGGCGAAGCTCTGGGGGATCATTAACTCTTGTTCATTGCCCACTCGATCATACAAAGACGTTAAAACACGTGTGTACAGTATATACAAAGTTGTTTATGATTCACAATGCGCATTAGGCACTGGGATGTCTATATGGATAATCATATGTCCACAAGAATATTCATGAGGATCGATGTGGGTATAAATATCCATATCGACATCTAGATGCATATGAATATTCATATATAGCAAGAGGGGCCGTGTCACGCCGACGAACAGAGGACATAGCTCAATCCTACGGAGCTTCACCCCTAGAAAAGGAGTTCATTGTTTACTGAATACGAGCGCCTCACCATCGTTGGGGCCTGCCGCAAGGGAGGTGTCGCCCTGCTAAGCACCGGAATTAAAGTCTCAGTCCCGGCATGAAGGAAGAAAAAAGCGTGGAGGGAGCATCGTAAGAAAGAAAGAAAGAAAGAAAGAAAGAAAGAAAGAAAGAAAGAAAGAAGGAACGAAGGAAAGAAAGAAAGAAAGAAAGAAAGAAAAAAAGAAAGAAAAAAAGAAAGAAAGAAAGAGAGAAAGAAAGAAAGAAAGTTACTAAGTAAGTTAGGCAAATGGAATCGCCAGCCTTTTCCTTGTCCCAATTTTCCCGGTCGGGAAGGGCTCAATTTTTTTTTTTTTTCACTGATAAAAAAATTGTCAGCATGTTAAGTCGTGTCGCTTCCGACTTCGTGTGCCATTCAAACTTTGTAAACCTATTCCAATGGCTAAGGTGAAAACAAACTTTTTATATAAGAAGTATCAGAGGTTGTATATAATCTTTACCCCTATTTTAATTTATAACCGCGTCAGAAGACAAGACTCATCTTAGTACACACTTCCTGCCAGCTTTACGTCGAGCAAATGTGCAAACTCACAAGAACCACCTGAAAATTTTCAACCACTACTGTTTGCCTATTGCATAAAGCTTTAAGTTTAGCCACGCTAATTAATGAAACATCTCAGTGGCACCAGATACAGTGTTGATTCCACGCTTTTAGCGGAACGTGCTAAGATACCAAGGCCTGACTGTGAACGCGAGCGCTCACACCTGAGAAGGAAAAGAAAGGGTGAGAAGGTAACGAATGTTCGGGGAGAGTGACATTTCGCTGAGGTTTGGAAGAAACAAGAGGCTTTCTCGGGTCTCGGTATTAAGCCGTGTTTGGGCGATTAGCGTTCGTTAGCGTCTGCCTGTCGCGCCCGCCTGCTCGCCCGCCGACGTAGCTGCGAACGCGCTGACGATCGTCGTTAACGCTGCGGCACAGTTTCGTCTCGTGCGCGTGCTAGCGGGATTACGTTCGCGTAGCATCGGTCGCCTGCTCATCCGTCGCTGTTATATGCTCGGTCGCTTTCTTCATTTGGCGCCCTCGTTGTTAAGCTTGGGCGTGCTTTCGTGACATCTTTGTTTTATACTGTTTTGTGGAACGTGTATCCACAGCACTGCCATCCTAAGTTTTCCTTTTTTATGGCTTGTTGCAGCTAGCACGGTGTTAATTAACGCGTCACGTGTGTCTCTGAGGCCCGCTATTTATAGAATACCCTGGTTTGCTCTTTCACGTTGCCTAGCAGTGATTACGCACGTCAATTTCTTTCTTTGATCCCTTCTCTCTTTCTTTCTTTTTTATTTCCTTTCTTTTTCCTTTTTTTATTTTTTGCGCGTGGGAGCCAGAGCGAAAATGACGCACGTGTAACTTTTAATGTACAAGGTGCTGTGAATGAAGGCCCTTGTGCCGAGTCAAAGATGCGGAGACACAAACTAACAACACGCACTAGATGCACTATGGTCACCAATATATATATATATATATATCCTGGTTTGTCTGGTGTTTGTTGGAAATCTCACGATCCTTTCTTACTCTTTCTTTTTTTTTTTTTTGTAGAGCACTGGCTGCTCCTTTTTAAAAAATCATTCAGAAGAATAAGAGCATGAAAGCCGAATTACGTATGATAGTATGCGAATCCATGTTCTTACTCATAGACGCGTCAGATGGGTTTCGGAATACTTCTTTTGTTTGGATCAACATTTTGTTTTTTAATTATCAAGCAGAAAGACAGGTTCACTGTTATTAAATGCCGTTTTCTTTCCCCTAGAACGGGTGGCTCATGAAAGGAGTTAATAACGTTCAGCTGAGTTCATATGTGTTTAGCAAACGTCGCATCCCTGCCCTCTTGTACGGGGTCGTGGTCCTAGTCAAGCCCGTGAAGAGGTTTTTTAGCCTCTGTTTTCTGCATCCCAAATGACAGAGTCTTAGAATGAATGAAGTTTCATAGTTTCAAAGCATTAATGAATGCAAAAGCTGCTCGTGAATTAGGAACAAGGCGATGAGTATTTTTAAATACGGAGCCTTTCTTTGTGTACCGTAGGTACATTAGCGTCTGTCTTCGTCGCGTCACGCCTGTCTCGTCGCGTCACGCGTCTGTCTTGGTCGCGTCAAGCTTTGTCGCGTCACGCCGGCGTTGCCACGCCAGGCGCCGATCCTGCGATATACTCGCAAGCGCACGCCGCGCTGCGTTGCTTTGACGCATGCGCGTTTCAGCGCGTCCGGCGTTCCTCCTTCACGAAAAGAGGGAGACGCAGTGTTGCCTGGGTAACGCGTCGGCGCGAAATGCAGCATTTCGCGCCGGTTGCCCTCGGGCTGCGCCGACGGACGCTGGTCGCGCCTGGCGTCAGACTAGAAGTGCTCGCGTTTTGCTAACGTAGCGTCGCTGTACCTGCAGCGTGCGCGCGGTTCAACGCTACATTGGAGTATGTTGGGCCTTTTATGATGCGCTCGCGGCCGTTTTAAGTTACGTGACGTCAATTCATGACGAAATATATGACTGGTGCAAACATGATAGTCCTGACACGCGTGTCATGTGAGAACATGACAACATACCACGCTCATAGCGTGCTCGCGGCCGTTTTGCTAGCCCCACATATACTAAATTTGGTATCACGTGACGTGAAGAGATGACGAATGTAAACTACACATGCAAATATGATAATCATGACACGGAAGTCATGTACGGCATCATTTACTTCCACCTCGTAACGTTGTGCTGATTTTAATTGTGACATATTAGCATGTCTCATTCGTGCTTCGCATATCACTGATTCCCTCTGTGGGTGGGATTCCTTTTTTTTTATTTAGAAGACCCTTATATACGTGATTCTGAAGACCAAAGTGTTTATATCGCTGCGCTGATGTTATGAATGACAAACGTGTACTTCCTACGCTTCGCTGAAAAAATTAGGGGCCTTAACAAAACGACCTGGTGCTGCCACCTACCAGTGGCTCTACGTTCTAAAAAAAAAAAAAGATTTGTTTATTCACATTACTGCCAGATGGCTCCATATCTCACTCAGCACCTCAACATAGAAGACTATCGTCTTTCGGCGTCCTTTACTTTGAAGCGCGGTAATACGCGACCGTTTATTTAAGCAAAGGTTATTGTTAGTTGCATTTTTTGGTGCGTGTGGTGGTGAGGGAATCGTACGCGATAAATCCGGCGTGCCTCCTACAGTCCACAGACATGGCCGCTGTATGGAAACACATTGCATCCAGATTCTGGTTTTGGGATGTTAAATCCTAAATATCAATCTATCAGTCTATCCAGAGTTCGTTCTTCGAAAATGCGCCCTTCAAAAGTGCTACTGTCAACTGCGTATCTCTGTGTGTGTCGTTTTCCGATACCTGATAAGCTCTCACGAAAAGGGGCGTGTCGGCTGGCAGCAGTCTCTGATATGGAAGTATGATCCTTCGTGCAGGTGACTTGTCATATGACGTTCACACATTTCAATGCTGCTTAGATGCGATCGCATGGCCGTCGTTGTTGCCTGTAGCGACTCAAGTGTAGCGCTGCTAAGCACGTGGATGAAAGCCTGGTTGCCGGCATAGAGAATGGAAGCATTTTACCGTATTAAGTAGAGCAGCTTTTAACATTGACAAGAGGGATAAGGACACGACACTTACCCCTCTTGCCCATGTTAAAAACCGTGCTACTTAACTTTACAGTAAAATGATTGATCACCAATTAGCCCAGGTATCAACCATATAGAATGGAAGCAGTTTTGAGTGAGCATAACAACATGTGAAAAAAATCAAAGGAAGAAGAAAATAAAAAGGAAAGAGAAAAAGAAAAATACAAAGAAAGAAAAGGAAAGAGAAAAAGAAGTACAAATGGAAAGAAGGAAAAAGGAAGCAAGACACAAAGAAGGAAATGAAGAAAGAGAGAAACAAAGAAAGAGAAAGGAAAGCCTAAAGAGAGAAAGGGAGGAAGAAGGAACAACAGAAGAAAAAGAGAACGAAAAGGAAAGAAAGAAAGAAAGAAGGAAAGAAAGGAAGAAGGAAGGAAAGAAAGAAAGAAAGAAAGAAAGAAAGAAAGAAAGAAAGAAAGAACGAAAGAAAGTAAGAAAGAAAGAAAGAAAGAAAGAAAGAAAGAAAGAAAGAAAGAAAGAAAGAAAGAAAGAAAGAAAGAAAGAAAGAAAGAAAGAAAGAAAGAAAGAAAGAAAGAAAGAAAGAAGCATAAGTCAGCCTACTTTTCCTAAATTTTCCGAACAGGAAGAGGTGACGATGTTGTGTTTTGTTTTTATGTTCTCAGTTGTAAACCAGTGCTCTTTTCTTTTAGTGACCCATTTGGTTAGTTCAAGCACGAGATGCAGAAGGAAAAGTCATGACTTTAAGGCACGTGCAACCATTAACAACGCATGCAATAAAAGTCTTTAAGGGAGAGAAAAACTAAAAAGTAAAGAACAAAACTACATCAGACAGTATACTTTCGTTAGGTGCTGGTTCAGTAACGAGCCCCGTTTGTCGTGGCTCCATGAAGCTCGCCTGCGCACCTTCGGCGACAATACGGCCAAATCAGCCCGGCGAGGCGCACGTTTAGGTTTTTTCTACTTTACTTCGAGAGTTTCTCAACGTGATAAAAGGGGAGAAAGGAAAATCTAGAAGCAAGACTTCGCGCGAGACCAAACACAGAGCTCGCGTGTGATAGTGGTCTGTCCTCTGCCGCCAACTTTTATTTCAATACACTGCAGGCAGTTCTTTATTTTTTTCCTTTTTGAATGAACGACCGGAACATGATAGGAAGTGGAAGGACATTGATCAGAGACGCATTCGATTTGCTGTCATAACCTTACAAGAGAGATAACGGCATAGATTCTGACAATAGTACTTGGTGTTTATGATCGCTGCTTCAGCAAGAAATGAAAGTCGGTGCTTTCATTTCTTACGTGTGCTGGTTCCTGGCGCGAAATACATATCGTGGAACGGGGACAGAGGAGCGATTGAAGAAGTGGAGGGCCGGTTGTGCTTCGTTCTCAGTATCTTGCGTGTCCGAATTTGGCGAATTTCGCTAACAACAAATACAGCAACTCCTTGGGAGATTTACGCATTCGCCTAAGACGACTCTGAGGCGAAATCCAATCATTGTGGCTATTTCACCGCAGACTTTTTATAACATACGAATGCCACTTCGCCTTTTTTTTGTATTTCATTTCTTTGAGCGAACGTTGCAAAGACGAAGTGAACCCGCAGCTCGTTCGCCATTTTGGCCATGCTGCTCGCACTTCTTTTTCGTTCAAGGTCACGTTTGCTAACGCCGAACGTCACGTGAACGTGACGTTCACGAAGCCTTATATGTCACGTGAGACATCAAGGGTTTCGCCTGATGTGGCTCAAGCTCGCACGTCGCGCCTCCGACATCAAAGACATAATTTCAAATCGTACGTGCGACGTTGGACCATGGTGTCTGTTACACGAGCCGTGGGAGCATCCACATTGTCAATCTTTCATTTCAGACCCAAACATGCCTGATTTACACTATTAGAGCTGAAAAAAAAAAAACTGCTGCTAGTCGTCGTTTGACAGCCTCGTGCCACGCAGATGCAAGTCTGCAGAATGTCCATATCCTAGGGTAGTTTAAGGGCTCGTTTTTCTTCGTTCGGCACAACATTAATGAGAAGCAAGCGGTAATTAGGCCAAGTCTAGGCAATGTTATTTGTAGCAAATCTGGTGTAACTGTAGTATTTGTGATTTAATTGTGATGTAATTCATGTCGAAAATCCTACAAACGAGATTCCGTACAGTTTCCCTTGACTGATTGTCTCTTAGTTGTCAATGATTCCTGAGGTGATGTTCTAGACATTTATAAATTCCGCCATTATCGTGTTCATCTGTTGGTCAACCCTGATCTGGCCCACAGTGCTGCGACGATCATATATCCGCGATGAAACTTACATGAAACCCGACCCGCCTTCTGTGTGTTTGCGTTCCAAAGAAGCGTTTACTCGAGTAAACGCTACACCAAGTTTCGTTTCAAACGGTTTTTCCAGCACCCGCGTCAACGCCCGTTTCAACCGGGTCAACGCCGTGCGCACCGCTGCTGCTTCGCATCCAATCAGGGTTCCTTTCAGCATGTTGGTTCATAACTCTTTCCTGCCTGTGGACGTCATGTAACACGTGATATCTTTACGAGCTGTCAGCTGACCAATAATCACTCGCACACGACCTAAAGGTATACCGGAAGGTCGCGGGTGCGATGCCGGCCGAGGCTGTCGCATTTTGATGGAGGTGAAACGGTAAAGGCCCGTGTATCGCGTGATGTCAGCGCACGCTAACGAACACCAGATGGGCGCATTTCCGGCGCCCTGCACTGCAGCTTCTCCCATAATAATCTCGTAGATTCGGGACGTAAAACTCCAGATAATATCATTATTATTATAAACTAAAGGTACGCAGACTAGATGTAATAAGAGCGGCAAACGGATTGCGGGTCTCGAAACCAGGATGCTACTTATGCGCTATGCGAAAATGTGAACGGATGTCAAACGCTTCAGCAACAAACAATAAAACAAAACTAGGAATGAGTGCCGCTAAGACACGTGTCTTTATGCGCAAAAAGTGTTCGCGCAGAAGAATGTGCAGCAGCCGACCCACACGCTGACGATATCGCGAAGATGAGTAGCTCGTTCTTTTTTTTTTTTTTTTTGATGTGCGCTAAGCGTCATTCCACACTCAGCTCCACATTTGCCCTCTGCGTAATTTCCCCAGGGAAACGAACGCGCACCGCGGTCCGGCCGAAATCCGAGCAGATACCTACAGGCGTGGCTTAACAACGCCGACCAATCTCCGAGATAAGAAAGGAAGGAGGCGTTGCGCAGCACTCTGCCTCGTTTCTTCCCCGGCTTTGCCCTTAATCTGTAAGGATCGTGTCCTCGCTGTTCCGCGATATTCCTCGTCACATCTGCGCAGTATTCCGTGATTGCAGTCCACGTCGTCGTCCTTTCAAATGTCTCGAAACACGCGGAATTCCCGCTGCATGCATGTGCACCCCCAATGAAGGCGAGGCGGAAATGTTGTAGGCCCGTGTGCTCAGATTTGGGCGCACGTTAAAGAACCCCAGGTGGTCGAAATTTCCGGAGCCCTCCACTACGGCGTCTCTCATAATCATATGGTGGTTTTGGGACGTTAAACCCCACATATCAATCAAATCAATCAATGAAGGCGATAAGGTGTAGGTGGCTTGTTAACGTGGCACTCGGGCAATCGGAACTGCTCGACGATCAAAGGACAAAGCTAGTCGATAGACTCGGTTCTCGATTCCCGCCTGCGAACCTCTTATAAATAGCCCTTGTTTCTTTATTAGAATCTGCCGTATTATCACCAGCTCTGGTCAGAGAAAATGGAAATACGAGTTTCGCGACAGGCCTCGTTTAGGTTGTGCCCGTATCTGTATAAATTTAGGCCAGTACGAGTGTAAGGTGTGCGTTCATTTGAGGAGAATCTCCAAATTTCACTAGTTCTTCATAATTCATGTGTTGCGAAAGGGTATTGTTTACAAAATTAGCGAAGTTGTTAACTGCCTGCCTGCGGCGACTCTACTGGATGTGTATTACAGAACCTGCAGTAGTCAAGGGTAAAAAAAAAAAAGTAGGAAGTTCTAGTGTGCAACCTGATGTGCGCTGCCCAGGCTCTGCCACAGCCCTCATTTTCAGCAGTGAACTTCTCGCGCTACCGTTGTGGACAGACTGGCGTAGATAGACAAGACAGTGTGTAAAAATAAGACTAAAAATCTTCCACCTTCAATTTTGGTGAATGAAAAAACGAAACTTCTGATGTGGGTGTCGTCTCGGAATGGTGAAGTTTCCTGTAAGTACAAATTTTCGTGACTTGACATGAAAATTAATAGCGAGTCTGTTGCAAATTCAAAACTTTTTTTTTTACCTATGAGACACTATAGGCTGTAATGTGTATATGGTCGAATACGTTTCATCGGCTTGAACGTTCTTTTGTTGAGTTTGTGTAATGATGAAACCGCTACACACGCCTTAAGGCATTGGCTGATCATTTTTATATTTAACGCTCTCTCTCTCATCTTTATGCTCCCCGTTCTCATTTCCCTAGCGTAGGGTAGCCAACCGGAACTGTGCTTTGTTAACCACCCTGCCTTCTCTCCCGTTTCCTTTCTTCTTTCTTTTCTTGCTTCTTTACTTTGATGGACGCTTGGTTATTTCACCAGGTCTCGCCCGTCGCTTCATCAAGCGAGCACTTCCAACGGCTAGGTTCTGCCATGCTGTCACACAATCGAGTCAGTTGTCAGAGATTGGGGCTGGGTTGCTTCCGTGACGTAATCACGTCGATGTCAACTGCGCGCCGCTCTCGACCTCACAGTAGTAGTGCTGTCAAAATATTGAAAACCACGAAGCTGAACCGAATGAGGTTGCTCCGACATCACCCTTACCCCCCCCCCCCCCCCATCACCGAGAATGTAGCCGCAGCGTAGCTACAGCTTAAAGGCAGAGGAGGAAGACGTGGTATTAGTTGCCACAATGGCGTCGTTCTGGACAGGTTTACACCCGTAAATATATTGTGTATATATTTATAGTTCTGTTGTGCCTTTCGTATTTTTCGGACCTTTTTATTGCCTTCTCTGCATTTTGTATCATCCCTTAAACAACACTTCATGTGTCGCGGTGTTTATCAGTTGAAAAGGATGATGATATTATGAGTCGCATAGCTCTAAAAGTTACAACATTTAAATTATTTATTTGGTTTCCGTGTTGATTTCGACTGGTTTGTGCTCATCGCCCTTTTGTACTCGGTAATGCCCTATTGAGTCTTTAGGGACCTCGTATAAATAAATAAAGATATAACGAATAAATAAATAAATAAACATATATTTGAATAAATAAGTGAGTAAAAATAAACAAACTTATGCCTAAACTGCACGTGACAATATGCTGCAGACAGCATGTGGCCGCAAATCAAGTGAGACATAATGTCAAGCTTACTCGCGACGTGGACGTTCGAATTAAACGTGACCGTTGAATCACCGTCAATCGGGCGCACACCGCAATATTGTACGATGCACCCCTCGGCGCTTGCCTGCTGACACGAATGTCGCGGGTTCGATACCAGCCGCGCCTGTCGTATTTAGATGGAGGCGAAATTCTAGAGGCTGGTGAATACTGTAACCGTGACATTATGCCGTGACACTATAGGCCGGTGAATACTGTAACCGTGACATTATGCCGTGACACTATAGGCCGGTGAATACTGTAACCGTGACATTATGCCGTGACACCAGGTGATGTCACGGCACCCCTGGTGGTCTAAATTCCCAGAGTCCTCCACTACTGCGTCTCACATAGTCGTATTGTGCTCTTGGTTCGTAAAGTCCCAAGTAATTTTTACGTTGTACCTTTACACTCTTCTTCCAGTTGTAGCTGCCTCAGTGTATTCAAGCCGGTGACAACCTTACCGTAGCCGATGGCCGAAGCAGCCGGGCGAAATCCTCGCAATCCTCTTACGTGGTATTAAATACAGCTTTTTCCGCTCCTTGGCGCCAGCGCCTTGCCTGGGACGGATAATGGCATATTTCCACGCATTCCGCAGGCGCACCATATATCAATGCTTTGTGTATGCAAAACAAAAAATTACGCCCAGTTGAAGCGAGGGGATATAAACTAATGCCGCGAGCTGCTGATATTTGCGCTTATGTGTCCTCTTTTTTTTTCTTTTATATTTCTCGCGTATGCCACAGGCTCGACGTCGCTTTCTCGCTTCGCTAATCTTCTTAGCAGCGCTCGTTTTTCTTCTCAGGGCATCCGCAAAACCACGTCTCGGATGAGCGTGATCGTATGCACACGCTGCCTCGAAGGTTTAACGTTTCGCGAGTGCTCTGAAAACTTCAGTCCTTTACACACTTTATGAATGCTTTATATCTCGCGTTTGTGCCTTTACGGAGTGGTGCACGTGGCTTTGTATGGTGAAGGTTCTGTCGGCAGCTTCTTGTGGTTTCTCACGTAGGGAACCTTCCATCTCTGCTTCGCTAGATATTTGTCAGTTGCCCGCGAATCTTCACATTCGTATCCCTGCGTTAAAGAAAATGAGCGCACATAATGCGGAGAAGATGGAAGGTGTGTCTTGAAATGTATGTTAAAGCAAAGAAAATGAAATATTCGTAATGCTGTATATTTGTCAAACGCTTGTCTGTGTTCTATTTGTAAATGGTCTTTGTGTTGATATGTGAAAGGAATCGACTGTCTGCAGCCCAAATTTGTAGGGGTAGGGCCCTTTGTCAAGTCGCTTTATTGGCGGCTTTTTGCTCTGAATAAAAAAAAATCTGGTTCTAAAGATGAAAAGTTACACTTGTCATTAATAAAACTCATCTCATAAATAATTATTGGTCGTTAATAGTCAACTAATTGTTAATAATAGTGCCTTTATCAATACGCTTGTTAGGGTATTCATTCGTGACGTACTTTTCGGTTCCGTCATATTTTCGCGACTCACCCTAGTGGAGTCGTGAAACGCTTTACAATGTCGGAGGTTTCTCGGAACAAAGCTCCTTAGGCCCGCACCCCGCCGTCTCCGTCGAAGCTCTCTGCGTTGGGCAAGCGCGCCGAGCGAAACAGCAAGGTACTCCCGGTGCTGCAAGAGCACAGGCACTGCTGCAGATGGCTAGCGCGGCACCGCGCGAGCAGCACACTCACTCGCTTATTTATTCCAGCCACCGAGTGCAGCAGGTGCTCTGCTTACCCGCTTCCCAGCCAGATGTCGCATCGTCGTTTGTGTCCCATTTCTAAGCAACTTCGCTCATCGGTTGTATTCGTGCACAAAACAACTAGAAGCCTTTGTTGTGGCGCCTACCAAGACCCTAGCAAAATGGCAGATGGTTGCACAGGAGAAGGGAAAAGGTGGAATAATGCGATGACTGTCTCCAAGATTGTCAGAGCTTTGACGTGGGCGGCTGGAAGTTTTTTTTTTTTTATTCTCGGCGGCCGCATGCCATTATTTCTTATATCCGTGGAAGTGCCCAGCCACTTTGCTGTCGCTTACGTAATAAGGTTTTTAAGCCGGCGCTTCCTCTGTCGCTCGCCCTACTTCTCCAGCCACAAGAAAAAAAAAAGATGCGTGACTTATGAAATTCTGCCGACGCGCTTTTAGTGTTCTGTCGTCTGCCTCTAAATTGACGCTTCATGTCGTGTGCGATGGCAGCGTATATAGCACGAGGCTGAAGGACACAACTATAGAAAGACAAACACTGCGGTGTCTTCGAAAATCGGCGCCATCAACCACATTCATTCAGCCAGAGCGCTATAGTACATACTGAGTTTTCATTTAAGGCAAATCCGTCCATGACTGTTCGTCTCATGACGTCAGAGTCACATGCAACTCTTGGGAGAAGGCGCATCCTTTGTCAAAACGACACGGAACGCTATTTAGCGGTATTTTTTAAAGCTTGCTTGTTCTTGCGATTTGATTTATTAGGATGAAGCATTAGTGCGAATAAAAGCTCGGTTGTCCAGCTAAATGCGTGGCTTCTCCATCACAGTGCGTGTGTACGGTGCGACACTTTTAGCGAATGAAGAGCAGCCCTTCTAACCGCGTTGAGCAAGCCGCACAACAACCCTCTCACAAAGCACGAAGCCCTAGAGCAGTGGCTTAACTGGCCATCAGAGTGAGTGACGATCATGACGTCACTGTGCTTTCTTCGAGAAACCGGACTGCAGGACGATCACTGCTCTCACTATTTTTACAGAGTGCTCTTGGCATGCATTTGTAGAGTGGCTGCACATTCTCGTCTCCTCTTTCGTAGACACTGTCTCTTTCCTAGCTATAGTATATAGCCAACCCGAACTTCTCCGGGTTAACCTACCTACCATTTCTCTAGATTTCTTTCTCTCTGTTTCTCTCTCCTCTAAAGTATACATCAATCAAACAGGAAGAAAATGGCGCACCCTACGGTTGCACCTGTTTAGTATGAGTTACACGTGGTGTTATTCCCACATTACAAAATGCACAGATTCTGGCGTGATCCAGGGGGTACTGTTTAATTCGTAAGGATTTTAGGTTTCTTACCCGCCCGGCAAATCTGGCTCAAACTTAACCGGCTACACATGGCTCCGCAGGAAATGCACAGAAAAAGACACATTGTCATGTATAGCGAATAGATACTAGAACCCACTACTTGCGAAGGGCCTTGGGGCTCGAGCCATTGGCCTTTTGAGCGGCGTCGGTATCGAACTTTTGACCTCCGAAGTGCATATGCTTCAAGTCCATTCAGAATTCCTTCACTAATAAATTAATAACCGAATAAAGCTCGACTATTAGCTAGTCCAGTTGGGTGCATTACCTGTAACTGAGAGTACAGTAATAGTTCAAGCAACTATTATGTGGACCATGAATAGGAGCTGCCCACTTATACCTTGTAAACGTGTTATGGGCTCCCCCTTTCATGAGGCTACGATCGGAAACGAATTGATCGCAGAATGACACCGCGCCTGTTTTGTGATGCGCATGTTCGTACTCACATGCTCGTTGCCTACGGTATACCCGAAAGAAAGAGACAAAAATTATGTTTCGAACCTTTACGTGCCAATAGCGGAACATCGTCATGAGAAACGACCAATAGGGGAAGACTGTGGATTAGGTTTTATCAGCTAGTGTTCCCTAATCTTCACTGGAAACTCAAGCTTAGTTTCAAGCCCCGTAGCTGCGTTTCACTATAAAGATACGGCAGAAAAAACTAACAGAAAAGCCTTTTTTTCCCTTCTGAGTCGATTGTATGCATCCCACCTCTCGAAAACTCTCTGCGCCTAAATTGTTTTACTTTGCCTATGTGATCGGATGCACCATAACTTTATCGAACATGTTCAGGTGTTGTGTTGCCTCCGCGACCCGTTCATCTTCGACGATGGACGGGTCGATGTCATTTGCTCACGCCAACACATAAAGTCACTTTATTTGAGGACGAAGTGACGTCCTGCAGACATCACGGCTACGTCACAATTTTTGGCGATCTGTGACGGGATGATAGCACCATCGCTTGGTTATAATATCTTGTTTCATAATCGATGCTGCCACCGACTCCTGCTGCACGACGATCACATCTAACAGTCTATTTTCACGTTTCTTGCGGCAGCTATAAAGATTTCACCTGAGTAAAGAAATATACGCTCGCAAAGCTTGTACAGCCGCGGCCACGTCTGTGCATAGCATGCGATCAGCCGGCCTTGCTCTGCGGTGCGACACCTAGCGGCCGTTGCGCGTTGTGACATCGCGTGCACAGGATCATGCGCGGCCTCACAAACATGCAGGCCTGCTCTGCTCGGGTGACAACGTTAGAAGGTGCGCCTGTTTAACCGAAGACCCACGCTTGCTCAGGGCGCTTTCGTCATCATCATCATCATCGTCATCAGCTCGACTACGTTCCCTGCAGGACAAAGGCCTCTCCCATGTTTCGCCAGTTAACCCGGTCCTGTGCTTGCTGCTGCCATTTTATACCCGCAAACTTCTTAATCTCATCTGCCCACCTAACCATCTGTCTCCCCCCTAACTCGCTTGCCTTCTCTGGGAATACAGTTAGTTACCCTTAATGACCTGCGGTTATCCTGTCTACGCGCTACATGCCCGGCCCATGTCCATTTCCTCTTCTTTATTTCAACTATGATATCCTTAACCCCCGTTTATCCCCTAATCCACTCTGCTCTCTTCTTGTCTCTTAAGGTTACACGTACCATTTTTCTTTCCATTGCTCGCTGCGTCGTCCTCAATTTAAGCTGAACCCTCTTTGTAAGTCTCCAGGTTTCTGCTCCGTAGCTAAGTACCGGCAAGATACAGCTGTTATATACCTTCCTCTTGAGGGATAGTGGCAATCTACCTGTCGTAACTTGAGAGTGCTCGCCAAATGTGCTCCACCCCATTCTTATTATTATAGTTACTTCAATCTCCTGGTTCAGCTCCGCGGTTATTACCTGCCCTAAGCAGACATAGTTTTTACAACTTGAAGTGCACTATTACCTATCTCTAAGCGCTGCTCTTTTTCGAGGTTGTTGTACATTACTTTCGTTTCTGTAGATTAATTTTAAGACCCACCTTTGCGCTTTCCTTGTCTAACTCCGTAAGCGTGAGTTGCTATTCGTCCCCTGAGTTATTCAGCAAAACAATGTCATCGGCGAAGCGCAGGTTACTAAGGTACTCTTCATTAACTCTTATCCCTAACTGTTCCCATTCTAGGCTTCTGAAAACCTCCTGTAAGCACGCGGTAAATAGCATTGGGGATATTGTGTCCCCCTTGCCTTACACCCTTCTTTATTGGTATTCTGTTGCTTTCGTCAAATCTATATGACGAAAGCAACAATATTATGAGACGAAGCGCGTTTCGACTATTAGCACACGCCTGCATAAACGACGCAATCTTTGGGGCCGGTTTCATTTTGTGGCCATCTTGTATTCTTTCACGTGGCTGTTGCATTATCATACCTTCACGTAATCACATGCCGCGAAACAGCCACAACTGAGCGTGCATGATGTAGGCGCGTTTTATCAGTCGAAACGCGCTTAGTGTTAAAACGACCTGAAGGAGCGCGGATCTTCGGCTAAACAGGCACGCCTTCTACCGTTGTCACCCGTGCAGAGCATTTCTGCATGTCTGTAAGGCCGCGCATGCTCCCGTACACGTGACGTCACTACTCGCAACAGCCGCAAGGTGTCGCGCCGCAGAGCAAGGCTGGCAGCTCGCGCGCTTTACACAGGCGTGGCCGCGGCTGTACAACAAATGCAAGCGCCTTGTTGTCGCCAAACTTGACACTTAGCATTGTATATTGCATAAGAGCAGTATTGCCACACGCACTAGGTGGCTCGAGCTTATCCAGTCGGGTCGCTAGCGAGTGCAGCTACATATATTTGCTAAATAAACTTGTCCCGTACCACACTGAATCTCCAGTCATAAAAATGGGGTTCAGCAACGGCAGAACAGCTTTGGTTAAAATACCCGTATGTATGGCAGCTTTGTGTAAAGAGCGTTCCGAAATGGTGCTCTGGAGAACAAACATTTCGCTAGTCCGACAAATGGTCTGCAGGATAAGCCATCTTTACTGCAAGTTAAAACGTGTTCTTGTCGTAGGGCTAAACCCAAGTTCCACCTTCGTAGTTTACAACTCTCAAAGCGGGTTGCGCTGTTTGTTGCGAAATGACAAGAAAAGCGCTTTTTTCGTGCCCCAATCGCTGCAGTCTTGGTTGACCAGAACTGGTTTACAAACCCTCATTAGAAAAAAATGGCAGCATATCCACGGAGTGAATGATGGATAGTGAGGCGAAGCATCCGTCCGTCCATTCGTTCTTGCTTCCGTCCGTCCATGCGTTCGTCTGTGTGGCCGCCCGTGCGTCCATCCGACCGACCGTGCGTGCGTCTGTTCGTGCGTCCGCACGTTCGTCTGTGCGTGCGTCCCTGCTTTCGTCCATGCATCCGCTCCTGCGTCCGTCCATGCGTCCATTCGTCCGTGCAGCCATCCGTGCGTCCGTCCATGCATCTGTCTGTGTGTCCGTTCGCCCACCTATTCAACACTCCAAGTACCACCGTCTCGCATCTTTTCATCATATATTCCTCATACAGAATCACCGTCATCCAACGGACATTCCAAGGACTGAACGAGAGCAGGCACACGCACACTTTCTTACGGCTTCCGCTTCGTGTCTACTTCCCACCTTTAACCACTTCGAGTTCATGGTATATACTAGTTCACTGTATTCATGGCACTGCGGCCCAACGCTCGCTAAACCTTTCTAGAACCAAGGAGGTTACACCCAGCGAGTATAACGTAGCAACCCTGTCTTGTCTTCTGTGCATTGTACAACAAAATATTTTCCGGCGTGCGCGTTCACTAAAAGCCGAATTCTCCTGTCTCTTATTCCCTCGTAGCAGCCATTGACATGTACAGTGAACACTATCTTTTATTCTTCAACAACGCACAGAAGAAATCTCCCACCGGCACCACCTTGGAAGTCAAAATGTTGTACTCGTTACACACTACTACAACGGCTACGAGGGACGAACGGGTGCTGCTATTAGGAGCTTCGCCCCTAAAATTCACCTATTGCGGTACTTCATAAAGTGAAATCTACGCGCAACTTTAAAGGGGGGAAGACGGGGTTGCAACGCTATGTTTGTAATCTTGCAAGGTTATCCGCAATCGTAGCAATGTGACATCCGTTACATATTGCCCCAGTTTCAACTGCCAGCGTTCGAGTTCATGACTCGGTAAATTGAGGCATGGCGCGCGAAGCGAAACGCTGACAAGTGAAGCCAGCCGCGGTTCAGGTGCCAGGCCTGCATGCGCGGGAGCTCACATCGATGGGCTCTGAAATTTATCCCCACGAATTCCCCAACGACGCCTGCACTGCGTGCGGGCAGGCAGCTACATTATCACACATGCTTTGGGAGTGCGGGTTGGTTGGCCCGACTTTAAGCAAGGCCGAGTGGGAGGCGCGACGGAGGAAGAAAGCGAAATTAGGGGCTCGAGTTATCGACAGATACCGCGTTAGCTCCCCTTCGTCCTCGTTATTCGCTAGATATCACTTACGCCGACAACGCCAGCCGCTCAATGCAGAAGCGACCGCCTAAGAGCGACGCCGTGAAAAAAAAAGAATAGAAGAAACACGGTGAAAAAAGAGCGTGTACGAAAACTAAACGTGCGAGCAAAAAAAAAAGAATATCACAGCCTATCAACGATGTGAATGATGACGACAGGACGAAGCTCCAGAGAATCATCAACCCCTGTACACTGCCCACTCGATCGTGCAGAGATGTGACAACTCGTGTGTACAGTATATACGAAGTTGTTTATTAATCCCAATGCTCACATTGTGTCGAGATGTTCATATAGATATTCATATGTATATCCATATGATTATCCATATGGCCCTCCATATGGATATGATATCCGTTATAGATGTGCCTATGGATATGGATATCAATATGGTGTCAAGCCGGCGGACAGGGGACAGGGCACGACCCTAAGGAGCTTCGCCTCTATGTAATATGTAAGGAGGTCATGAAGATATAAGTGGTACACCTTCACCTGCACAAAAAAAAAACGATGACAGAGGGAGGTACGACAACTCCGTCATGGTCTTTTTTGTGTGGTCAAGATTTCGAACAGTAAGCGCCGACTAGGCCGAACCCAAGTGCTTCTAAATGTAAATTGTAGTCTTCCTAATACGACTCTGTCACGTTAACAAGAAAAAATGCAGTGCCTTGATTGAATTACAGTTGCTGTAAAAATTGAGGGGTAAAATGGTCCAGCATTGATTTTTGACCAACACGCTTCGAACGCTGTGGGGTTGTCTATTTCAACACCGGGTGCTCAACAGCATTGGAACGCTTCAATACGGCTACCACATTTAGCTATACAGGAGGGTTATAGAGGAGAATGGCTTTATAAAATGGCAGAACAGCGTGATCTTAAATATACAAATGAATGGAATATGAGTGCCTGGGAAAGTTCCAGTAAACTAAACTACATTTTAATTGAACTAAAGATGAAACTGAATGAATTCGAACTCTAATTGGCAATGGTTCTTGTTGCTAGTGCCGAGTACCATATAGTAATCCGGAATCAAATGTCATTAAACATGAGGCTCATCGGTCAATTTATGACAGTGGTGAGTTGCGGGAGGCTGTGTATTGTTATGAATTTGCTCTGTCGCGATGGTAGCGGTGGCGAAGAGCGGCGAGCCGTCGAGCGGACTTCGATGAAGCCTTAGCCCGAAGGTGAAACAGGGAGGCAATCCGTTTGGAAAACAGCAACAAAAGGAGCGTTTACTGTAGCAGGTTGTCGTTTGTAAAAAGCCGGCCAGCACGACAACGTCGGCTGGGGCAAAATCTCCTAACATGGGGCCGGCTCGGCCTTAAATAGCGTCTTTGGTCCATTCTCTCAGACCAGTTCTCGGGCTCGGAGGGGGAGACGTAGCCATACCCGGAACTGCAAAGTGGTTTGGCATAGGAAGCGACGTTATCCCCGGAACTGCACGGTTCTTCTGCACGGAAGGCGGTGCTGGGAGGGGGGGGGAGACAGTTCGTCGAAACAGGGCTCGATCTTGTGAGACGTGCTCCCGAACGAGGAACATGTCTGTGGCACAACAGCACCCCCGCCGCCACCCCCGCCGCCAGACAATGCATCCGGAGTTTTCAGCCGTCAGCGCGGCTCGGAAGGAGGGATGCTGGTTGACCATCGGTAGCCGTTCCGCTCTCTCCGCCTGTTGAGACTTCCATAGGCCTGCAGAGGTTCACTGGAACGACGGAGTCGAACACAAAGGCGAACCACTCGGGCCAAAGCAAGCACCCTCCAAATGCTGATCAAATCGCCAGACCAGCAGAAACCAAATGTTTCCTCGAGATTACGCTGGGCTAACAAATGGCATCACGAGCAACGAATCTCGGGAGGAATACACAGTGCTGACACTCCTTTAGCTCAGTGTCAGTGCATGACACCGCTAAACCAAACAGAATTTTTTTTTTTCAAGCGATTCTCAATTGTGACCCGGGCAGATTGGGGACGATCGAAGCTGCTGAGGTTAACTCAATTTGGCCCCGAATCTACAATTTAGAACACCAAGAACTCCCGAATCACGCACATTTGCGTCGCCTGCAAGCATAAGATTGTCAAACTTGACAAAGTTCGTCTTCCTCAAGCTCTCACTTCAATGCGCGCAGCCAATGATCATCACAAGATAAAACGCGCTTGAAAAAGTAAGAAAATAACAATGAAAATCAAACTTGCGCACGTTAAACAAAACAAAGAGCAAAGTTGACCTACACTGACGCGCATAATAAATGTAAGGTCAAACACAAAAGGTATATTTAAACAGGAACTTTCACTTAGCCTTATCTGTTAAAATAAAACACACTAACTGTTACTTTTGAAATATTATGAAAACAAAATTAATCAAACAAACCTTAATATCTGCTTCTCCGATGACAAGGAAAGTAAAACTTACAAAAATTTGGACTCATTCCTTGCTCAACGGCTTACGACAAAAGTAGAAAAACAATTTCTAAAGCTAATTACAATGTCTATTCATAGTAATGGCAAGACGGGGCCCCTCTCAGACGAACTCTGGGGAGTCGCGCACTCCATAGCTTTCGAGGGATCCGGTCTTGACAAAGGCCCAACGAACAAAGCTGTTTGCCGAAATCTGTAGCAGCAACTTTTGACTTGCATCCGCTTAACTCGATCCAGGGGGCGTCTGCACTGCATCGTTCACGCCACCCGTTCGACCAGCGACCCTTTCGCCACGGTGGGGAACAACCGCTTGTGTTACAGCTCAAGCGCTCCCAACGTTTCCCCACTTGCTTGCATCTACGCGGCATCAGCATTGATGAGGCAAGGTGAAGATTTCGTAGTCCGAATTTTCCCGAAAGTCGGTTTTTCTCAGCGCGCTTCCCGCCTAATCTTGAACTCAGTGACAGTCTGAGCTTCAAACGTTTATTAGAGGGCCCTTTCGTGATCCTACGCCTAGCCCTCAAACTGGTGTCTCGACTGATAATGTCATGGACCTTAACAGCGGCTTTAGCGCACTTGGCGCCTGTCGTCTTTTTGGTGTTATGCTTTCGCCGATGCCCCCTTTTGACGGAAAGGCTAGGAATGCGTGCTGCTTCGACACACCTAATTTCAAGTGCGCTGCCTTTGACAGGCACTGCCAAGACTCTAGACTGATTAGCTAGCCTTTCTTCGGGCCCGTTGCTAGCTGTCTCTGCTTGCGACAGAACGGGATTCCCGATGCCTTCAAAGCCAACAGACACGCCTAGAGAGCTTTTGATCTGTGGGGGTCTATTGCTGTCGTGGATAGCCCTAATTCTCTGGCCTTCGAAGTCGGCCTCATGCTCTCTTTGACGCGATTCATCCTGATCGCGTGCGCTGCGCAGCGGCTCCATCTCTAGCGCTTTGTCATGCACCTTGGCGTCCTTAGGTTTCTGATGGGCTTCCGCCCCTAACTCCTCGTGAGGCTCCTCAGTGCCCGGATCTCTCTGACGCACTTCAGCGCCTTGTGCATAGCGACGGGCCTCAGCCTCTTGCACGTTCCGTCTCTCTTTATTATTACGTGCTTCCCGACGCGCTTCTCGACGCGCTTCTACTTCTAGCGCTCTTCGGTGAGCCTCATTTTCACGCTCTTTTCGGCAGGCGTCTATCTGTAGCGCTCTTCGACGCGCTTCAGCGCTGTCTCTATCGCACCGACTTTCCCAGTCAGCAGGACTCGAAAGAAAAAAATACCTTATCAAGGCATATCTAGCATGACTGAAGTCTCCTGCTTCCTCGAAGGGTAAGCAATTCAACACATGCGCGATCTTGCGCGGCAACAGCGTGGCGAGTTTCTCCACCCAAAGGTCGCGGCTAACACCAACATTACAGCAGACAACTTCAAAATCATCAAGAAAATGCGCGATGTTCTCGCCTGTCTGAAAGTTGTGGAGCTGGTGTTTAGCTCGATCCCATTTAAGTGCTTGAATTTGAAGATCAAGCTCTTTCATTCTGAGAGCATGCTCTCTCCTTTTTCGGCACTCCTCGGCCTTCCATTGTTCGTGCCTTTGAGCTTCGAGCTCTTCGCGGCTTTTCTCGGCCTTCTGTTTTTGCTCACAAATGAGCTCCCAAAACTCGTCAGCCTCATCGGCCGTCACATTCTCTGCCCGCATCACCTCGAGAATCGCTTCTCTTGTTTTAGCGGACCTGGCGGAAATCCCCATGGCTTCACAAATTTCCAGGAGGTCCTGCACCAGGTACTGCTCCATCGCGATCTCGTTCCTCGTGATGCTCTGCTATTGATATTCACCGTACTCTAAAGCTAATCTCATGGTCTAGAGCACATGAATAATAAATTACAACTAACAAAACACGCAGCGCTGTCCCAACATCTGCCTGTGCTAGAGAGGTCTGGCGAAATGAACAGTAAACGTTGGGCACTCACCCAACCAAAGTAGCCGACGATGGTCCAACTCGTGGCTGCCGTCGAACAGTATCAGGCCTTCAGGGATCCGGTCCAACTTGCCAATGTTTAGATCCGGGGTTGCTTGTCCCAGCTTGCCGAACGATGAGAACAGGGTAGCGTATCGCAGCGTAGCCAAACGTTATCACGGCGGTCGTCCTCGTTTTCGGAGATCCGATTCAACTTTTCAGCCGTTGAGATCGGGGTGCGGGTCCCAGAGCAGCAAAACGTTGAGGACAGGGGTCTGATCCGGTGTGCCAAACGTAGGATATCGTATCCCGAAGCTGCCAACCACTGTTATGAATTTGCTCTGTCGCGATGGGAGCGGTGGCGAAGAGCGGCGAGCCGTCGAGCGGACTTCGATGAAGCCTTAGCTCGAAGGTGAAACAGGGAGGCAATCCGTTTGGAAAACAGCAACAAAAGGAGCGTTTACTGTAGCAGGTTGTCGTTTGTAAAAAGCCGGCCAGCACGACAACGTCGGCTGGGGCAAAATCTCCTAACATGGGGCCGGCTCGGCCTTAAATAGCGTCTTTGGTCCATTCTCTCAGACCAGTTCTCGGGCTCGGAGGGGGAGACGTAGCCATACCCGGAACTGCAAAGTGGTTCGGCGGAGGAAGCGACGTTATCCCCGGAACTGCACGGTTCTTCTGCACGCAAGGCGGTGCTGGGAGGGGGGGGGGGAGACAGTTCGTCGAAACAGGGCTCGATCTTGTGAGACGTGCTCCCGAACGAGGAACATGTCTGTGGCACAACAGTATACAATGCTGATTCCGCGAGCCGGAGCTGTGGTCGTCTGAGGGAGCAAAAGCAAAACGATAGTACCGCATCTGTTTGGATACCAGCATTTGATCTTTTAGATGCGGAGCATCTAATACTCGAGGCTTGTAGTGCGGCGCCGTCCGCAAGCTTCCTCCTCCTTCTTCCACCATCTGTGCATCCCTTCCTCCTCTACACACCGCGCGCGCTTCACTCCTCCACCATCTGTGCACCCTTCCTCCTCTACACACCGCGTGCGCTTCTCTTCTTCACGAACATTCGCTAGCTGTATAATGTAGCGCGCATGCGCCGTCACGCTTCGAGAACATCGGCAGCTGACGCGCGCGCATGCGCCGTTGCGCTTCTCCTCCTTCTCGAACATTCGACAGCTGACAGTGCATGCGCCGTCGCGCTGTATATATACTCAAGGTCGGTGCTCGCTCGCTCAGTTGGCGCTCGTCGGTTGGTTTGTACGGCGCGTCGACGTCCGAGGTCGCAATGATCGACGTCCCTTCGACCAGCGCCGGCCAAAGTGTTGGCGGAACCGCAACCAAGTCGTCGTCCGAAGACAAGGCAGCGCGGAGAAGAGCTCGCGACGCCGAACGTAAACGTCGGCGTCGAGCGGAAGATTCTCAACTTAGAGAACGTGAAGCCGCTGAGAGACGTCAGCGTCGAGCAGCAGCACCGGATTCGGCCGCTTTGAAACGTAAGCGTCGACAAGAGGACCCGGACTTTCGAAAACGGGAAGCCGAGTGCAAGCGTCGGCGACGAGAGGCCGATCCCTATGCTGCCCGCCAGCGCAAGCGCGCCGAGGTAGCGGCGTGGCGCGCCAAGCAGTATGCCACGCCCAATTAACACCCCGTTAACCAATTATATGCTCCGCATCCTCCTCAGTGTTCCCCCGAGGGAAGCTGCGGGCAATTTTTTTAAAATTGGCTCACACTTTATAGAAAGGCACCGTTATGGCGTCATTTGGGAAATTGAAGCAGGCACTTTGCATTTCATGATATATACTCCTCATAACCTCCCCCCGCCCAACCCACCCCCCATTTAAAACCAGTAAAGTATCTTTAAAAACGAACTAAGAAACGATTAGTAAACACATAATCAGGCTCCCTTTTCGCTAGCATCTCGGTGTCATCTTGCCTTCGATTTCATTATTAATTCCAACACCGAAGTAACTGTCAAGCAGCCCCGCCACGATGGTCTAGTGGCTATGGTATTCGGCTGCTGACCAGCAGGTCGCGGGATCGAATCCCGGCTGTGGCGGCTGCATTTCCGGTGGAGGCGAAAAAGCTGAGGCCCGTGTAGTCAGATTTGGGTGCACGTTCAAGAGCCCCAGGTGGTCGAACTTCTCGGAGCCCTCTTCTACGGCGTCTCTCATAATTATTTGGTGGTTTCGGGACGCTAAACCTCACATATCAATCAATCAACTGTCGTCAAACTGTCAGAAGACAGCTTTTAATCGCCGCTCTTGTCTCCATTTGTCAATGAAACAAAAACAGAGTTTATTTATTTATTTATTTATTTATTTATTTATTTATTTATTTATTTATTTATTTAAACACTCTGCAGGTCAATCGCTAAACAGGTGCACGTATGAAAAGATTCTCCACGTAACACTCTTCCTACGCTACCAAGCAATTTCTTGCGAACACCCGTCCACTGTACTTGCTTCTCCAACCCACTAACGCCTCGTTTCTGTCGTCGCGACGTGCTAAAAGACAGAAAGATCAATGAATTAAAGCAGGCAGAGGCTGTCGCGAACTCTGACGACGAAGCTATATTTAACTCTCCAAAAGAAAAAAAAACAACTGTCGCACTTCTTTTGTTCACCAACCAAGCCCGCTATTGTGTGCGCGTGAAATTCGACCTTGTATACGTTGGCGTCGCTTCTCGCGATCAACCTATGTTCTGGCGGTTCCGGATCCCTGGGTGATGTGACGTCTGCGGAGAAAATGGGTCGGGAAGAGCCTTTATACTGTAAGAGGCGCAGTGTGTCTTTGTCTGCTTTTTTCCCGGTGCTCTCTTTCGTGATAGGGTTTCGTTCCTGCAAAGGGGAAAAAAAAACTATCGTAACCATAAAGCCGACGCCGCCGTCTAGACGAGACGTTTGATTTCTAGCGCACTTTGTCGCACGCTCTTGATCCGCTACTTAACCTTACCTATATTTCCCTTTCTTTCTTTTTTTTTTCTCTTTTTCCTTTCCTTTTCCGCCGTTTGCTGGCGGCACACTTTTTTTGTCATCGCGAGAACAGGGAACATAGCAAGAGCAGTGACGTCAAATTGACGTCACGGTAATAGAAGACCCTTGCCATCATTATTCTCCTTTCAGTCTCTCCCCTTTTTTTCTTCAATCTTTTTTTTTTCGTTTATCTCATGGAGCGCTTGTCTTTCTAGTTGTGTGCGTATTCGCCATTGCCTTCAAGTTAGCATATATTCAGTGATACCGACACTGAATGAAATAGACTGTACTAAGGTCACTTCTATTGGCTGTTCAGCGAATAAACGACGTCATTAATCCTGACTCCCGTATATTAGAATGTCCTTTACAATATGTCACATAATATTACAGCGAGGAAAAAAAAAGTCAACATTGTCAAGTGACATTTTTGCTGCTGTGCAAGAGCGTGAGGTTTTTTTTTTTTTTTTGCTGGTTTACTTCCATTTTTAAAACCACGACAACAGCGCCTTCTAAGAATTGCAGTAGGATTGACAGGCGGGCTAGTTGGTAAAAATTCATAATGGAATAATTGGAAGCGCAAACCAACGGGACACAAGAGAAGAGACAAACAAGCGCAGACTGAAACTCAGTTTACTCAGAGAAGAACTTATATACCAGAAAGATGAGAAAGGGAAACAACTGGGGAGAAGGTTCCACCTTGATTAGGATCGTCCAGAAACGATATTTCACAATCTAACAGTGATATAGACTGTGAAATAACACAACTATCAATATTCGTTTTAATAAAAAAAGTGTGGCTGCGTACCTGATTTTTCGCGCACATCTGTCTTATACAGCCATCATGACATGAAAACTAGAGAGATTGCGGAAGCCTTTTTTTTATTAAAAAGAATATTGATAGTTGTGTTATTTCACTGTCTATATCACTGTTAGATTGTGAAATATCGTTTCTGGACGACACCTGATCACGGTGGAACATTCTGCCCAGTTATTTCCCTTTCTCATCTTTCTGGTATATGATTTCTTCTCTGAATAAACTGAGTTTCAGTCTGCGCTTGTTTGTCTCTTGTCTTGCGTCCCGTTGGTTTGCGCTTCCAATTATTCCATTATGCCTTCTATGAATGTACCATTCCGGAAGGGACACCTTGCGAGGCTATGCTTTTATTATGAACCGCTCACGCCACTATTACAGGACAGTGTGGCGCTGCGGGAGATGTTTTAGTCGTGGGGCGACCTAAAGGTGTGTAGACTGATGCCTGCCTGTTTAGCCTGCCTAGGGACACCGGTAGATGGGAACAAACACTACAGCGCCGGTTTCGTGTGGGAGACGCTTTCCCTTTTGGCGAAGACGCAGCGCACCGTTGCTGGCGTTCTCATTGGAGCGACTGTTCGGCAGCGCTTTCCGCGACGCGTAAAATCTGCCACTCGCAGCACCGTTGGTTCGGTCTAACGCGCCCGCTTAATTAAGGACGTCTGAGCGCAGCATGTCTTGTGTCCTTCGGGCGCTCTCGTGGACCGAGATTACACAACGCGCAGTGCCTCGTGCTCCTCGCCCAATGTTTTCACTCGCTGACAGGTTATATCATGGCCCGAGCGCTTTCCGCACCCACGGCAGTTTTGGAAGATTCGCGAAAGACGTTTTATGTAGCCCGGTTTCTTTGTGTTTCTTTGTGTCGTACGCAAACGCTGATGCACCCGTTTCGCTCGGTCAACATTCTTTCTTTTTTCGTTTTTTTGGCTCCTCGTGCTTCAGATTGCATTCAAAGTTTACCAGTGACACTGCCAGTGCCCGCGCGTGAGCTGCCGTGCCTTTTCTGTGCTTCGCAGCTGGATGATATAGCGAGGTTCAGAATTTATAATGCAGCCGTGTAGAACTGAGAAACATCGTAAAAAGTTTACGCTGTGCTCGGAGGCCTATGCAAGGATACCTCGCAGCCAGCGTGAACCGCCTATCGGAGAACGTGTGCCTCAAGGTACCATACTTCATGCAGGTGTCATGCTTTAATAAGCAAGGACTGGACAGCGTCGCCAAAATGAGACACACGTGTTTCAATCGTTAAGCATGGCGCGATCGAAAGATGCGACGGACAGCTTGCGTGACGTAACTACTGGACGCGTCCCGTTGCGTAAGCGGCACGAGTTTTTGCAGTAGTGACGTCAGGACAGTGGAACGGGCGGTCTGAAAGACTCAAGAAGACTAGGCTGTTGCGTTGAACGTGACGAAAATGGCTGTCAGCACACGTTCTGTTCCCTTCATTTCAGCATTGTTTAAGCATGCGGTGCTTTCGCATTATGTCTGTACTGTGATGTGAAACTATGCATTGCAGTGTGCATCATGACGTAACTACCGGACTCGTTCCGTTGCGTAAGTGGCAAGAGTTCTTGCTGTCGTGACGTCAAGACAGTTGAGAGGGTGGTCTGAAAGACTGAAGAAGACTAGGCTGCTGCGTCGAACGTGACGAAAATGGCTGTCATCACACGTTCTGTTCCCTTCATTTCAGCACTGTTTAGGCATGGGGTCGTTTGGCATTATGTCTGTACTGTGGTGCGAAACTATGCATTGCAGCGTGAATTGAGTCTCTATGATCGGCCCTGTACTCAAGAAAAAAATTTGGCAGCATAATCTTACAGAAATCGGCGCATAAAGCAACACAAGCCCTCCTTCAGTACTTCAAGAAAACACCACTGAGTGACCGCCAGTGAAAGACGTCAACTGTGGTTATGTGTGTGCGCATTGTCTTTCCTTCTCTCTCTCTTTATCTCACTCTCACTCTTATCTCCCCATTCGTAGGGTTGGCAAACTGAACAAAGTGTAGTTAACCTCCCTATCTTTCCTGTATTTTTTCTGTCTCTCTATCTTCGCACATTTTTATTTACCAATCAACAATTGAGCAAGCTTGAACAAGTTACCCCAGCGCCATCTGCACGATACATTACAAGGTTAAAGTGTACAAAAGGACGAACAGTGAAGGTAGCACGCACGTATCGGCATTGAGGTGCTTGCCGCGATGTTTCTACAATGCGTTCGAGCTGCGTTCGAGCAAAGAAGTACATTCGCTATTCTCCTTTCCCATTGCGTCAGCGTATAGTTGCCAGCCACACGAGTCTTTGGGCTACTCTCATGCTTTGTGCGTTTTCCGCATCGTTTCCCTCTTTTATTTTTAGCATTGCCATGAGCGACGCCTGACTTGTTAGTCATTCCCCACAGCTATAATCTACCTCGCTCTTTTTCTGATCTTGAAGTGTATCTGCGAAGTCTTACGGAGTGCGAAACATTACACAAACGAATAGCTACCGTATCTGCGCGATTATAAGCAGACTCGAATGTAGGTCGACTTTTTGTCATGTGGTATACCAAAAAGAGGGGCGCAAGGGTGCTTTATAAAGGAAATTAATTCATGATGGCACTAAAAACAACAAAAAACCGGCAAATAGCACACCCAGGCTGAATCGATGTATAGCAAAGCAGCTAGCGAGAAGCAAGTCATGCTATGCATAGCATGCATGTCATGAGTTACATGTTAGGACCTCTCATTTATGTTCGTCATACAGTGACGTCATGCAATACCGAACTTGTATATCAAGCTAGCAAAACGGCCGTGAGTGCACCACGAGCGTGGCATGTAAATCATGTAATACATATGACATGGATTTCATGATTTTTCTTTTACTATCTGTTTTTTGTGTCTTTTATGCATACACGTCACGCAATACCAACTTTAACGCCTATCAAACTAGCAAAGTGGCCGTGAGCGTGCCATGAGCGTGGCATGCAAGTCATGTTGCACGTCACATGTCATGATTTCCACATGACCACTTGTTCGTCTACAGTCACTTCACGCAATACCGAATTTGGTGGCCATCAAGCTAGCGAAAGTGACGCGAACGTGCCACTGGCGCGTCATGCAAGTCAAGTTGTACATGACGTCTTCATTTCTTTATTCCCACTCGTCACTTATGTTCGTCATACAGTCACGCGATGCAATACGAAATTTGTTGTACATGAAGCCAGTGAGATGGCCGTCAGCGCACTATGAGCATGGCATGTAAATCATGTTGTACATGACATGTCATATTTCTTATATTACCGCATGTCATATAGTTCGGTCATGCAGAAATATCTCACCATGCCAATTTTCACATATATTAAGTTAAAAAAATGGCAGTGGAAGCATCGCGGCCACTGATGTTCCAGCGGCCGTAGTGTCATCATGCGTTCATGCGCGCGTGCGTGCGTATGTGTGTGTGTGCGTGTGTGTGTGTGCGTGTGTGTTGATCTGTGCCTGTTATGCGACTATCCGTGTAAATACCACGAACATCACCCCGCAGCTGGAATAGCATGTGAGGCGAAAAGCCCGGCTAACTTCTCCAGCATTTCAATTATATTAAAAGAAAAGCGGTGCACAAAAAGACGGAGACAAAGAAGAGAACCACACACAGCGCTGCACTCACAACTGAAAGTTTAATGTGAGCAACAAGAATGGCTCCGTCTTTATCTCCGTCTTTTTGTGCGCCGCTTTTCTTTTAATATGAATATACACCAACTCGCCCAACTTTCTATTCTGTTACAATACATTTCAATTATGTGTGCCTCTTTCTCTCGGCCTGGTGTGACCTGACCCTCGACCTTCCTCTTTTTTCCATCGCAGCCAGGTGTCGGAGCGTGTGTCGTCGACCTCCTCGTCGACAGCGGCCGGTGGCTCGTGCCTTGCCCAGGGCCTGCTTCTGGGGGGCTCGTCGGCCTCTTCGTCGGGCCTGCGCCGCAAGCCGGCGCCTCTCCTGCGGGCGCGCACCCTGCCGGCCATCGTGACGCCCAGCCTGTGCATCATCCAGGCGCAGCTGGACGCCGGCAACCAGCCGCCAGTCGCCGCCATGACGCAGCAGCACCGGCAGCGGCACGCCAAGAAGAAGCAGTCGCAGGCAGACTCCAGGAGAGGTACGCATTGATGGGACGCACGCATGTACCACTTCCGTGAACCTGTTTCTGAGCAGCGCCCCACCGCGATGGTCTAGTGGCTAAGGTACTCGGCTGCTGATCCGCAGGTCATGGGATCGAATCCCGGCGGCAGCGGCTGCATTTCCGATGGAGGCGGAAATGTTGTAGGCCCGTGTGCTCAGATTTGGGTGCACGTTAAAGAACCCCAGGTGGTCGGAATTTCCGGAGCCCTCCACTATATGGCGTCTCTCATAATCATAGGGTGATTTTGGGACATTAAAACCCACATATCAATCAATTATTTATTAGCAGCGGCGTCGTTTAGCCCTTTGTGGGGACTATAGTTTCAAAATGAAAATTTTTGACTAAGAAAATTTGCACAGCATAGAAAGGAAGCAACAAAAGGGAGAAAGGCAGGGAGGTTAACCCGAAAGACATCTGGTCGGCTGCCCTACACTGGGGGATTAGGGAAGGGGACAAGAAAGATGAGAAAGATGGAAGAAAAGGAAAAGAAATAGGGGAGAGCCAGAGAGTAAATTCAAGCGTGTAGAACACCACCGAAAGTCGGAGGCGTTCGCACAAGCCCGTCTTCCTCAAGAAACACAAGAGGGCTTTCACTGCCTTGTGGGCTTTCGATGGATGTGGACGGTGCTGTAATAGCACCTGCACGGAATGTGGCCGATCATCCAATCGCCGCAACGCGTTGGCAAGTACTCCTCTGTCTGAGGCAAATCGAGGACAGTGGCACAGCAGGTGTTTGATATTATCATAGGAAGTTCATTATAGCGAAGGCGTTGACATTAAGATTACTCCGAAGAGAAACGTACCCGAACCCAACCTTTCTCGACGAGCTTTATCCCGACGTTTACTTAACTAACACGCGTGCGAAATGTAGTGATTCAGCCACCTTACACCACATGTTCTGGGAGTGCCTGGCACTACGCGGCACCGATAGAGCATTGTCTGTCAAATGGGGCTCCGTTCTTAGGAGTTCGGGCATATAATCACAACTTTGGCCTTTCCAGAGGACCCACGCTACGGCGGTAGGTCTCGGCCTTACTGCCACGTCGTGTGCTAGGGCACGCACCCTCATACTTTCATGAATGAAGTTTTGTTGCCAAATCAAACCAATCAACATTTAGGATTACCGCGCATAATGTCTCACACCGTTTTCGGAAAAAGCCGGCAGAATCGGTTCCGAGGAAAATCGAAAAAAAAAAGGGGGGGGGGGAAGCTTGCATGTACCACTCTTTTCATAACGTGGCTTAAAAAGATGTACATATGAGTAACGTTCAGATGAAAAAAAAAAACAGAAATAGTAAGGTGCTGAAAAATATAAAGAATGAAATAAATAACCGTGAAATAAGATACAATGCAGAAAGAACTGAATTTGCATTCGCCAGGTAGTGGCGCTCGCTTGCCATGTCCGCTGTTTACTAAAGTTCAGCAGGCACAAAACTTATTTTTTAGGCCCGTGTGTTCAGACTTGGGTGCACATTAAAGAACCCCGGGTGGTCGAAATTTCCGGAGCCGTCCTCTACGGCGTCTCTCATAATCATATGGTGGTTTTGGGACGTTAAACCCCACAAATCAAATCAATCAACAAAACTTATTTTAAGTGTATCTATTTATTCGCCTATTTATCTACTTATTTATTTATTTACACGGCACTGACAGTTCATTTTACAAGCCATATAGGAAGGAGGGGTTTGTACAAGCGTATATGTTATATCAGGAAAGACTGATAAACTTAAGATCACCAGCCCGCCATGATGCGGAGCATTTCCATAAGCATTGATAAAAAAGCGCAAAACTTTAGCCTAAAAAAAATTGAAAGGCACTTAGGCTTCGCATTCAAGATTAGGTGACGACGATAGCCTAATAGGCCCTGGTGCGAATTGGCTTCTACATTGCTAACCCGCTTCGGCTCTCGGAGCGTGCATCACAACCGTGCCGTGAGGAAACGAACGAATTCAAACACCCGGCCAAAGTATGAGCACTTGTTGAACGCTCGGCCACCTTAAACTGGTGGCATGCGTTCATACTTGTGAACACTGTCGATCAAAAAAGCAAATATTACGCATATCTGAGGCACAACATCAATACGTAAGTAATAAGTGGTGTGCTCCTTTGCTAAAAATGACATAAATACGTAGTTCTACAGAAACTAGTGTTCCTTAGGCAGTGCTAAAAATGCCACGCTACACAGAAAAGGAGGCCGGCAGAAGAATGTATCGTCTTTCGATGACATTCGCAGCGGAGCGCGCAGGTGCGCGGCCATGTTGTTTTTCCTAAACTTTAGAGCCAGGACAATAACAAACTAGTATGGGGCGTGGATTATCGACCGTATACGGTGGCGAGAATTTATAAGTATGAGAATTCCCGTGAACGTCTGCACGAGGGAAGTTAACTCTCTTTTCACACATCGTTGCGTTCAAATTCTGCGAATTACGACTTTTTTTTTTTTTGTACGCGTTGTCATCTTCTGTGAATCACGAGCAGCCGAAATTCCTGTTCAATTGGGAAAAGAGGTTCCTAAGTTTCGCTAGGTTGACGCTTCTGCGAAGTTGTTCGTTTGTTTGTTGTTGTTGTTTTTATCTCTCTAAGCAAGCCATGAGAGCTATTTCCTGGCAGTACGTTGAGAGTAATTTAATCTCGCATCCTGTTTCAATTACGGAACTAAGTTACTGCTTTTTCCTTTAACCGTTCTCGGAGGGAATTCTTCAAAACAAGATTATCGAAGGCTGAGCCTGCCTCAGGTGATGAATTTTATTTAATTTTTTTTACTTTTTATATATATATTTTTTTCATTTTGCCATTTCGTGTCTGGAAGAATGATTTAAGTTTTACACATCCTTGAGTATATCAGTTCTGCATAACTGTAATAGGACTGATGAAACCCTCGAAATCTTTTTGCTGGCATTCCTTGTTACGATCATGCAAGATTACTTGTGCAAAAAAAAAAAAAAAGCCCTAAACGCCAAGCTCCATTATCCAACGTAAGCCTGTTCGAATTCGGCTGCTTGATGTTATTAAATTGGGTTTAGGTGATTTGCGATATTATGGTTCACTTCGTTATTAGAGCTGTGTCAATCTGGTTACCTGCGTATACTAACGGACCCGCTTGTTTCAAGGGACAATCAAGAAAAATAAGCAATGTTCTTTTTTTATTGGTAAACCACTCTTTCGCAACGTTGAATTCAACACTCTCACCGAGACAGCGAAATGCTTGGTAGCGAGAAAATTTGCAAAAGGAAAATGCTGGTCCTTTTGTTATTGTCGAAATAACAAAAGAAAATGTCGAGCCCCCTACAGTTTAGTTTTTCTTTTATTCCATACTGCAGACCTTACACATGTCCAAGCAGGGTGAAGGCAAAAAAAAAGAAAAATAAAGATAGCAAACCTAAATTTAGTACGTACAGTTTGAAACCATCACAATGTGACAGAGCGCATAAAAAAATAATTTCAATCTTTTGCAGTGTGAGGAGGAAATGATTTCGAATAAATCTGTTCGGGTAAAGTATGGTGCCATTGAAATAGGATGATAGTGGCGAGTACGCCACGATGAAGATGAAAAACACGATAAGCGGTTAATCGCTAGTTTACACTTCCAAAGCAGGTAAAGAATTTGTAAATGTGCGTTTTTTTTTTTTTTTTTTCAAAAGGACCTTCAAATGAATTTGGCAATTTTGTACAAACACATTGGGCCGGTAGATCAAGTCGCAAGAGTTATTTAGAGGCCGATTCGAGCTCTATGTTTAGTTTACGTAATTCATTGCTACGCTTCAAAGCTGCGAATCGCGGCAGATCGGGGCAGGTCGTTGAGACTCGGCCACGCGCGTTTTCAACCGCCCATTCACAAATCGACATGCTATTCGCCAGCGCACGTCGCCAGCTACGTCACCGTGGCGTCCGACCGGATTGGTTGTCATGGACTGTAGAATGCGCGGGAGATCCGCTGGTGTGGTGGCGGCTTCTGTCGGAGCAAATATGAACAACTCCGCGATTTTTGTCTCTGTTGCCAGACGGCCTGTGTGCTACCGGGAGCACTATGCGATGGCCTCCGAGACTGCGCGCAACCTGAGTGCCTGTGATTTCAGAGGTCTAGCCTGATAAAACCACTAATCATCGAGCGGCGCTTATGAGACCTCTGCGAACGCCAACGATGCCAACGTGCCTTATTATTTGTGGAGGACAGGCAGAGGTGAGAAGGATGGTGTGAATAATAGTCCGTAGCGGCCATGGTGCATGGCGTGTCACTAAACTTGTGGTGCGAATGGTTTGATGGTGCTCTAGCCTAAACGCTGACAAAACTTCAATAGGCCGTTTCAGGGTCTCTTTAACTGTCTAGGAATACTGCCTCGCATGATTAGCGTCGGAGCTCTGCTTGTTGTCCCACACAGACTAGTTCGCAGTTCGAAACGGCTTCAGTTTGAGACATCCCTTGTTAGGTCACTGTTGACAGCTGTACGTTGTAACTGGGTAAAGCCACATGACTGGCTGGGTTTTGCAAGTTATTCGCGGCTAATGGCTACAGCGCCAGTCTGAAACTTTGTACGCAGGCTCACCGGACAAGTCTGACTCGTCACCGCCCCAGTCTCGGCTCCTGACTCGCCGCAGTCCTTCGGGTGGTGCTCTTCGCCCACGAGGTCAGAACAACTCAAGTAGTAAGTTATGACGCGATGGGCCCGAAAGATGCGTGGACTTGTGTGCCACTCACGCACTCAGATCGTTACGGGAACCTCATATTGGCTCACGTTGCTCTAAGACGGCCGCTGACAGACCGTGGGTGCGTACATTATATCCCATAGTCGTTGCCAACATCCCACCTCCCTGTTCCACGCAGCACGAACCGACTACTGCTTAACGCCCTCAGAACGACGGTCCGGCGGAACGCTTTAATGGCACTCTCACAAATTTGCTCGCCATGTATGTGTCGATATGTATGTGACCCCGATCGTTTCCGAGAACAACTCTTTCAGACAACACTGCTCCGATGGCCGTGGACTCGCCTGGTCTCTACAAGTGACACTGGAAATTTCGGGTAATCTGAATCTGTACGACCACTCGATAGAAAAGAAATAGTTGCCCCACCTACCGGGCGTGAGAAACATTGTTGAACTTGATCTTCATTTACTTCGTCCTTTTTTATACGTTTTCTTTTTTTGCGTAATAATTTCGTGGTTCGTACACGTGCTGCGGTCTGCCATCTCGAAGTCTCACATCTTTGGGATGATCCCAAAGTACGCTTGTCAATCGCGCACTCGACATGCTCAGGTTTTGATCGCGATTGGAGCATGCGCCAACGTTCCAGAAATCAATGAACTGCATCAAGCGCAAGGCGGCAGTCAGAATAGCGCCCAGTGCCTTGATTAAACGATAACAAAGCATCAAACATGAAAACAAGAAGAGAACAGCTAGTCTTAAGGCTAGATAGCTAAAAAGCCGTTCAGTTACGCACTTTTATCAACACAATCGCAAATTTGGATCCCCCGATCGTCTCCTTGGGCTCAAACTTTGAGCTGCTATAAATTATGTATTTTGCGGATTTCTCGTCGTGCTAAATACACCTCATGCAGCAACAAAGTACAGTGTCTTTCTATAATTGCGATCTTAATTTTCATATATCAAATGCAATACAGTTGAATGGCAATATAACGAATGCAGATAAAAATAACTAGGCGGTAGAATAAAGTAAAGGAAAAAGGTCGTGCCACAAAACAAAAGCTGCGTATGTACATTTAAAGCAAATTTTTGGTCATAACGTCATTCCCGCGTCAGACTCGACTTCACTGTAAGGAGGTTTCGCTGTATTGGAGTCAAACGGACGCTGTGTTTTTATTCCCGTAACAAATAAAAACATTTAAGTTGTCTGTTTCTTGTGGCCAACAGCGCGGAAAATACAGACGCTAATTATAAGTGGATACGGCAAAGCGCTGTGCTTGCAACTGAACTTTTATCGAAAAACCAGTAGCACATATAACACATCAATGCTGTTGTTAGCCACAATACATCTGAACGAACTCACCCTGTATTTCATCTTACTGATGTTGTCTGCTTCACCATTATGCAAATTTGTGTTGCGAAAGGAACAAAATCTACAACACTCCGATAGCTCTTCACTATGTTTTTCCCGAAGGCCAGTCCGAACGAAAGGGCTAGAATCGAAGCTTTTTCGCGCTTACAAAAGGAATTAGTACCTGAAATGATTACGTTGCCCGCTCCGACGAAAAGCCAATACGCGCTTTCCTTTTCCAATTGACTCCGTCACTGCAATCGCATTAGTTCATTCGCACCGGGGAGAATTTCTTCGTGACAGCGCTGAGATCTAATCGGGAGAAGCTTGCGTAAGGTGCGGCAGAGCGGCGCCCGAATACCAACGTACAAAAGGAAAATTCAGGTGTTCCCTACCTTTTCTTTCTTTTTGTTTTCTTCTTTGCGGTTTCGTATATATAGAGTTCACCGCGCATTTAACGCAGTTGGCCTGGATGGACCGTGCGGCAGTCCGTGAGTTTGTTATCGAGAGGGAGGAACATAACGAAAATGGACAACCGCTAGCCAAAGCAAAATACTTTCTAGGACTCCGTGAAAGCAACAATGGCTACGAACGTCCTATGTGAGCAGAGCTTTTGTTCCCAGCTCAGTGACCCACGAAGTCATCATCAGTGTTAGCGGTCACTGTTTCTATTGTGCAAGCAGTTTCTTTCCCTCTTCCCTTCTTTCTTCTTTTCCGCCGTTCTTTTTCTATCTATCTATCTATCTATCTATCTATCTATCTATCTATCTATTGTTTAAACTATGGAAGTATTCTCAGAGGTCACCGAGGTGTCAATGGGTCAACCGCGTAGGGAGTGGGATTAGGGGGGAACTGCGGGATCTGGACAACGGGCCTCGGTCTTGATTGTCCGCGTGAAAAGAAAGTAAACAAAGGGAGAGGGGAAATAAGGTGTGATCGGAAACGGCTAAAGATTGTGTGCGCCGAGCGAAAAAAAAATCGTCAGACAGATGCGAGTGCTCGGCCGCCAGGCGCTCGCCGTTAGCCCGATGCTGTGACCACGAAGCCCTACGACTCCACCTATATTGGCGCCGTAAATTTTTATTACGACCGCAGCTTCAGGCTTTCCTGACTTCTTTTTTTCTTTCCTCCGCTCAGAGTTTCATGTGTACATGTGTAGCTCGATCCTGTCGGCAACGTGTCACTGTGAATGTGCGGAGTCGGCTTTCTTGCCTTGCTCCGCTGCATTGCGGGCGAAGTGCAGGCGTCGCGGGAATGGAGGGCGCCGCTGATGACTTCCGAGAAGAGCGGCTCGCTTCGTATAAGACGGGGCACCTCGGCGCGTGTGATCTGATGAGCCGTATACACCCCGTGCTGTGGTTATTTTGTGCGTATCTGTCTCCGTCCTCTGTGTTTGCGTTAGGGGTGCTTTGCTTTCGCCGTGCACAGTGCTGATTGCGTTAGCGGGGAGCTAGGTTCCATGAGATGACCTGCTTCATTCGGGTCGAGCGCTGTTTTTTTTTTTTTTGTAAGGTGTCGTTGTGTCGCTCACAGCAGTATAGTTAGGAAGGACCACTCCGTTCTTTCATGCTCTTTCTTTCCTGTGGAGCCTTTACGGCTTATTCGTTTATTGTTGTGCATGGGCATGACCTGGGCTTCAACGGCATTTTGATGGGAACTCATTTACACGCCATGTAAGTGGTGCAACTGTTTAAAACCATGGCCAAACAAAGGCGAAGCAATGAACGTGATAGCAACGAATTGGAAGGCCACGCGAAAAATGGCAAGCAGATCGAAACGTGCCCTGCGTTTCTCACGCACAAACGACGCACGAAACGTACTCACAGGGACAGGTGAACGCGAATGAGTGTCTCAGTTGTTACTTCGCTGTGTCTGAAAAGCGCGCCTTTTTCGCCAAAGGGGACTGTGCAGCGAGTGCAGTGACCTTTGTGCGCCTGGTAACTACAACAGAATCGTTCTGGTGAAAGGGCAAGGCGTACGATTCTCCCCACCGCGAGATAAGCGCGCGCACGCGTGAGCGTCCGCCCCTTTCTCTCCGCGCGGCTATACACGCGTGGGAGATCAGAGCGTGCGCTGCCGCGTCGTGACATTCTGGCAACGCGCGCTCATTGCGACATCTCGCTGGTAATGGTGTAAACGCGATAGTTCCCCTGAAATGGCCATCGCTAGGGGCAAGTGGTAGATATGAATAGCTTGCCGTTTCAACGTTGAAGGGGGGGTTCCTTCGTGGCTCAGTTTTTTTTTTCCTTCGTGGCTCAGTGGGTAACGCTTCGGGCTCACAAGCAAGCGGTTATACGTTCGATTCCACACGCTGGAGTCTTTCTTCTGAATTATTTTTTTATTTCTTTTCTCTTCATATATGTGACGCTATGATCACTGGGAGACGTGGCCTGGCTCATACCTCATGATTATTCTACTGTCACTTCATCATCTGCCTCTACTATCAGTCACTGCCTTCCTACGTCACATATGTATAGATACGTATTGATATAGGGTGAATGACGCCGACGCCCGCGGCAAAATCTAGCCGAGAGTGTCCATATAACTGCTATTGCAATAAAAAAAGGTAATTTTGTTAGCTCTTTAAAGAGCGCTTTGCCTCACTAATGCTCAATTTGCGGTGAAAGTTGCTTCGTGGAGTACGCGTTGACCGGGCATTTCTCTGCATTGCTTTTCGAAATCACTCGAGTCGTACGATTGGATTTATTGCTGTACAATACGAGGGCTTTTTATATGGCCAAAATACATCACAGTGGTTCGTGCAGGCAATCTGAGGTTTCGGGGGATCTAAACTCGCATGTATCTTCTCAATGGACGAAGGTATTGATGGGAAGACGATATCGTAGTGCAGTCGGAGATACAGCAAAATATTTCGAAATATAAGGTTTCTCGAATGCTCTCCGACTGCACTACGATACCGTCTTCCCGTCAATAGCTTCGTCCATTGAGAAGATGCATGCGAGTTTAGATCCCCCCCCCCCCCCCCCCAAACCCCAGATTGCCTGAAGGAACCACTGGGATGTATTCTCCCCGTCTAAAATGCCCTCCTGGTTTAGTTTCATTGCAAATTTATGTGGTGGGGATGAGATGTGCTATTGTGCTCACACCTGACTGCCTTCTTATCGCCCGTTGTCTTCTTTTTCTGTATTTTCATATGACCAGGCTGTTATACATTTGGCCACTGCCCTGGAAGCATAGGTCGGTGAACTCACTACTGAGTCGACTCACCTCGACTCACTCGGACTCATATCGACTCGTGACTATATAAGTACGAGTGAGTTCGGCTAAAAAAAAATGGGTGAGTCTGAGTACGAGTGAGTTAAAAGTGCAATATACATTGCTTGAGAGAGTCGCACGAGTTCCACGTTCTTTTGCCGGCCTAAGGTTCTATCTGGTCATCTTCAGCATTACTATCAGCCTTACCTAGATTCACCTTCATACTTACAACTACTCACAGTTATTCCAAAGTAGTGTCGTTCGTACACCATTTCAATATTTATTGGTCAGAGGCACGAATTACGCAGGCAGGTGCCTTGACCTCCCCTCCGCCAACTCTTCTAGGGAAGTTCTTGTTAAATATGTCTTATGTTGTCATCTCTTTAAAAAAAAACAGCCTTACTGGCTTGCAAACACTCAGAACTCGTTTTCGAAGATGCAGTGTCATACGGCGGTAAGAAGAGCACCGATTACGTGAGATATTGGTGTTTAAAAACATTGACACCAATGTCAAAGAAGCTAATTCTAGACTAATCGACTAATGAGCCGAATCAGTCGGACTCACGCATACTTGGATCAGCCTGTGAGTCTGAGTCTGAGAGAGTCCGAGCAAGTAATGTTTTCCTTATTCTCAGTCCCGGTGAGTATGGCTGAAGAAAAATTCAGAGACTGTGAGACCGAGTGAGTCTGGCTCAGTAAATATTTCGTGAGTGTGGGTCCGAAGCTCAGATTATATTTCGTGAGTGAGTCTGAATGACCTGCTTGAATGCCGATAAGACTTTGCGCTCAACGTACGTACTGGCACTATTGTGGCTACAGACGAAAACGCTGGAAAATTCTATGGCTCTAGTACGAAAATTCAACGCGTTTGGCCGACGACGGTGGTGGTGATCATGACGATGATCACAATACTACGCGAAACCTTACAATACGAAAGCGCATGCCGGAATAAATATCGTATTATTCTTAACTACGTAAGTAGAAAGTGTTGACAAAGACTGGAAGTTTTCTAAATGACTAACAGTTACTTAAGTGAATTTATCGTATATGTGTCAAAGCATTTCAAAATTGTCGCGGTGACACTGCTATAATATTATATTTGCTGCATTATTATATTTGCTGTGTATCAATATTCGCTGCATTGTTAACCATGTTATATTTTTGTTGTTTTCTTTAGCACCCTTGCGCAAAAAAAGGGGGTAACTTTTTTAGTTTCATCAGGCAGTATCTGCTGTAGCTTTGCTATTATAATAACTGGAACCTCATTATCTTTCTAACTATAAATTGAACTCACTGTTTTTGGTTTGTGATCGATAGCCGATATAATCCATTAGTGTGCCCGGACCAAAATGTTACTGTCGTTATACTGGCATCCACGTACAGTGAACAAAAGCAATGTCAATGCCACAGCGCTAATAACTAATATCGCGACAGTCGTCGATAACTCATTCGTGTCGCTCCTACGGTTATCCAGAGACGATGATAACGCGCCGTCAATGCAGCAGCACCGCAATTCACTTTCAAACCATACTGTGTCTCTTCTTCCGGATAAAAAAGCCACGGACTGCAGTCTGACGACGTGGAGGGTCGTATATAATACATGTGCTGGACCACCGCTGTACTTATCGATTTCCGAGCGGATGGCTTCCCGTCGCCGAAGCATTTGTATTCGCCTGAGTGGAAACGGTGAGTCAGTGGAGTGGTTGCAGCCCACTTAAGTGGGCTAAGGAAAATAGGAGGACACTATCGACTAACAGCTCACACTCAGTAAAGTGATAACTTTACATGCCCCATCGGACGGGTAAGGTGACCGCAGGTGTCGATACGAGTGGGGCAAAAAAAATAATATATTTCACAAGATGATCTTTACAAAGCCAAACTTTGTAAAGTCACCGCGTCGTCACAATGTCGTCCCGTTACGTGACGTCACATAAAGGGTTATTACATGACATTGTCGCTTGTTTAATGTTGTGTCGATTGCAGAGGTAAAGGAAAACCGGGGCAGGGACGGGATGCATTCATTACCTCCCGAACTTGGAGGAAATTCAGGAAAACGTAAGGTGGTACAGAAGCCTTCTGAAAGGCGGCTGCTTGAGATCAACACATTGACTGAAGAAAAGCAGAAGTTGGTTTTCGCCTTCCATTCGCCTAAGGTGAAAGCATATGGACCATGTCACTTTTTAATTTTTTTGAACACTCCGCATCATTTATTTATTTCGTCCACTGTCTCAAGTTAGCGGCATCCACTGCGCATGGAAGATCGCTGATTAGCCCAGATAGGAGGCATTCTGATAAGTCATGGCTTCTTCTCAGTATTCGGTCACTCACATTTTTTTTTCGGCGTGCCAAGCGGCTGGCTCAAACTTTCGCAACTACAAGACCCAGTCCCAGAACTGCACTGCTGCCGGGCGCTAAGTTTGAAGGAAGTGTCTGGTGACTTCCCACTTCCCTAATTGCTACTTCCGACATCAACGAAGCGGAAGCTCATCTCCCATAAAACAATGTGCCTCCTTCTATTGTTTGTTTGTGTGTGCGTGCATGTGTGTGATTGCGTCTGCGTTTTGTTGGTTTCTCTTTGTAGGCGCGCGCGTTCTAGAAAGGCGTCCCTTCTCGAATATACTGGCCCAAGCCTCATTGTATCTTCACGCTTGGCTCGCTTGCGCGCGTCTGGTGTGATCTCGGCTAGTCAGTCTACGATGGCAGTTTAGCGGTCCACGCAATCCGGTGGTGGAGCAGGACGGCAGGGGCGTCGGGCAATTTGACGCGTCGTTGCAGCCACTCCCTCGTGGCAGTTGCTGCACTTGCGGCTCAGACTTCAGCCCAAGAGCGGTCGCGTCCCCATCGTTGTCTCCTCGCTCTCTTCGGCCTGGACCTAGTGCTGCAACAACGTTATCTTTTTCTGTTCGTTTTCTTTTCTTTTTTTTGCCTTCTCGAGTGATGTTCTCTTGGTCGTTGCGTTAGGTTATCTCTCCTCCATCTCTGCGCTGTCTATTACATTCCCTTTGTTTTTCACATCTTTCGCTCTTTGCAGTGGAGCAATGACTGGCCTCCCATAAGTGTCCTTTTTAAAAGAAAAGCTAATAGCGTAAACAAACGAAGACAGAGTGAAGGAGAGAGAAAGCATAGATGTAAGTGTCGTATATTTATGTGGCATATATATATATATATATATATATATATATATATATATATATATATATATATATATATATATATATATATATATATATATATATATATATATATATATATATATATATATATATATATATATATATATATACACATTATGTATGCCTCAAAATGCGAAAATTGAATAGGGGTTGACGCCACATGACTGATGCAACAATAAAAGTCATGACGTCATGACTAGCAAATTTTATAACGCTATAATCACGTTGCTATGACGTATCTTGAAGTCGCATGAGGACGTCATCACGTTACATGGTCAAAGGCGAGCTTATCGCGGAGCCAATTCAAAAGCACCTGTGGTGTGCAAAGCTTTCAATGTCCCCAGCCCCGAGTTCAAAAAGCTCTCGGGCGAAAACAGCAGTAAAGGGGGGGGGAGCAGTTGATGGGGGGGGGCTGATCATTACAGACGATTGAGGAAAACAAAAACAGTTTCGTGTTTCGCCTTCTAGTTATTTTGTCCAATCAATTAGCCACGGTGGTCTAGTGGCTAAGATACTCTGCTGCTGACCCGCAGGTCGCGGGTTCGAATCCCGGCCGGGGTGGCCGCGTTTTCAATGGAGGCGAAAATGCTTGAGGCTGGGTGCTTAGATTTAGGTGCAGGTTAAAAACCCCCAGCTGGTCGAAATTTCCCAATCCTCTACTACAGCGTCTCTCATAATCATATTGTGGTTTTGGGGTACTGAAACAGTATTAAAAATGCTTGTACATCAGTTACCTCTTTCCTGGCTTTTGCTCTCTGTCACCTTCTGCGTGCGCTCAAACCTATCTAGGATGCAAAACCAACCATTGCACCAAGTCATACTCGGGACGGTAACTTGCGTTCCTTATTTTAAAGGACAAGGAAGACGACTTTTGTCACACTGTTCTTCTTCCAGTCCATGTTTTAACAGCAGTGCCTTTAAGTGAAGTACACGCCATCTACACTCTAAAAAGAAATCGAGTAAAATGTTATGAACCATCTCTCCGAAAGTAACCCTGTTGGGATTCGAAGCAACAGCGGAGCGCGTGGCGTTGTTGAAACGGTTGTCGACGCGGATGCTGGAAGAACGGTTTGCTGCGAAACTCGGTCTAGCGTTTACTTGGGTGAACGTTTGTTTGGAACGCAAAGTCACAAGAGGCAGGTTGATTGATTGATATGTGGGGTTTAACGTCCCAAAACCACCATATGATTATGAGAGACGCCGTAGTGGAGGGCTCCGGAAATTTCGACCACCTGGGGTTCTTTAACGTGCACCCAAATCTGAGCACACGGGCCTACAACATTTGCGCCTCCATCGGAAATGCAGCCGCCGCAGCCGGGATTCGAACCCACGCCCTGCGGGTCAGCAGCCGAGTACCTTAGCCACTAGACCACCGCGGCGGGGCATGGGAGGCAGGTTGGGTTTCGTGTGAGTTTCATCATAGATAAACGAGTCGAAAGAGTGTTTCCACTCGACATACGGCCAGACGTTGCGGGTGGTGGACAGGGTGAAGCAAGAGAGAAGTGTGTTGCGAGCGGGCGGAGGAGCCGGCAACTGCGGGCGCTGCAGTGAGCATGCTTTGGGTGAGCGAGAGAGTGACGCCAATGCGAACCTGCGAGGGAAGCCTGCGAGGAGAGTGCGACGTCAACGCGCAGGTGCCGCGTGACCTACTTGGCACCGCTCCAAGATCTACAGTGAGGATAACGCGTTGCAGCGCGTTCGTACGGACGCGCGTACGTGCGGTGTTATACACGTGAGTCAAAGAGGTGCTTCGCATACTAAAGGGGTGTTTCTTTGTCCCACAACAATAATCAGCATCCGGCTTGCTTGCGCTTACTTTCCTAGACAACTAGGCACTGGCCTCTTTCCTATCAAGAAATTTATGTCAGGCTGATAACGCGCAAGTCGTCCGTGACTTGAAAGTGCAAGGTGAGCGGCGATAGTGCAAGGAAAGCGACCCAAGATGGATGGAGATTAGTGTTGTGGGTCGAAAAGACGCCCTTTTTTACTCAATCTTTTCTTTGAGTTTACGTGTCTGTCCGGTGCCCTACAGAAACAGATCCCCCGACTCACCACTAGGGGCGCTTCTAGTGGTCATGGTGGTCAGGAAAGTTTGTGAGATGTATTAAAGAACTGCATAGGTTACGACCCTACACAGCTTTTAAGAGATATGCGCAGTTTGCATGGAATAGGGATGGCAGTTTTGAAATTAGCAACGGCCTGACACAGGGATGTCCTTTTTCCCCGCTGCTGTTCATGCTTTACATGGTAAGGATGGGAAAAGTGCTAGAAGGTAGCAATATTGAGTTTAATCTGTCATACAAAAAAGCTGGCGCGACGCTTGAGGATAAGCTTCCAGGTGTAGTTTATGCTGACGATATTCTCCTGATTGCGGACAGTCTAGAGGATATACAGCGGCTCGCGAATATGTGTGGCAAGGAAGGCGAGGCTCCAGGACTAGGATTTAGGGCAACAATGTGCGGATTGGTGTTATTCAATGATCACGAAGACCAAACGGTCTCAATTCAGGGCCAAGAAACACCAAGAGTAAAAGATATGTGTGGAAAGGAAGGCGAGACTCCAGGACTAGGATTTAGGGCAACAATGTGTGGATTGGTGTTATTCAATGATCGCGAAGACCAAACGGTCTCAATTCAGGGCCAAGAAACACCAGTAGTAAGCGAGTACAAGTACCTCGATGTATGAATAAATGAGGGAGATATATATATGGAGGCACAGAAAAAAATCATTGCCTGCAAAGGGAAATATGAATGCCGCAACAGTGAAGCACAGAGCGTTTTGTTGATACATTAGGCACGAAGTGATTCGAGGTCTGTGGAAAGGCGTGTGGGTTCCGGGGCTTACATTTGGTAACTCAGTGGTGTGCACGAAGTCAGAGGTGCAATCAGCAATTTATGTAAATCAAAGAACTGTGGGACGCCTGGCGTTGGGCGCTCACGGCAAGGCGACAAATGACTGTAAAAATGGATATAAAATGGACAGCCTTTGAAGTAAGGAAAGCGCAGAGCAAGAAGAGATTTGAAGATAGCCTTAAGAAAATGAAGGAGAGTAGCTGTGCAGGAAAGGTGTTCATGTATTTTTGAGGATGAGCATAGACACAAAGTCGAAAAAAAAACCAGGAGGCTCTTCAGTAAATATGCGGTTGGCAGTGTGGGTGATGTGGCGCGATAAAGAGCTTTAAGCGAGAAGTAAGAAAGGCGGAGAGGATTTATTGAATGACAGAAATCAAAAAAAAAAAGAAGACGGCTATCAGTAACTGCCGAAAGGGCAAAAATGAAATAACGAGAGACAGGTTTTATGATGATTCAACGGGAAGCGCTTTACTGTTTGAAGCGAGGTTGGGTTGCCTTAGAATGCGTAGTCGTAAAGCGAGATTCATTAAAGAAAAAGAGCAATTTGCATATGTGGGGGGAACTAAGGAAACGATGGAGCGTGTTCTGGTTGAATTCGGATATATCCACCTAGGTATACGTGTGGGTACGAGCCTATACATGAGGCCTTGGGTTTTAGGGACAACCACGGAAAGCTGAACTCCGCGATATAGGCAAGTAAGAGGCGGTTAGAGCATTGGTGGCAGAAAAGTAAAGGTGGAGGAGATAAATGGTGGAGAAAATGAGGTCACTCTGCCTGAAGAGGCAGAGAAATGGAATGTGAATTTATATTTGTTTTTGTTATAATAAAATTTATTTATTTGTAGATAAGGCATTAGGTCACAAGAAAGTTTTCCTTCGTATTTTTCTTCGAGCCGGGGAGGGGGGGGGGCAGACAGGTCACCGCCCCGATATAAAGGGGACGCTCATAGCATCTATCTATCTATGCGCGATGCTAAATAAACACGTGATGTTTCAAATGATAATAATGATGATTATAATGCTCGAAATGAGCATGTTGCTTAGTGGGGATCGGAATGACTATGGTGAATAAGTATGATAGTAAGTAATTCGTGAAATAATAAAACGTTATGACAAGCAATGATGATGATGATGATAATGACGATAAGGGGTGCACGTAACATTGCCAGCCAATCTCGTACATTCTAGCGATTACAGCTTCTCTGTCGGATGGTCTTCACAGCGTGCAATCGGCTTCAAACCTTTTTTCGTGATTGTTGAAAACAGAGCCGCTAAATGTCGTTTCTTTCGTACGTTCTTCCCTTCCTTCCATTTGTTGATTCATTTCCGTTGTCCACCGGCACCCACCGCGCCAAGACTATACATGCATCTTCAATGCATCTGTTTTGTCTGCTTTGTTGTTGTTTCGTCGCGTTGTTTGTCTCTTTCGCTCTATATCTCCATACGGCGTGTCGAGCTCGCCCGTCTCTGAACCGTCGTCTCCGGGGAGCGCAGCGACGCCCCATATAACGGACCCCGTCTTCTCTGGATGAGCGATTAGTCCCGTCGCGCCTCCTCGAAGAGCACGCCATAACGTGGCGGGTCTTCTTCGCAGGCGCCGCCTTGCACGCTCGCTCTGTAAGCATGCCCCCACGGGGCTCACGTGCGTCCTTCCGGCTACTCGTACCGTACGTAATGAGGGCCGACCGACGGGAGCGCCGATCTCGACGTGAGACGGTTCCGAGTCCGACGCCACGAATAGAAGACGGAATGACGGATGATACGGCAATATGGATATAATAGCAGTATGGATATCCAGTATGGATATAATAGCAGTATGGATATAATAGCAGTATGGACATCCAGGGCAGTATAACGGATAGTGTGGACAGTGAAGCGGACTTCGCCGCGCGGGTATTGCGCCCGTCGTCACGCAGTGTGTACACATGACGGCCATGAAATCGGTCTCCGTCGGGACGGGCGTTAAGTGATCGACGGCGTCGCTGATCCAGACGGTCACTAGACGGACTCCTTTGGGAGTGGCGGTAGTGTCTGCGACGGCTCCTACGAGAACGGAGTGGACACGCGTCAACAGTAGCTGTTTTTTTGTTTTTTTTTTCTTTTGCGGTGAAGCTTGTCGATGCTGCTGAGTCGCTGGACACTGTAGCAGTGGTGACTCGGTGGTGCGAGAGATCCTTATTTCTGCAGCCAATGAAAGAGTACGGTGCAAATAGCGTCGTTGTGGGACAAGGGACGAGAGTGGCGGAAGAAAGCAGAAAGGCAGAGGCACCACTCGCTGTTTGAGCGACTCGCCTTCCTATACCTATACCTACGTCCTCTATTTGCTTTATCGTGAAGTTATTCTTTTTTTTTCTCGTTATTCCTGAAACGGGACTGGAGAACCTGCCTTCTTGTATCGAAACGGGACAGGTGCATCTTTACAACTCCACAGTATCGAAAAGTGCCGCCCACAATGAGTGCGTGAGTATGTCGATACTCATAACATGCCAGGTTTGCTAACCTAATGGTTTATTCAACGCGAGCAGATTATTCGGTCGTTGATGAGAAAGAGCGTACACGAAAGACCCATCTTGCTTTTATCTGACGAAAATAAAATAAGACTGTCTCACTCACCGATATCCATTCACTGTAACGCTCCAGGAGAGCTACGGCATGTTTGATGTGACCGCCAGTCCATGCATGTTAGTCCAGCTTCCTCGGAATGGCGCATCTCATAGACAACCTCTGAAGGTGGCATCACGCCTTCAGAGGCACTCAAGGTGTGAGATATTCTGGGCGCATGGAATATCACATCGTCTGCGCTGTTGATGCTATTCGCTCATCGTCTGTTGATGCTCTTGCGGGCCACGAGTCTGGACAGAACATTGCAAACAGTGTAAGTGTGTGAGTGCGTGTGTGGGTATACATGCGTTGTTAAGTGCTAATCAGAGTACATACCATTATCATCACCCAACACCTGGAGTAGCATGTCGAACAGCCATGCTAGCATCTCCGGCATTTTATTTAAAGCCTTTCTCTCTGTCGCTCCCACTAATAAGAAATCTAACGTCAATACGGGATCACTCTCGGAATTATTTACGAAATGTGGTGAAAAGTACGGACAGCAGCGAAATGTGGGTCAGCTGAAGTGCGCCAGCTGGCGCCAAAGCATTCGACTTGCACAACAAGTCTGTGAATTATGGAGGGCTCACCCATTGCGATGCGCTCTAGCATAATCAATCATTAACATAAGCAACAGCATCAACAGAGCGTGCAGCTGTACAGGTGCTCGAGTTGCTTAACAGACGCGTAGTGCGTACTGCACCGACTCGCAACATGAATAATTACGGCGTAGGGAACGATCCACAACCCTGCTTGCGCTAGGTATTCTAAGAACGTTTCAAACGGCCAGTGTTATATGCACAGGCGTTCCTTTCTTTGCTACACGGTATGCACAGAGAAGCGAAGTCATGCTAGCGGTTTAGAAGATGGTGCGAACGGGGCCTGATTAGGTTTTCGCGATCTACTATTCAAGGCTAAGCTCGAGAGTTCTTCATGGTATTATTTCAATTTAGTTTCAATTTTCTTTTTGTAGTTGACTATAGTCAACACGCTTCATTCGTGGTACATAACCCTTTAAGTGCATGATAGCTGAACAAACAGCTAACGTACAGAAATCTCGTAGAAGGCTTGACAGGAAAAGAACAAGTTCCAGAAAAGTCGCTTTGTCATAGGTTTTTTTTTCGGATATCAGGACGTTGTACTTCTTTCTATAGATGGAAAATTACGGTACCGTCATTGTTTACATGCTTGCGAAAAAGCCAAAACCTCATAGGCTGAAGTTAGCCATGATCCTCAAAAGAAGTACTAACAGGAGATATGAATATGTGTGGCCCATTGCTATACATAAAAAATTGATTTTGAGAACCCTGAAAATGCTGTCGCAGGGCTTGGATCATTCTGAACTATAGGGTGAAGCCCTTTACAGAACATTATCAAGTGTTCAGCGGTTTCTTCTTCCTCTCCACACGCACTGCGTACTGTGTCTACCCCTTCGTATTTGGCCCGATATGTCTTGGTTCGCAATACTCCCGTCCTGGCCTCAAACAGTAGAGAACTACCCCGAGTATTATCATAGATCCTTTCCTTGGCGATTTCCTGCTTAAAAGTTCAATAGATCTCTAGAGCGGACTTTTTAATAATGCCAATTCTCCACATATCGGTTTCCGTAGCCTTCACCTTTTTCTTAACCGATAGTTCTTGGTTTGGCCCCCTGCTCTTTTCTAAGTATTTACCCGTCAATTTTCAGGTTCGCTTCCTCCATTTTGTATAAACATTCCTCATGTACAAGTAGCTGAAAACCTTGCTAGCCCAACGCGCCTCCGCCATTTCTTTCAATCGCTTCTCAAATTTTATCTTGCTGCTAGCTTCCCTGCCCTCAAATGATGTCCATCCCATATCACCTTGTACTCCCTGATTTGGTGTATTCCCGTGAGCTCCTAAAGCAAGCCTACCTATTCCACGTCGCTTAATTTCTAATCGTGCTTGAACTTCTGATCTCATGCACAAGACCACATTGCCGAACGTCAGCCCAGGAACCATGACCCCTTTCCATATTCCTCTCACAACATCATACCTATTGTAATTCCACAGTGCCCTATTTTTCATCACTGCTGCATTCCTGTTACCTTTAGCCGTCACGTATATTTCGTGTTCCCTTAGGTACTCGGTCCCCTTGCTTATCCATGCGCCCAGATATTTGTATTTATCTGTTATCTCTAGCGTGACCTCCTGTATTCTAAGCTCACTACCTTCGTTATCATTAAAAATCATGACTGCTGATTTTTCCTTACTGAATCTAAGATCTAACCTATCTCCCTCATTACCGCATATGTCCATTAATCTCTGCAAATCTTCCTTGTTGTCGGCCATTAGCACTATATCATCTGCGGACTATAATGCTGGTAGTGCCTGATCAATGAGTTTTGTTTGACTAAAGAGAGGTTGAATCCAAGTCCACTTTCCTTTAATTTGGCCTCTAATCCTTGTAGATACATCATGAATAACAAGGGTGACAGAGGACACCCCTGCCTAAGTCCCCGTTTCACCTCTGTGGGCTTGGATACCTGTTTTTCCCACTTTATAACTACCTTGTTACTTTTATAGATTTCCTTTAAAAGATTAGTGACTCCATCTTCAACACCCAGTGTGTCTAGTATTCCCCACAAGTCCTCTTGAACCACGCTATCGTACGCTCCCTTGATATCCTAAAATGCTAGCCACATGGGCCTGAGTTCCTTTTCTGCTATTTCGATGCACTGCGTCAGTGAGAACAGATTGTCTTCCTACCTCCTGTGTTTCCGAAACCCATTCTGCAGTTCCCCCAGCACCCCCTCATCCTCTATCCTTGCCTGCAGTCTTTCCTTTATAATCTGCATCGCCAGCCTGTAGACCACTGATGTCACTGTTATAGGACGGTAGTTGTTTATGTCATATTTGTCCCCCTCTTCTTTATAGATTATGCTCATCCTGCTAAGTTTCCATCCATTAGGGACTTCACCATCGGTTATTGCTCTGCTCACTGCCTCTCTCGAAGTCTGTTAGACTTCGGACCCAATTTCTTTATCAGCATAATTGAAATGCCATCTGGGCCTGTTGATGTACTGCTTGGAACCCTCTGCTCAGCCCTTTCCCACTCCCGTTGTGAAAATGGAGCCATTGTGCCATTTGATCCATCCCTGTCTATTGTGGTGCATAAGGCACTTCTTTGTTGAAATTTTTCTGTCACCCTTGTTCTTATAAATTCAATAGCTTCATCCCCTTCTAGCCTAGCACCTTGAGCTGAAGTTATAAACCTCTGCTATAGGTTTGTTTCATTTCTTAGGGAGTTTAGATGGTTTCAAAATTTCACAGCTGCCTTTCTGTCCTTTTTATATGCTTCTGCCAGCCACTGAGCACCCTTTCTTCTAATCTTTTCATTGATCAGGAGGGATGCTTCCCTTCTACAGCTTAGAAAGATTTCCAATTTTCTTTCAACATCATCTGTCGGTTCACCCCATTGCTTAGCATGTCTGTGTTCCCTAGAGGCTATCTGACGTTTTGCTATGGCTCTCTTAACTTCCTCATCCCACCAACTCTTGGGCTTGTGTCTTCTTTTCCGGGGTGACTTGTAACGTGCTTTATCAAGCTCTAGCCCACCCTGGACACTGCTACATAAATCAACTTCAGCGCATGGCAACTAACCACATCTGACGTTAACCCGACATGACAGCTGTATCAAGATAGTACATATGTAATGTTTCTAAAATTGGGTAGGCAGCACTGCAACCACTATTAATGTTTCACGAAGATTAGCGTCTATTTGAAAAGTAGTTCCGAGACCTGGTGTAGCTCTGAGGTAAAATTCTTCGTTGGCTCACAGCATGCTCGGTGTTTATTCCAGCTGGGACTCGTCGGGTTGACGCTACCGATGTTGGGTATTTCTTAACACTCGCGCGTTAGAAATACCCATGTGTGTTCTCGTTGTTCCTGGGTTAATCACCTGCGGCACATACCCGCATACCAGCGGCACATACCCGCCCGTGGGTATGTGCCGCTGTCTGGCGGGAAATGTTTGACGACATACGCGACGGGATTGTGACATTATTCATGTCTTGACAAGCGTGTCGTATTCGTCAAACCATCTTACCCTCTGATGCTAACTTTGGTTCACGCCAAGTAAATGGGGTGACCACGAGAGCACCTAAACGTAAGCGGCTAGATAGATAAATAGATAGATACGTTCAAAGTCGCCGAAGTTCGCACAGAAATGCTTCGCATTAAAAAAATACCCTTTGGCGCTCTCTTTTCGAGAAAACCGTTGCTGCATAGAAGTGTCTCGCGGCAAAACATAATTGGAAAAGTGAAGCACGTACGAGTCATTTCATTTTTGCTCGCTTTGTTTTCTTTTTCCTTTTCAAACTACTTGAACTTTTCACCTAGAGTGATCCAAAGCTTCAGGGTTAAACTTTACACCGAAATGGAAGTACGGATGTGTCTTCCCATTTTTTGTTTGTTAATGATAGATATAAATGAACAAGCAAACTTGAACAAAAAAAAAGAAAACGTCGGCTGTTTCATCTGTTTTTCAACGTGATGCGGTGAAACATGCAACCTTCACTTTTTCAAAGACCCGGGCGGCGTCGAATGACACGCTATACTGGAAGCGCGCCAAAGCTCGCTTGAATTTGTGTCGCCATCTAAGAGCGAAAACGCGAAGCTTCTGCCAAGGCAAGTTTGGCGCTTCGGCACGGAGGGCAGGGCATGCGCGAACGGCGGGCTATTTGAAACGGAGCGCTCTCGGAGAATACAAGATTTAATATTAATAGGTGTTTCTGTGTATTTCGCTACCAGTAATATTAGTAGGCTAAAAAATTAATCGCTGTATATACGTATAAACTACATTGAATTGAAGGAGTGGAAATTTAAGGTCTCGTTTCTTCTCGGTTAAACACAATTTTAATCACAACTAACAGACGCTAATCACAAAAAAAGAATGTAGCATCTTATTAGAAGTAATCGTAATGTAAGTGTGAAAGAAAGTGGAAGCAAAGATAAGCTGCCACCGGCAGTGTCCGAACCTGTGACCTTCGAATAATTAGAAAGAAATTTATGTAGCTCGAGGCGAAAAAACGGACACAGGAAGGAATAGACTTAGAGGACAGAGCGCTACTATAGCAACGAAATGTTTATTTTCGACCTCCAAGCCGCTTTTAAGCCATAATCGTCAGACGAGCAAACAGATAAGCACGTATATTCAGATAAATGCACGACAGACAGACAGACAAAGAACTTTATTCAGGTCCTGAGGAACTGCGTAGTAACGGCCCCGTTTAGGGGGAATCCGTAGCAGTCGCGGGCCGCTCCCACGTAGGGACCGGAAGACCGTGGCCCTCCGCCCTCTCGCAGGCCCTCTGGACAGCCCGAAGTTGAACCAGGAGGTCGCCGCTGTGAAGGGCTTCCTCCCAGTCCCTTCTTTGACGCAGAGTTCAACAAATGCACGACAATGTCATCTACCTACAAGAAAAAAAAAACGATAAATAGGACGACAAAAAAAAATTCTATTCCTTCCAGTGTCCGTATTTTCGCCTCGCGCTACATAAATTTCTTTCAAATACAACACCAACAAGCCCACATCGCCACTCTTGTCTTCGAATAACGCATTCAATGCCCTGCCAACTGAGCTACTGCGGTGGGCATCCCCACGTGCGCTCCATGGGGCCTATATATTCATTTAATCGTCATTATCTGTTAGTTCACATTTCTATTGTATAACATATTGCATATGTAAAATGTAATGCTGTTCGAGATAACTTTTACTTATAGGAAATTTCTTCAAATCGCAGGTTTCGGCGTGTTCAGGCATACTTTTTGTATGTTCGTGCGTGCGTTTGTGTGTGTGCGTGTATCGCACCCAAGCGAAATTGAAATGTTTCTCGGGAATTTGAGCCCCCTCATTTTCCTCGGGTACGCCATTCAGTCACATGTGTGCTAGTGGGAGCCGTTTTCTAGAAATCCATGCTCTCTCGGTTGCGGGCTTCCCGGCGACCAGCCGTTTCTGATCTGGTAACCTGATCTTTTTTAAACCAAGGCGACTGTTGCCAGGTCGCCTTACCTTATTTCTTTGTTGCTCAGATAGGCACAGATGAAAGTCGTGACCTATAGCAACTGATGTGTTGCTCTTATAAGCACGTGGGTTACAGGCCAATTCCCGGCGTATAGAGGAAGGAAACAGTGGGCAGGCAGCATTGTGCAAGGAGGAAAGAAAGAAAGAAAGAAAGAAAGAAAGAAAGAAAGAAAGAAAGAAAGAAAGAAAGAAAGAAAGAAAGAGAAAAAGAAAGAAAGAAAACCATGTTAGGCACGTAGACGAAAACCTACGCTATATCGTGTTCTCCGGGCAGGGCTGCTGACTCTTCCTTTATTAAGTGTATTGCGATTTTACTCATTAAACCATGGCAGTTTTGCTTCTTCGGTGCTAGACACTTTTTTATTCTAATAAGCAAACTTCGAATGAACTGTATTCCGGAATGTTGCGTTTATCTATCGTTATGTTAAATCCCAGAAGAAGGCGATCTGGCCGAGGAGCACGTTTTTGTTGCTAACACGCTTCCGAAAACATAGGTATAACAAAACCAAGAAAAGCATACGAGACGTCATTTCTTGAATTTCTCATTACAATGTAATCACTATGGCACATGGGGCAATGGAAATAGGCTAATCTGTGTTGGAAATAGGCTGTTCTGTGTTTAGTCCTCGCTGGCGGCAACCTGTGGCTAATCGCCACAGGTTGCCGCCAGCGAGGACTAAACACAGAACACTACAACGGTATTGTTGTTTTAATATGATCGTTATTACTGTTAGTATTCCGTCACGTGTTGTGACTCTACGCAGCGGTGCGCAAATTCACATGGCCGCCCCGCCGCGGTGGTCTAGTGGCTAAGGTACTCGGCTGCTGATCCGCAGGGCGCGGGTTCAAATCCCGGCTGCGGCGGTTGCATTTCCGATGGAGGCGGAAATGTTGTAGGCCCGTGTGCTCAGATTTGGGTGCACGTTAAAGAACCCCAGGTGGTCTAAATTTCCGGAGCCCTCCACTACGGCGTCTCTCATAATCATATAGTGGTTTTGGGACGTTAAACCCCACATATCAATCAAATTCACATGGCCTTTTATTTTGTGTTTTGGCCTGCGAACAATTCATGACTGCCTTTAAAGACAGAAAAAAAAACGAACTAGTATATAGCGCACAGTATGTTAATAGCTTAAAACAACAATTTCTGCAGATAACGCTGACTAAGAAAATGCCATACATAATCACGCCATCATGATCAGATGGGCAGCGTGCTTTTCACAATGATAATAGTTGGGATTTCACGTCTGCGAGCGGCATCGTAGTGTCGGGCTCCGGCAATTTCGACGACCTCGTATTCATTAACGTCCACCTAGGTCTAAGAACATGGGCTTCTAACATTTAGTTTTCATGGAAATGTGTTCCGTTTTTTTTTTGTATGCTGCATGAAATTCGGGATGAAAATGTCCTGTTTCTGTTACTCTTTAGAGAAAGCGCCACATGACGCACTGAAGCACAGGAAGTGGCAAAGTACGATTTACTCTATTATGGGAAAGACCTAAGGTGCCCCGGAAAACTAGGTGTTTAGACACATTTATTCTCAAAAACAATGGACATAAATAACATTTCAACAGAACACCTGAAAATAAGAGTTTATAAAAACTGTAAGCAATTTAGAGTACGAGGTACTCGACTATGGGAAAGCATAAAGCCGTGGGCCTTTGGTGGAAGGTGTTTAGAAGAAAATGTTCAACGACTTTGAAGTAGTTAATGATTTAGAGCACTAGGTGCTGTTGCGCCTTTGGGTAGCGTGGTGCGGACTCGGGCCATCCGAGTCCCCGGAGAGGACGAGTAGAGAAGCCGGAGAAGGAGAAAAAAATGTTTATATACAGTATTTACATGGTAGCGTGGTACAACATGAAAAGAGAATCACACACGAGCGCCTCTGCGCTAGCGTTTTTATACATAGTCCGCCTTCCCAAGATCCCTTGCAAAGAAAATTTATGCGCAGGATACTCCAATGAGATCGTCGTCTTCCTCTCCGTCCCCGAAGAGGGAAAGCCAAACACCGCCTCCCTCTGAACCTAGGAAAGGGGCAAGACATGCCCAGTTCGCTGTTTGGTGAGGGAGACCCCACGCGCCAGCGTGGCACCACAGTGAGATGACGTGGAATCCCATGCGCAAAGTCGCTCCCTGATGCAGCCAGGTTGACTCAAACAAGGCAGAATACCCCGTACAGCTGCTGGGTCGACGCTGCTTCGGAGTGTTGCTCTCGGCGGCTGACAAAAGCTTGGCCAACGACTTTTGTGTCAAGAGGAGCCGGCGACGTGGTTTTTCCAGATCGTCCGCGTCCGTCGCCGTCCCGGTGCAGGGTTGACTCATCAACAGCTGCCAGGTGCCAGCAGGCCGCGAAGACCACGTGGAACTTGGGCGAGGCACAACAGCACCCCCGCCGCCAGATGATACATCGGGAGGTCGAGTTGTTCCATGCAGCTCGGCCGGGTCGATGTCGGCGACGTTCCGGCAAGGCTCTTGCTTTCTCGAAGGGCCTGGTCAAACTGGAATGCTCCAAGAGCTGGCCTCTGCGCCCCGCTTCGGTGAAAAGTGGGTGACAAGCTCCAAGAAACGACCTTTGTCAGCCACACACAATGCGACAAGCACCGCGTGCACGCCACTCTCATCGCCAGGCCTCCGATTTTACAAAGCAAACATCTTATCTTAATAACTTAAGCTCAAGGAAACAATGTGCATACCAATCGGGACAAGTGTCCAGTAACTCTTTCATACGTAACTCCATTTGGAATCGAGATAACATTATAATCAAGCTAAACAAGCAAACTGTAGAGCTCGGGACAACGAGGGAGTCAGTGAAAAATTTCTCTACGCCCTCGCTGTAACACATTGAAAAAAAAAGTACACATAAACTAGGTAAAGGTAAACAAAAAAATCAAACAAACCTTCCGCGTCTTTTGACGAGTCAAAACGCTCGACTTAGGGCGTCTGCATTTGTATGAAGGCCACCTCTCTTGTAGCGCACCTCGAAATTGTGCTGCTGCAGTGCTATGCTCCATCTGAGCAAACGACCATTCTTAGGTGACATTTGGTGTAACCAGGTTAGTGGAGAGTGATCAGTTTCTATAATAAACTTAGAGCCAGCAACATAGCAGCCTAGTTTTCGTACGGCCCAAACAATGCAAGCACATTCTTTTTCCGAAGTGCTATAAGCCTCTTCCCTGCTGCTCAATTTGCGACTCAAATACAAAACCGGCCGCTCCTCTCCACTCTGGTCCGTCTGACATAGCACTGCTCCTAAACCGCGTTCGCTTGCATCACACTGAATAGTGAAAGGTTTTGCAAAATCCGGTGCCCTCAAGACGGGTTTCTCACTCAATGCGTGCTTCAGCTTCTGAAAAGCGTCTTCCTTTTTAGAGTCCCATTGAATGTTCACAGGTTCGGTCTTGCGTAAACTATCTGTCAAAGGGCTGGCAATCTCGGAGTAATTCGGGACGTAATGCTGATAGTAACCTGTGAGGCCGAGGAATGCTCTCATCTCGGTCTTAGTGCTGGGACGACGATAACCGACCACCGCGGCTACCTTGAGTTCGGACGGTCGACGACGCCCATTTCCTACAATGTGCCCTAAATAGCTTACTTCAGCACAGCCCAAATGACATTTCTCTCTCTTTACCGTAAGACCTGCATTTTTGACCCGTTCCAAAACCATCCGAAGGTGTTCAACATGGTCTTCCCATTTGTCCGAAAATATCGCCACATCGTCTAGGTAAGGCAGCGCAAATTTCTCGAGCCCGTGGAGAACCTTATCCATCAGGCGGCTGAAACAATACGGCGCGTTCTTGAGCCCAAAGCTCATCATCAAAGGACGAAAAGTGCCCAGGGGTGAGATAAAAGCAGCGTATCGACTCGCGCGCTCTGTCAAAGGGACCTGCCAATACCCCCTAACAAGGTCTAACGTAGAAATGTATTTCGCCTTAGACACTGTCTCTACCCTCTCTTCAATGTTAGGAATAGGGTAAGTCTGGTCGACTGTTACAGAGTTCAGGCGGCGATAGTCCACGCATGGCCTTGGATCACGGCCCGGAATCTCAACCAAAATCAAAGGCGAGGTGAAATCACTGTCTGCTTCGATGATAACACCTAGGTCGATCATGCGGCGAATTTCGGCCTCTAGTATCTCTCTCTGTCTAGGTGACACCCGATACGGCTTACAGCTGATCGGCTTGTTAACCGTCAGCTCAATGTCGTGCTTAATCACATCCGTTTTGCCTGGCTTCTCGGAGAAAACGGTAGCGAATTCCTGTACTAAAAGCTCTAAATCTTCCTCTTGAGCCTTACTTAGGGTGTTCCCTGTGTCTACCCTATCGGACAATGTGCTGCTGACCGTGCCATCGGAAAGACAAAGGATTTCCGTGCCCTCATCCTCAGGAACATTGAGTGCAAGGTTTACTACTGCTTTTCGTCGCATGTAGGGTTTCATTAGGTTACTGTGATACACTTTGGGGCATTTCCGGCCCCACTTTACCTCGTAGTTGGTGTCTGAAAGCACTGACAACACTGTCGCTGGTCCCTCCCATTGTACGTCCAGCTTGTTTTTTCTTGAAGGGCACAACAGCATCACCTCATCGCCCACTCTAAAGACTCGCTTTCGAGCTGACTTATCGTAACGGGCCTTGGAAAGCGCCTGTGCTGCGCGCATGTTGCTCTCCACCACTTCGCGTGTAGTCCCCAGTCGCCCCAATAAATCCAGTACATAGGAAACCACATTAGGGTCCTCCCCATATCCAGTCCATGACTCTCGTATCAAGTGCAGCGGACCTCTCAAGTTCCTGCCGTAGACAAGTTCAGCCGGACTAAAACCCGTACTCTCGTGTGGGGCCGACCTCAGAGAAAACATCGCAGCTGGTATACACCCCTCCCAGTCACTTTTATGCTCAAAGCACAAAGCTCGCAAAACGCGTTTCATGACCGAGTGCATGCGTTCCACAGGGTTCGACTGTGGATGGTGAATAGAGCTATGCGCGATTTTTATCCCGCAGCGTTCTAGGAATGTAGTCGTAAGGCAGCTTGTGAACACACTTCCGTTGTCACACTGTATCTCCGAGGGAAAACCCACCCGAGAAAAAATAGACAACAATGCGTCCACCACGCATACTGAACTCAACTCTTTCAGTGCGATTGCCTCCGGGAACTTGGTGGCAACGCACAGCGCGGTCAGGACGTACCGATATCCTGATTTAGATGGAGGCAGAGGCCCCACGATGTCAATCACGAGCCGACGGAAGGGTTCTGTGATTATTGGCACTAGTTTCATTGGTGCCTTCCATTTGTCTGTTGATTTTCCTATCCGCTGACAAGTGTCGCATTCACGGACAAACATCTCTACATCATTCCAGCACCCGGGCCAGTAGAACTCCTGAGCCAGCTTAGCTTTCGTTTTCTTTATACCTAAGTGGCCCGCCCAGGCGTTGCTGTGGGCCAGGTCGAGAATGTTCCGCCGGTATTTTAGTGGAACTACCACTTGGTTGTAGACCCGCCCTTTAGCGTTCTCATACCTGCGATGCAACACCTCGTTTTGGGTGTAGAACGAAACGTTCTTTCTAGAGTTACCTTCCTTATGTATGGTATCTAGCAGCATAGAGAGTGCGAGATCCGCCTTTTGATCGACCACTAGCGTTGCACGGTCGGTTCTGGCTAGCTGACACCAACTGGTGGACGCGGGTGTTAACACCGAGCCTGTCACCAAGTCCTCGTTTTCGGGCGTTAGAGATATTTCCTCGCTGTTGCCGACCATAGCCCCAGTTTCCGTCTCGACAACTCGCATGGCAGACTCATTTTCCGTCGCAACTACCTCAGGTTTTCCTACACTGCCCTCGGACGTCTGTTCCCCAGAGGGTGAGCTGCTCAGCTGTTGCGTCAGCTCGCGCGCCTTCGAACGGGTAAGGGCCATGCAAGCTATTTCGGTGGCAAATGATTCTCCACGTGTTTTTAACATTTCCTCAGACTTATTTGAAAATAGATAAGGGAAGTGCTCCGGAAGGTTGGCTGAAATTGCTGCTTCCGTACACAATTGGCCGAAAGGGCCCTCGATTACAACCCTCGCTATCGGTAGGCAGACGCTTTGCTTTTCTGCCACTTGCCGAATCCAGGCACACTCTCCTATATAGTCTTCGGAAGATACGCAACTTGGATGCGCTACATCCATTGTGGCCGCCGAGTCCCTCAATACCCTACACATTCGGCCGTTCACTGAGAGTGTCCTCATGTAAGGCTTCAACAGCTTTAAGCTATCCTCTGACTCCTGAATTGTGGCAAATGCCATGTGCCTCTTACAGCTCCTGGCCATGTGGCCCTTTTCTCCGCAGCTGTAGCAAACAACTGGCTTCCGCGCTTCTAACGCATGCGCTATGTCACCAGGCGCCTTTGAACCTGATGAAGGTGCCGCCTTAGTCCCCTCACTGTCCTTTCCCTGCTGATTGTCTAATAACTTGGAATTTTCGGGTTTCCAGTTATTTCTTGCAAACCTCTTGCGTCCCTGGTTTCCCGACCAGCTTTCTACCTTTTTATTTTTTTCCGAAGTTCGTGGTGTATTGCGGAGACTACGGCGTGAGCAGTAATCTTCGGCGAGTTCTGCTGCCCTGTTCATGTCTACGTCTTTCATCCTATCCTGCACCCAAAGCCTTACCTCCTCGGGAATTCCCCGGTAAAACTGCTCAAGTACCATCAACTCAATGACCTTGTCATGGTTGCCATAGACTTGCGCGCTTTTGAGCCACTCTTCAAAGTTGGCTCTAATTTGGTAGGCATAGTCTGAATGAGATTCGTTGCCCCTCTTAGAGTGCCTGAACCGCAGGCGGAAAGCCTCTGTCGATAGGCGACATTTTCGTAGCAATGCAGCCTTTACCCTGTCATACACCTCGGAGTCCTCTTTATTCATTCTTGCGATAACATCGGACACTTCGCCTGGTAGTACGCATATCAGTTTTTGTGGCCAAGTCTCCCTACTAAACCCTGCATTTTCGCATGCTCGCTCAAAATGCACGAGGTATAATGCAATGTCGTCACCCGCCTTGAAGGTGTGGATTAGATCCTTTATCTTTGATTCTCCACCCCCTGAATTTTGATTTCCCACGGACATACGAAGCTCCAGTTCTTTCAGACGGATTTCATGTTCTTTATCCTCGCGATCCCTCCTTATTTCCTCCTCTCTTTGTTCACGGGCTAAGCGCTCACGCTCCTCTTTCTTTGCCAAAATGGTTTCTCTGGCCTCAATGGCCTCTTCTAAACTCACTTCCTCTTTTCCCAAGTGCTCCAAAATTTGTTGTTTTCTTTTAACCGAGCCGACCGAAATATTCAGCTCCTGACAAATTTCGAGGAGTTCTTGGACCTTAAACTTCTCCATCTTAGATATGCACACCGTTTCTCTTCTAAGGTAATTTTGCCCACGAGCCACCCAATTCTTGGTCTGCGAATCAAAATTTACCAAAATCACCCTACCACGTTACCGACCATCTGCGCTAACGAGTCTGGCGAAAAGAAGAGCAAACACGCGGCACTCACCACTTCGATGCAGCCGACGCAGGCGAATCCCATAAGCTGCCAGCCACTGTTGCGCCTTTGGGTAGCGTGGTGCGGACTCGGGCCATCCGAGTCCCCGGAGAGGACGAGTAGAGAAGCCGGAGAAGGAGAAAAAAATGTTTATATACAGTATTTACATGGTAGCGTGGTACAACATGAAAAGAGAATCACACACGAGCGCCTCTGCGCTAGCGTTTTTATACATAGTCCGCCTTCCCAAGATCCCTTGCAAAGAAAATTTATGCGCAGGATACTCCAATGAGATCGTCGTCTTCCTCTCCGTCCCCGAAGAGGGAAAGCCAAACACCGCCTCCCTCTGAACCTAGGAAAGGGGCAAGACATGCCCAGTTCGCTGTTTGGTGAGGGAGACCCCACGCGCCAGCGTGGCACCACAGTGAGATGACGTGGAATCCCATGCGCAAAGTCGCTCCCTGATGCAGCCAGGTTGACTCAAACAAGGCAGAATACCCCGTACAGCTGCTGGGTCGACGCTGCTTCGGAGTGTTGCTCTCGGCGGCTGACAAAAGCTTGGCCAACGACTTTTGTGTCAAGAGGAGCCGGCGACGTGGTTTTTCCAGATCGTCCGCGTCCGTCGCCGTCCCGGTGCAGGGTTGACTCATCAACAGCTGCCAGGTGCCAGCAGGCCGCGAAGACCACGTGGAACTTGGGCGAGGCACAACAGTGCCCTGCTGTGGGAGAGCGGTGTGTTTAAATAAGTGGTTAACGATTTAAAGTACTAGGTACTCTACTATGGGTGAGCGTAAAGCCGTCTCGTAGGTCTATGGGGGGGGGGGGGGGTAGAAAAAGTGGGTAACGATTTAGAGTACAGGGTACTCTACTGTGTTTAGAAAAAGTTTTTAACGATTTAGAGTACGAGGTACTCTACTATGGGAGAGCGTTAAGCCGTCCCCGATTAAAAACGAAGCGTTTCTCTCGCACGCCCAACGAGTTTTCTATGGAGACGAACTACCCCATACCGTCCCTACACTGATTGATTCTGCTACCGTCGCAATAATACCCTGCATTGCTGTTTTAAGTGTGGTAACGAACGAGTGGAATGGCCGTGTATTTCGCAACACGTTTCGAAAAATGTTATCGCGGGAACTATACCACAGTGAAAGTTTGTTCAGAGGTGCATGTGCCTTGATAGCAAGGCAACCAGCTTTTATTCAGCTATCACATTATTTACGTCAGTTAATAACTGAGACACCTAATAAGTAGTATTTTACAGATATTCGCTGCTGGTAGTCCGGTAGTCTTCTTTTGCCCATTCTTCTTCTGCGAAAAGTAACTCTTGTTTTCAAGACATTTTTGCTTTTAAACATTGCCTACCCTTTCACTGTTTGCTGAGACAGGCCCAGGTGACTTTTGGTTCTGCAGACGGATTTGCCCTATCATCGGCACGCATGTGCAGCCTTATCGAGTAATTGATTGATTTGTGGGGTTTAACGTCCCAAAACCACTATATGATTATGAGAGACGCCGTAGTGGAGGGCTCCGGAAATTTTGACCACCTGGGGTTCTTTAACGTGCACCCAGCCTTATCGAGTAGCGCGCTGATTTTAAATGCGAAGCATTTCTTAGCGAACCTCGGCGACATTGAGCGTATCTATCTATCTATCTATCTATCTATCTATCTATCTATCTATCTATCTATCTATCTATCTATCTATAATTCTATATATCTATCTATCTATCTATCTATCTATCTATCTATCTATCTATCTATCTATCTATCTAGCCACCTACGACTGTTAGCTCTCCTGGCCGTTTCGATAATGGTATCAATACCCAACTTGGTATGGCATAACATGACTATATGAAGAACATTTTGGGCTAGTCATAACATAAAAATCAAGACATTTACGTCATAAATGTCATGCTTTACGTTTTATGATTCTGCAGATCTTGCGGTGGTTTCTTTCGCATGACATGTTGTAAAACTGGTAAGGTATGACATGATTGCATGGTGAACGTGCACAAGCAACAGACCCTAACATGAAAATCATGACATGCGTGTCATGTAACAACATAAGTGCATGCCACGCTCATGATGCGCTCGCGGCCGTTTCGCTAGCGACACATGTACCAAATTTGTTACCACAGTACGTGAATGGGTGACGAAGGTATGTGACTGGTGCGAACATGATAATCATGAGATGCGTGTGATTTAACAACATTACTACATGCCACGCTCAAGATGCGCTGATGGCCGTTTCGCTAGCTTCACTTATACCAGACTTGGTATTGCGGGACGTGAATGGATGACGAAAGTGCATATGTGATACTAATGCAAACATGACAAACATCAGATGTGTGTCATTTAACAACATTACTACATGCTACGCTCATGATGCGCTCACGGACGTTTCGCTAGCTTCACGTGTACCAAACTCGGTATTACGTGACGCGAACGGACGACATGGGTAAATGACACGTGCAAACATGACAATCACGACATGCGTGTCATGTAACAACACGACTACATGCCACACTGATGATGCGCTCGCGGCCGTTTCGCTAGCTTCACATATGCCAAATTCGGTATCACGCGACGCCAATGCATGACGAAGGTATGTGACTGGTGCAAACATGATACTCATGAGATGCGTGTCATGTGAGAACATGAGTACATGCCACAGTCAAGTCGCCAATACCTTTCGACGTAACGCAGTGCGGGTGCTCTCCGGCGTTCGTTTAGTCGCGTCACGCCGGCGTTGCCACGCCAGACGCCGGTCCTGCCATATATATACTCACCGGCGTGCGCCGCGCTGTGTTGCTTTGACGCATGCGCGTTCAGCGCGTCCAGCGTCCCTCTGTCACGAAAATAGGAAGACGCAGTGTTGTCTGAGTAACGCATCGGCGCGAATATCGCGACGGACGCTGGTGGCGCCGGTCGCCCCTTGCGTCAGACTATAGAGCGCTGCCGTTTTGCTAACGTAACGTCGCTGTGCCCAGCGTGCGCACGCGTCAACGCTATATTAGTGTATATTGGGCCCTTCACGATGCGCTCGCGGTCGTTTTGCTATCTCTACATATACCAACTTAGGTGTTACGTGACGTTGTTGGATGACGAAATATATGGCTGATGCA